>NC_137829.1:13716498-13948998 GCF_963921795.1 Nannobrachium achirus
GGTTAAAGCACTTCAGTAGGCCTATATTGTGACACGACAGTAATCTTCTTTGTTATTGTTCAGTAACAGGGGTCTCCAGCTCTCTAGCTCTTTGTTTTCTGTAGAGCTGGAGAGACAGAGCCCTGTGACCACTTTTTTTTTTTTTAACACAAATAATTATTCTACCTTAAGCTGATATTTCTAAATGACATCTGTATTTTATATTTATGCTCAAGTCTTCATTGTTGTTTCTTCAGGTGAGGCAGTTTTGGGAGCACACATTTCAGTGTAAATTTGCACCCCTTCCGTCAGATTGGGTGGATGCTGGTGGAGGGGTGTGTACTGGACAAGAGGACATTGGAACAGCAGAAACTACTCTTTTGGATGTGTCTGACCTCAGGGCTGTGTATAATGTGTACAAGGCTGTGTACGCTCTAGCCCATGCCCTCCATGACATGTTGCAATGTGTGCCAGGAAGAGGGCCTTTCACTGGGCACAGCTGTGCCAGTTTGCAGACAATACAGCCATGGCAGGTGGGATATTAATTCACAGTTTTCCTGTTCCAGGATCCACTCATATCAGGAGAGAGAACCCCACAGTTATTAGCTTGTATTCCAGATCCAATTAATCAATTCCACTTTAACTGTATCCTGTTTGAGTTCTTATTTAATTTTTACTAAAGCGTTCACTTACTGTACAGCACATTTATTGCCCCCTCGTTTCATTATGGCAGTTGTTTTAATAACCCCCTTTCAGTGCTTGAAAGTGAGTGCCACACACACACACACGCACGAATGCACGCATTCACACACACATGCACATGCAGTTCATGTTGTGTTACTGTAAATACTGCAAGGGCAATGTCACTACAGTGTACCGTTCAATATATGACGTAATTTTCAAGACAGCGTCCAACTTGGTCCAAGATGGCTGCCAGCCAGGAGCTTAAATGGCTTTTTAAGGTGCCTTGCTCTTCATGCTTTTGATCGTCACCATTTCTAGCTTGTGTATTACCTGGAAAAGGTCAACTTCACCACATCGTTTGGTGATCAATGATCATGTATCATTTGATGAGAATGGTGACGCTTTACCAATCTATGATGTCGTGAACTGGGCGTGGCACCCTGATGGAAGGACAAAGTTTCACAATGTAGGTGTGATCAAGAAGTCAGCCTCCGGAGATGAAGAATTCATCCTGGATGAAGACAGTATCTACTGGAACTTTGAATCTAAAAAGGTAATTTCAGCGTCCTCAAATAACTAAGGTTGAGCTCATCATGACGTGAATTAATTCAGACTCAAACTGATCATTGTTACGTTCCTCTGAAGCCTCCTCGGTCAGTGTGCAGTGAGAGCTGTTCCCCTGGAACCCGTGTGGCCAGAAGGAAAGGAGAACCTGTCTGCTGCTTTGACTGCATTGCTTGTTCTGAGGGAGAGATCAGCAATGAGACTGGTTGGTTTACATTACTGGTCCATTCAGACCTGGTCCATATCCGAGGAAGTTCAAGTTTGTACGGAAACTATGTGCAGACTTACACTTTAAGTTTACAACTGTCAGATCCACATAACTTGAATTTGTGAAAAAGTTAAAAATCAGCTTAAATAATTTTCAGAGGTTAGTTTATTTTGACTCCCTTTGGAGAAATTTGTCTTGGACACTCGGACACATACATACGATATAAACCAATACAGTACAAAAGCTGTGTGAAGCAAAGTGGTGCTGCTTGAAACCACAGTTATGGTTTCCTCTCTGAGAATCGGTCAATAAAGAGGAGAGCACAGTTAGACAATTGGAAACACCTACTGATCAATTATCCATGGCACTGATCCCTTGATTTTCGCCCCTACTCCACTGGCACAGAACCCCACTGAGGAGAAAAATGGAGTAGGGCATTTCCACCCACAGCAGAGATTTGAGTGAGAGTTCACACAAATTCTACTAAACATCCAGCTAAATTTGGAAATGTGATCGGGTTCCTCCTTCCTAGTGGGTTGGCTTAACAAAATTATCGAAACGAAGCGGATAAAAGCGCCAAACCTTTTTTGAGGCTTCTTTAGGACCTAACAATGGATTTTAGCCTTGGGTACCAAACTTTATTTTGAAGTTTACCCATAGAATTATCCATATCATCTTGGGCTCCCATCAACTTTGTATAAAGGAGGAAAATACCCAGAAAGAAATCTGCTTTAGGTTGGGTCCCTGAACATTGTCTGATATGGAGCCTTCCCAAAAATGCCCCTCCTTGATGCATATTTTAATATCCGCCATTACCAAATAATGTATTTTGCATCTTAACTCCTGAACCAAGCATTATAATGCAAACTATGTGATGTCTACACCTATGTTGTGATGGCCAAGGATTACAATGATATCATGTACAGCATCATAAACTGTCCAGGTGAATAGTATCACAGTGTTTTATGTCTGTTGCATACAGTATATAGTCTTTTGCATACATGTTGTGTAGAGGCCAATTTGTGCTTTTACCTATAACTCCACCGATTAGTGTAAAACGTTGTATGCATACTTCCCAGAGGCCAAGGAAAAACCTGTGCCCTGCATTTTTCACATCTGCCTTTTATAGCGCCACCAGAAGGCTGACTTACATACTGTAAGTCAGCCGATATTACTCCTTCAGATTTTATCCAAAAATCACACAAATCAGTACACAGTATCTCTACAGTGATGTAATCATGACGAATTTGTCCGATATGTCATATCTAATTGGCTAACATTGGACACCAAACTTTTTGAACAAAATGCCTCAAATCATGAATGCAGCCTGCTATGTGTGTGAAATTTTGCACACACATTCCCACTAGGCCAAGGAACAGATGCCACTGTTCTCACATTGGCCTGTTATAGCGCCACCAGCAGGTCAACTTTTGCAAAACACATTTTTGGAACAAAATGCCTCCGATTGCCGTGAAAGGCCCAAGAAAGCGTGGCACCCTTTTCACTTTGGCCTATTATAGAGCCACCAGGAGGCCAAAAAAACCTACCTTATCTGCCGGAGACTTGTTCTCAGTGCTCGTTGCTCACTGCTTCCAGTTTTCTTTTTTATTTCTTTTCCCACTTTTCTTGCTTTTCCTGCTTTTTTCCGCTGCTTTTTTCCTTTCCTACTTTTTCTGGCTTGGCCACTTTATCGCTGCTTGCAGCTATATTTATCTTTAAGATGCTTATCTGTATCTTTAACCTTATCGTTTTTGTTAGATTCTACAGAGTGCATCAGTTGTCCAGAGGACTTCTGGTCCAATCCCCAGCGTGACCACTGTGTCCCTAAGAGCATGGAGTTCCTCTCCTACCATGAGCCCCTTGGTATCTCCTTGACAACCATCTCATTGCTAGGCACACTTATCTGTTGCATTGCCCTGGGAATCTTCGTCTATCATCGAGACACACCCATGGTGCGTGCCAACAACTCAGAACTCAGCTACCAGCTATTGTTGTCACTGAAACTGTGTTTCTTGTGTTCACTTCTGTTCATTGGTCGTCCAACACTCTGGACTTGTCAGCTGAGACATGCAGCGTTTGGTATCAGTTTTACGTGGTGTGTTTCCTGTATCCTGGTAAAGACTATGGTGGTGTTGGCCGTGTTCAAGACCTCCAAACCTGGAGGAGCAGACATTATGAAGTGGTTTGGTGCCATGCAGCAGAGAGGAACACTTCTGGTTCTTACTGTCATCCAGTCAGTAGTCTGTATAGCATGGTTAGTGTCTTCCTCTCCAACTCCTCATAAAAACACACTGCTCCACAGTGATAAGATAGTCTATGAGTGTGATGTGGGATCAACAGTTGGTTTTGCAGTGCTGTTGGGTTATATTGGTTTACTGGCTCTCCTCAGCTTCATCCTTGCATTCTTGGCAAGGAATCTCCCAGACAACTTCAATGAAGCCAAGCTGATCACTTTCCGCATGTTGATCTTCTGTGCCGTGTGGATCGCCTTCATCCCTGCATATGTCAGCTCTCCTGGCAAATATGCAGATGTAGTGGAGGTTTTTGCTATTTTAGCATCCAGTTTTGGCCTTTTGGTGGCACTGTTTGGACCAAAGTGCTACATAATTCTCCTAAAACCTGAGAGAAACACTAAGAAGTCCATCATGGGTCGCTGACTCGCTGTGCCACCAAAATGTAGAAGTAGAAATTCAACGATAATACATTTTCCGTGTTTTTTAGTGTAATCCGTCCAGAGATGATGAAGAAAGGTTTACTACTCTTCCTTAAAATATGGTAGAAGATAGTCATACATATACAGTAAAATTGAAAGATAAATAACGTAGATGTATAATTTGGACAACTTTATGTAGCAACATCCCCCCCCCCCCATATGTAATGTGCATGTATGTAATACATAGGCCTACATAAAAAATATAGGCCTACTGGATTTAAGTCAATAAAGCACTTACTCTGAGGCATTTTCTAATGCTTTCGCAGCTGTTTTCTGAGTCTGATTTGTGCCACTTTTACAGTACATGCCTGGTATGTTTATAATATGTTAATTAGGGGGCATGTTCAATCCTACATATAATTTACAAGCAGTGTTGCATTGGTCATATTCTGACCAGTGTCACACCTATAGCTCTCATGTGTACGGACATGCATCAATACAAAACATGTGCAAAACAACCCCCACACCTCAACAACGTTTAGTGTCACAGCAGGGTGATTTAACAAAGAGATGAGCCTGTATATGCATGTCGCATCCCCCCAAACATTGAATCACCAATGCAACACTGTTTAAGAAGAGTGACGCTCTCACGCTCTTATTCCACATTTATCTATTCACTGGCTTCAGCAAGTGATCTCAACTTTCACAAGATGCAATATGTTTTCCATTTGACAGAGCTTTTCAATATCACATAGTGCAGCAGTATTCTGATCCAAAGAGCATGTCTTGTCATGGAACCAAGGTAAACACTTCCTTCCATGCAGGTAATGCCACAACCACATAATACTCTGCATTAATTGACTATACCTCTGCCCCCTCATGCCCTGTGCTTGATCTGCTGCCAGGGGCCTCATACCTATTAGGACCACACATCACAGGTGCCCACTGATGATTGGGTGGTAACATTTATTTTCTGTTTATTAAAGTGCTGGAGAGACGGGACACCACTGTACAAACACTCCATAGTCTATAACAATGATCATCAGATTGTAGAGATTTAACCTATTAAGACTTGAGGCCGATTCTGCAATTGTCTTGTAAATTGTGTTAATTGTCTTCTGAAAAATGAAAAATGTACATGTGGTTATACCAGTGCTGGCTGCTCAAAACCTTTTCAAGCCAAGGACCTCCAAAATGATATTAGGCCACAAACCCCCTCCAGGGAACTTTAAAGGTATGGAGGAGCCATACCTTTGGCTGCTTTGAAGGTCAGCACACCATCAGTGTTTTGTATTCAGTGTGGGCCGCAACCAGGAGCCAGTGGAGGGAGCGGAGAAGGGGGGGAGACATGTGAGAATTTTGGCTGGTTGAAGACCAGTTGTGCCGTGGCATTTTGGATCAGTTGGAGAGGTTTAAGTGCACATGCTGAGAGGCCAGTGAAGAGAGAGTTACAATGTCATATAGGAACCCATACGTTTTTGGCTTATCGCTACTTGTTGCAGTTCAAAAGGACCCCCATGCAAACAAGCCATTGTGCTTTCTTGTGGTTTACATTCTTTTAGTTGACCTTGTATCTGAACTGTACGGTCCTTTACTTTTTCCCCATGCAAACTTCTAATAACGTATTCAATCAATCAATAAAATATTTTTTTTCCTTTTTTGTACACATTTTCATGAATCAGTGTCATTTACACATGCATGATCCATTCCTTGGTTCACTCTTATTATTATTACTTTAACACTTCACTACTTATTATTGCAATTCACAAATTAACCGCCGGATGGCGACAAACATAAACAAACCTCACCGCATGCTCAAATCTAAAATCTAGGAGGAAGACACGTGACCGGAACCGCTACAACACACACACAGAAGAGCTCAGCTGTTGATGCTGTGTTGTGTTTACGTGTGTGTGTGTAGAATACATATGTAACCGGTGTGTTTTTTTTAGTCTGATTTTAAATATATATGTATATTTATTTTTTCAAAATTATGTTCCCGACATAAAAACAACAACAACAAGCGATGCATGAGCCCGGCCGCCTGTCTGTGTGTGTGGACGTGGTGGAGGTGCTAGCATCAAGAGGACCATGGGGCCGGCCGGGCTGAGCTGCTCCTGCGTCCCGGCCCTGCTGCTCCTGCTGTCGGCTGCAGCCCGCTGCCACCACCTCCCTCCTCCGCACGAGGTATGTGCTGCCTGTCTGGATTCACACATACCGTTTTATGAGGTCTTTGTACTGGCTGATGTGCTGTACTACTGCTGCGGTGCCGTTTGCAGACACGAACGAGATCTCAAGTTGCTGATCAGCTAGCAGATCATCTACATTCTACAAGCTCGAGCTTATTAGATCTGCTAGCTCAGGGGAAGGCAACCCACAGAGGAGGGTGGGTGATCACTGGCACACTGGCATTAGTGTAAATGAATACAATAAATACATAAAATATCTATCTATGTAATTTAAGTCCCCTCAAATCTGTATACAAATTGCATCTTGCACATAATTCTACATACATTCAAGCTCTTAATTCTGACTTGGTAGGGAGTCTGGAGTATAATGATCATTAGAATGTCCTGAGAAAAAGAACAAAAAAAGATCTGTTGGCAATATTATATTTTGATGTGGTGTTAAAATTGAACATAATGTCGACATGGCACACTGACTATCAAGAAAATAAAACATGGCACTTAATGTCAAAAAGGTTGCAGACCCCTCAGCATTAGCAGGCTAAATAGCTAACGTTTTCTTAAAGGGCCAGTAATATGTGTTATTAATTTGGTGAAATAAGTGTTAATTGGCTCTATTGTCTATAATATTATCCAACCACTCAATCATTAATTATTTAATGGGCATAAACAAGAAAGTTGAAGGGTCAATTTAGGTCTGATAAAGCATGGACCTTGCATGATCAAATCGTGTACCTATACTTTACTGTATTTCAGACCATTTTCCAAGGGATGCATTTATTATTATTATTATTATTATTTAACATTTCGCAAGAAAAAGGTTATTTGCTATATCTGCCCTGGCCTGCAGCACTTGACCTAGTCTTGACGACCATCCATGCAGACCAAAAAGGGTCAAATCAAATGTAATTTAGATGGCATGTTATTTAGAATGATGCTAGGTTTATTGTTTACATGTTATCCTATAGTTTCAAATTTCAATGTACATAATATCATTATTTTCATTAGACTGATGCAAGGTTCTTGGCACTATCTGTCTCTGCATTTGATACATTTGTTTACCTTGCTTATTATTGTAAGTAGATCTGGATTGCAGCATCTTGCTAAAATTCCCAAATTGTGAACCTTTTGTTTTCAAAGCCTTAAAGTCAAACAAAGGTTTAGAAGATTGTATGTTCCTAAAATCACAATTAAATCATTAGTCACAATTGTATGACAGTTAATCATTAACTAACATTCTATGATGGGTGACAGGCTGATGTGTGTTTGTGCTCTTGTGGTGATGTCTATCTCTCAGGTTGTGCATCAGGTCTACTTGAAGTCAGAGCGACTGACCAAGAGAAGCACTCCCGAAGACCTGCAGCTCAGAATAAAGATCATTTACGACTCCAGTGTTGACCAGTAAGTTCCTGCGATGCCATACCATATAGACTAGCCAACACCACTTCGGGTCTCCTGAATCGCTGCCCTCCACACCCTCCTATATAGCATCTGAGTCTTGAGCTCTGCAGTGTTTTTAGCTCCGCTGTCGCGCCGCAGTGTGTCTATGTAGGTGGTGCCGGTGCGCCTCTTTCCCCTCCTAGCTGTTCCCTGTGTTGGCTCCCACAGTGTCAGTTCCGGGTGCCTGACACAGTGCCCGACCATTCTCATCCTTCTCTCTCTGACCATGTCTGTGATCCCAAGGAGACCCCCGTAGAGTTCATACACCAACAAACATGTTGGATGATTGTAAATACCCAGGTTTACCATTCATGCTTCCATCAAATGCAGTTTCATCTGTTGTGAACTGTACTGTACATGGTTAGGGATGGGACGACATGAACATGTCATATCACGATTATTGTGACCAAAGAAATCACGATTTACGATATTATCGCAATAATCAAAATATCCTCAACAAATCAACATCCATTATCCTGTGGCGGAACATTTGCCCAAAAATAGCTGAAATAAGCTCACATAGCTTGTAGATCGGCTATTTTTTTTGCAAAGAGATTTGGTAGAGAGTGAAAAAGAGTACGTATATTATAAGTACGTTTTACCAATAGAGGGCTTAAATGGTACCGGAAATGCAGCTCTTCAAATAAAAGGTGAATTGATCCCAGTGCATGAAGGAGGATGATTTCACAATAAATTAAATCAACACAATACGGTTTTCGTGAGTGTATTTTATCACGACAAACGATAATATCGTTTATTGTCCCGTCCCTATACATAGAACAGTTTGAAATGTATCTGATAGTTTCAGTTGTATGCGGCACAAAGCATACTGTATTTGGGATGTTCAACTTCATTCACGTTCATTCTGCGGCTATAGCCTGTACGCCTCCCTTGGTCGAGTGAGAGACCACCGATGAGGAAAAATGTTTTGAAGCTGGCGCAAAGCATTCTGGGTATTGTAGTATTCATTGCCACACAACCTTTAGCTCGTGTTATTTCTATGCACTTTTATTTTTTCTTTAATCTGCCGGACTATAGTATGAAATGTGCTGTATGAACAAATCTGACTTGACCTAGACATGCAGCAAAAGGTCACCATTCGCTTATCGGGTCTCCCCATAATGATATTATACTCAAATATATTCATATTCCATGAATGTACAATTTAGGCATTTAGCAGACGCTGATAGTCCAGACAATAAGCAAGGTAATAAATTAGGGCTGGGATGCGATTAAACATTTTTATCTAATTAATTACAGGCTCTGTGATTAATTAATCGCAATTAATCACATTTTAATTTGTTGTACGAGTGAATCAACAAGTGAGTTTTTAAAATCAAAATTTCGCATCCACTGGGCCAAGCAAAACTGCAAAAACTAAGTGAGATTAAAATGCGTTAATTTTTTTAATCGCGTTAATTTTCTGTAATTAATTAATCGCAATTAATCAGTTAAAGTCCCAGCCTTATAATAAATACATCAACCTCAACATCAATTGCATAGAAATAGTAATCTAAGAAAAACAAGGTACTGTAGATCAAGCACCTATTCAGTAAAAACTATAAAAATTGAAAACGTATACAAAATGCTATCTAAATTACATGTAATTGAAACGTGGCATCATCAGAAGTTGATGTAGGACATTGAAACACCAATCATGTTTCCAACTTTCCATATCGATACTGTCTTGTATCTCATTTGAGCTTGTTGTTATTATTTATTTTTCATGAATGCAAGCCCTAAATTTCTTGTACAACAGTGTTGCACAAAAGTAGCAAAAGTAGACGATCTACAATGCCCCACTGTGAGCTGCTATTTCTGCTATATTTAAAACTATTTGAAAGTCCTTACGTGTCTCTTTGGGCTTTACAAATATTGAACCAAAAAGTACAAAAGTTTTAACAAGAGCTTATGACTAAATAATAACTACGTTGATTGGATCCATTGGCATTTTTGTATTCCATTTCATGAAAAAGGTTGTGGACAAAGATGGTTTCCACCTGACTCTAATGATATACATAGTGTATATGTATGGCATCTTTAGTACAATGATTCTCACCGGGAGCCTGAGCGTGCCTTAGTGTTAAGGACTTCAATAACACCACGTTCCCTTGTTAAATTAGCTCTTTTGCCTGAAACCCTGAAGTCTAAAAACAACTGTCACCTCCCTGTTCTGCCCTCATGTGACTGTTCTTCATCTCAACAGGCTTCCTGCAGACAAGAGAAGACTGGTGAAGGTGAGTCTATTCTAGCTCACATTGCTGCTGAGCTTGTAGATCAGCTATTTTCGCTATTCAAAGTCGTATAGTTGTATATAAAAGCACACCCGGACAATATGTCTCAACGAGTCACGGCACACCGTTTGAAAACCACTGGTTTAGACACAAGTTTGTTTCACCGAGCTGTACCAATGCTACACCTTTTTTTTTATACAAAACTAAGAAAAGACTATGTGTGTGTCCATGGGCATCACACCAAATTCTGGGCCCTGGGTACAAGGATTCACTGTGGGCCCCCCATGAATGTTAACTATTGAAAAATAGCAGATATACAAGCTCACAGCGCGGCACCGAGTGCCACGCTGCAAGCTTGTAGATCTGCTATTTTTGAAAAATTGTGAAAATGTGTGCAAGAAACCTATGTTTCCATGTCAGTGGTGCTCAAACCTTTTCATGTGAAGGACCCCAACATTATATGTATTTAGCCACGGACCCCCATCTCAAAATATTTAGTTCCAGGGACACCCCAGAAGCAAAATTTGAGTTACAAATGTTCGCTTAAAAAATACATATATTCAAAGATTTGCACACATTTTCACGACTTTTCAAAAATAGCAGATCTACAAGCTCGCAGCGCGGCACTCGGTGCCGCGCTGTGAGCTTGTATATCTGCTATTTTTCAATAGCTAAAGTTACTAGGGCCCCTCCAACTTGGGCCCTAGTAACTCAGTCCCACTTTCCTACCCCTTGTGACGCCCCTGTGTGTGTCCTCCCTAGGATAAGCTGTTTCCTCAAGCCATTGACTACCTCCAGAGCGTCTTCAGTGTGAGACACAGGGTTGGACCTGTGCTTCTCAGCAGGTACAGTGGGGACACTTTACAACCCCCCCCCCCCCCCCTCCGCGATCTCTCGGATCAGACTGCCAGACTTTTCTTACCTTTTTACGTGCACGATGGTGCATGGATCATGCACCACGCGTGTGCACGCCGTTCACAGCCTTAAAACAAAATAAAATCCAGAAATCCGTCCAGGCATTCATGAGATAGAGGCCAAAATGTTTTCTTCATATGTAAACAAACATGGCTGCCAAGGTTGAAATATCGAGTAGTTCCGGGGTCGAACATGCATTTCCGGTTCGCGATCACTGCAGAAACCATAAGTAGGAAGTCGGAAGTAAAAAAAAAGAAAAAGAAAATAGCTTAAAAAAAAAAAGAATTAACTTTGTTTACAACTTGGGAAACTCTTGGCAGGGAAAGACATAGGATATAACTCAAACTCGGGAATGACCAGGGAAAGAGTTAGTTTCTGTGGCCTTACTGCAGATTTACTTATTTTACCTCTGGTGTTACTACTGGTATTATATATGCCTTTGGTCCTGCCTTCAGGAAAATAATATGTTATAACTTATTAGTACAGAGTTGATTTGACTTAACGAAGGTGTGTGTGTCTGTGCGTGTAGACAATGTGCAACCAACCAGTACCTGAGGAAGAGAGATGACCCTCACCGTTACTGTCAGGAGGAGTGTGCTGACGTCACACGATGTGGCCCCGTGGTTGTGCCTCAGCGCCACCTACAGGTCAGCACCGCTCTCATGTCACCGCTCTCATGTCGCCAATAGACGCCTTATCAGACAACGTCACACTGACACCAAATGACCCCACCACTCATAGAATGCTATGGAAAAGTGGTCACTTTTTCCCATAACATTTTCCAAAGCGGTTTTCTTCCCAGTGTGGAGGAAGAATGCTTCGGATGTTTACTGTGGTCTCTCACTCTTGAAATATATCATCCTTTGTTTCTGTTGTGTATAAACAATAATAGCGGTTCTCAAAGCAATTGTTATGACATACGTTTGCTTCTGGAACCACATGTCATCATAGCTGACCTAGAATCAGCTCTTTTCAGAGCTTTCCTTGCCTCTCAGCTTAATTATTGTCAGGGTTGGACAGACAATAGGTAAGCTGAGAGACTGTTTAAACTCTTAATACATAAAAGGGGGGGGGGGGGGGGAAACTACATTCCAAGGGGAATAGACTTGACAGTCCTACAAAAGCATTACATAGTGTAGGCCTTCCTCTGATAAATAACTATAGTTATCTCTATTGCACAAGCACTATATATTTTAAGAATGTCAATTACATTCTGATTATTTAAATAATAGATTAGAGTGTATGACATGGCTCAGTTCCTATGCAGTTTATTCACTAGATACTTTATTACTCTTAAAGGGGCACTCCACCACTTTTCAACCTATGTTCATATAATTGGTCCTCACTCAAAAATAACTTTTTCTTTTTTTTTCAGAGGAGACCTGTGGGCAGGTCAGAAACCCATGGTCTTGTGACATCATCGATTGCCAATCCAGCTTATAGAAACTGCAGGCTTTCTATTCCTGAAAAGTTGCAATTTTAAAGTGGAAGCTGCTGTTCTCGCGATAATAAAAATCTAAATATTTTTTTCAAAAATATTGAATCTTTTTTTTTGGAAAATGATGATGTCACAAGATGATGGATTCTGAACTTCCCACAGCTCTCCTAGGAGACTTGGACTGAGTAGAAAAAAATAGTGATATTTTATCATGAACATTAGTGAGGACCTATTATATGAAGACAGGTTGAAAAGTGGTGAACTACTCCTTTAAGTAATTATTTGGATGACTATTTGTGCTTCTTCTTCAAGTAACAATACTTCTACATCAGTTGAAAAAAAGGCATGTCGTCCATAAAAGCTTTAATAATAAATGCTAGTTCATCGTCGTAGAACAATAAAAACTTGTTTCAGCCTTTATTCCCTTCTTTAGGGCATGCAATTCAGAATTTACAATTTAGGCATTTAGCAGACGCTCTTAATCCAGAGTGATTTACAATAAGCAAGGTAATACACCAATCAATTAAAATAAGCAAGGTAACATCAATACAATAAGCACGGTAATACATCAACATGCCCTGAAGGTAACATTACTTTTACTTGAGTACAGTTTTTGTCTCCTTCACCCGCCTGAAAATGACATGACCAACCTGTGGATGGAAGGCTGGAAGGAGTTAAAAGAGGGCTGGTGGCGGAGCAAGAGCAAGGGATGAAAGGATAAACGGATGAAGGGATAAGGTGAAAGAGGAAGAGTATTGTCAGGAGTATAAGCTCATTATAGATCATCTGCTCATGTCAGTGCTGTAGACTGCGCTCTGCACTTTGGTTATGACAAACCTCAACAAGTGTCATGTTCATTATAATCCATGGGTCTTCAGCAATGGGTCCGGTACCCCTAGTGGGGTCCTCAGAGTCTTTGTGTGGTTAGGAAAGAACGGACCAAGTACAGAGCCAAATGTCAAATTTGTCTGAAAATACACATGAACATGAGAAAAGATTTTGTGTAAACCAGCAAACAACATTAATTTACTGATGATAGTGCTGTCAAACAAAGACTATGGGGCTATCTATGGATATGAATAAATGTAATTTGCAACACAGTTCTATACAATATGTACAGTAGTGGGGGTTGCACTGCTTCATCTCTCTCAGCTCTTCATTTCAATTAATGTACAAGGACACTGGTAGAGGTTTGGCTTGTGTAATAACCTCGTCATTAAACAGTCCAACTGGCGAGATCGATTAGAGATGTATATCCCAAAAGAGGTTTAATGTAGAGGGGAAAAAGAGCAGACCAAGTACAGAGTGAAAGGTCGAGTTTATTAAGTATTGACGATTCAAGTAGTTAAATATCTGAAAACACAAATTGACATGAATCCAAAATACGCTGATGATTGTGCTGTCAAACAAACACAATCTGTTGTGGGGGTCCCTGCTTCATCTCTCTCTCGACTAAGGGGTCCTTGGCCTGAAAATGTTGAAGACCCCTTATAGAACATCACAAACCCTGGTTCTGCATTTCTTTTAAATCTCTCTCCAGCAATGTAAGGTGTGCAGTGAGTCAGGGAAGTCGTGTGGCCCCTCGGGGCCTCCGGACGGCCCCGGGGTGGAGGGCTCAGACTTTGTGCTGTATGTCAGTGGAGTGACCACAGAGCGCTGCGGTCAGGAGAACATAGTGGCCTACGCAGCCTACTGCCAACTGGAGGCACAGCTGGACAGGTAGGCCAATGCACTACTGGTTCTGGAGTTACAGGGGAGTTTAAAAGGTTTAAACACTTAAAAGAACTTTTGTCCAAATGGATCTATTGGATTAATTGGGAACCATTTTTGTTTTAGCTCATTTCCTGAAAAGCAACCGTTTTGAACATACAGACAGTAGGTTTGCATAATGAACCAATGTCTCCCCCGGCAGGCCTATTGCTGGCTATGCCAACCTGTGTCCTGCCATGATCTCATCCCAGCCGCAGGAGTTTGAAGGGATGCTCTCCACCGTCAAACACGAGATCATCCACGCTCTGGTCAGTACTACAGAAATACCTCTAAATACCCGATATCAACTCAAACATGTGGTGTTTCTGTGGTTCTCAAAGTGGGGTCCGTGGACTCCCAGGGGAGTGGCTTCCAGGGGTTTGGAATATTTGTGAATTTGTGACATACTGTGTCCACTAGGGGTTCTCAGCAGGCCTTTTTGCCTTCTACCACGATGACGACGGCAAACCTCTCACTCCCCGCTTTGCCAGCGGCCTGCCGGCCTTCAACGAGAGGTAAGATGAGAGTACAGTTACTGTACATACCATAAACCATATCTCCAGGCTCCACGTAGACCTTCCTGGTCTTCACAAGATAAATGGTGGTTTTATGGTGAAATAAAAGATTTGGGGAATTAGGCTTACAGTTAGGGACAGATTCTGGCCAGGATTAGGCATTTAGAGGTTAATGATTTAAGGGTAGCAGTTAGTTATGCCTGATTTATACTACCGGTGTCACACACTGAAATTAGCCAATCTACTAGCTCACAATGCGGAACGCTGTGAGCTTGTAAATGAGCTATTTGTGGTGCACAACATGGGTGCACATCAAGTATAGCTCTGACATTAGGGTTTGAGTTTAAAAGGGCCCAAGAAATGGTTATAAAGACATCAATACACTGCTGTCCTACATGATGCCCATGTCCTCGCAAGCATTAATACTAACATGTGTGTGCTTGCCAGTCTGGGTCTGTACCAGTGGAGTGACCAGGTGATCAGGACGGTGACAAGGCTGTGGGACATCAGAGGAGGGGAAATGGTCCGACATCAAGTCCATCTCCTCGTCACTCCCCGTGTCGTGGTAAGAAGTGTGTGTGTGATGCAGAGGGACTTATTTTGTACATGCGGATTCAGGTCATATCTTTGGTTAATATTTTAAGATTAGAGCATTGGAAGTGGTTAAACTAGCATCTTCCATAAAATCGTAATCGTAATAGTATGATATTTCATATAAAAGACTTGTTGCACTGCGGTAACATCAATTGCTTTAATCTGCCAAGAGATGGTTGTGGTTCGGTACGCATTATTATTTGAGGATCAGTGCTGTGGTACTGTAGATGGGGAACTCTCCCCATCTACAGATCCTCAAAAAATAAAAGCTATGATGTCAATAATCATTCTCAAACATTCTCTAATTGGGTGAATTGGAGAATGTTCTTCCTTTTGCTGTGGACCCCCGGCAACCCCTTCAAGGACCTTTGGGTTTCCCGCCCGGTTCTATGTACTGTACTTGGTGTCCTGGGGGACATTTAGCTTGACCTCACTGGTCCATGGGACTCACCTCACTAACCCTGACTTAAAGTCCAAGGACACTTTGGTAGAGGTTTGAGATGTGTAGCTACCATGTCACGATGTCCGTAGTCTCCGTACAGGTCTGAAACTCTGAGACTGTACAAACGCAAGGGTCAATATGGTCAATATGGTACATGATAACTTTGTCACATTGGCTACTGTAAACACCACTCAAATGACCATGACATGTGCCTCCCTGAGCCCCCCTTATCAAACTGATTTCTAGCGTGTCATTGATTGATTGATTGATTGATTGATTTACAGTTTGCAGAGACACATACAGGGAAGTACAGTACAATAAAATGTCTGCTTAAAGGATTTTTCCTATTTCCATTTGGGTCCTAAGTGCTCAATTCATGGCATCTTTAAGGTTGGGGTCAACCATGTGATATCTTCTCTTCAGGAGGAGGCCAGGAGACATTTTAACTGTCCCATCCTGGAGGGCATGGAGCTGGAGAACCAGGGAGGAATGGGAACGGAACTCAACCACTGGGAGAAGAGACTGCTGGAGGTAAATGTGTGTGTGTGTGTGTGTGTGTGTGTGTGTGTGTGTGTGTGTGTGTGTGTGTGTGTGTGTGTGTGTGTGTGTGTGTGTGTGTGTGTGTGTGTGTGTGTGTGTGTGTGTGTGTGTGTGTGTGTGTGTGTGTGTGTGTGTTAGGGATGGGACGATATTGTGAAGATTTAATTTATCGTGAAATAGTCCTCCGTCATGCTGGGATCAATTCACCTTTTATTTGCCGAGCTGCATATCCGGTACCATTTTAAACCCTCTATTGGTAAAACGTACTTATAATATACGTACTTCATACATTCGTACTTCTTTTTTTCACTCTACCAAAAAACTCTTTGCCAAAAAATAGCTGATCTATTTTGATTGTTGCGATAATATCGTAAATCACGATTTCTTTGGTAACAATAATTGTGATATGAAATTTTAATTTCGTCCTGTGTGTGTGTGTGTGTGTGTGTGTGTGTGTGTGTGTGTGTGTGTGTGTGTGTGTGTGTGTGTGTGTGTGTGTGTGTGTGTGTGTGTGTGTGTGTGTGTGTGTGTGTGTGTGTGTGTGCACGTGTGTGCACGTGTGTGCACGCTCATGCTTTATTTTCTTGTTTGTGTGTGTGGAGGACTCGTTTCACGCTGTTTCACAAATCACAAAATGTTTCAGTCATGTCATTTAATTGTGCTTTTATTCCATGAATGTGTTTTAGGAAGAGGCCTTTTAACTTTTAACTTTATTAGGTACAGTTTCACTGCAGTACAGTTAACTGGTACAAGGTCAACTAAAAGGATAACCCCCAAAAGGCCTATGGCTTGTTTAAATTGAGGTCCTTTTTTAAAACTCGTATAACATTGAATTGTTTAATGTGTTTTAGAACGAGGCCATGACGGGTTCCCACACGCAGAACCGTGTGTTCTCCCGGCTGACCCTGGCCATCATGGAGGACTCGGGCTGGTACCGGGCCAACTACAGCCTGGCTCAGAGGCTGGACTGGGGCCGAGGTCTGGGCTGTGACTTCGTCATGAAGAGCTGCAAATTCTGGATGGAACGCCAGAGACAGAGGTCACACCATACACACATGTGTAACATAATCTTATTTCTGTATTTGTGTCTGTCTGTCTTTCTGGCTGTGTGTCTGTAGTTCTCAAATTCTGCCCGAACCCAACCCAACTCGATGTTTTCGGGCCAGTCCTGGTCTAAAATCTTTGCTAATTAGTCAGGCCGGGCCTCGGGCTCAATGAAAACCGAAAAGATTTTTTTTTTTTCTTCTCAAATCTTCCCGACCTGACCGATGTTTTCGGGCTGGGCCTAAAATGTATGTTAATTAGTCGGGCCGGGAAAATTGCATAATGAACTTTACCGTACAGTTTTAATTTGGCTTGGGTTGCCAGCTGCTGTTTAAAAAAAGATATATACAGAGGTATATATGTATCGTTGTAGTCCGCATAAATTGCCATGTTTTCAACAATTGAATTTGTGTCCTCCTCACTGAGAGTGTACAAATGTAACCAACCAAGTGTCTGACTCTGATCAAATGAATATTAAATATCTAAATATTGAGTCAAGCAACTTAAACACTGTCAGGGGTGCACACAAAAAGACAAGTTAAAATGACCACAGCTCCTGTCATGAGTTGTTCAAGCATGTTATTTCCAGTTAAGGAACACTTGACAGAATGAAATCCTTTTTATTACGTGAAACGGTAATTTAAGCTTTCATTTCATCACGTTTAGATTTTTGTAATTCCTTATACTCTGGCCTCTGGCAACACAACTATTTCTGTTTCAACTGGTACAGAATTCTGTGCCCGACTGTTAACTATTAACTATTCTAAGAAACGCGATCACATTACACCCATCTTAGCTTCACTTCACTGGTTACTTGTTAATTTCAGAATAGATTTCCTGATGACTTTTAAAGCCCTGCAGGGACAGGCCCTCTGCTTCATCTCAGATATGCTGATCCCATTTGATCCCCTATTTGGAAGTCTGTCCATAACGCCTCTATTCTTACTGGCAGTCGGTAAATAACAAGTCAAGACCAAGCCCCCAGAACCCTGGTGGAGCCCTGAAGCAAAATGGACATGGTGGCTTCTAATCATGAACGCGCATCTAGGCTTCTTTGTATTGACGCGCGTTCATAACGGAAGTACTCGTTCATGAATTAGAGCCCCAGCACGTCCATGAACACAAACTATGACGCAAAACGCGTCACAGAAGCAAAATAGAAGCCGTCACGTTTCAGAGGCGTCTCAAACGCGGAAGTACGCTTCATGCGCTGGGTGAGCAACTCAATGCAAGTGGACGGGTGGGGATATCCCAATCCGGTGTCCTCTCTATTCTTATTATAACTCTATGGTCAAGACACACACAAAACATTCACTGCTCTGCGCAGTTGTCTTTTGTAATTATTATTATCTTTCTTTAGCTCAACCAGGGGTGCCCACTTGTTATAGCTTGTTGTAAATCTGCAATGCAACTTGTCTTCATCCCTGTGAGATGTGATGTGCTGCCTGAAGTTCTGGCTCTCTCCAAAGCCTCTGATATTTTGTTTAATTGGCTGTTTCACTGGTATGTTGGACTCTTTAATCACAATCAAAATGATTTCAATCTGTGATAAGAAATGCTGTTCATGTAAACACTAAATCAGAGAGTGTACAAATGGAACTATAAGAGTATTTTTTTGTTTGAGGATAATGTCGGCAATTTCAAGTAAAATACAGACTTTGCTTATCCAGTGTGAATGCGGCACAAAATAGATGGTTGGGGGGATTTCTAAATTACCTGAGGTCCCACATAATACTAATCCAGTACGAATAGGGCTATACGGGTAAGGCTATTCTGGTAGACCCGAAGTCTCACCTCATTATTTGGGGTGACCAGGCTTTTGGAGTCTGGGCACCCAGTCTTTGCAATGCCCGGCCTGAGGATCTGAGGCTAGCAGAATCAGTGTCTCTTCTTTCTCAGTGGTTTGGCCTTTTTACAGTTGTATTGTGTTATAATAAGCTTATTGTGTTTATTCATATCTTATGTGCTTGTTTATTACAGACATCATGCTGTGACTCCTTACTGTAACACAGTCAGAGGGTCTCCACTGCAGCTCACATGTAGACAAGACCAGCTGGCTGTGGCCGTGTGCAACCTGCAGAAATACCCTTATGAACTACCACTGGAGTACCAGGTACACACACACACATGCACACACCCTCCAGAAATTAAAACTCATAGGAACTACCATAGGATTGTCAGGTACACACACATGCCATGTACACACACCATACATCTACAGTACCTCATAAGCACCAGGTGAGGACACACACACACACACACACACACACACACACACACACACACACACACACACATACACATTCTTACACAACCCCTGTGAATGTACCGTGTGCATACTAAGCTTGGGCGATTGAACGAATAAATTGGTCAATTGGCGAATGTAAAGTGTATTTTGACTAACGTGTCTGGTGTGTGTGGTTGTCAGTATTTTGACCAGATTCCCGACGTCGCTGCAGAGCAGCTGCCATGGTACGGCGGTGCGGTGGAGATCGCTGACTACTGCCCCTTCAGCCAGGAGTTCAGCTGGCATCTGAGCGGAGAATACCAGAGGAACTCCTACTGCCGCGTGCCTGAGAACCAACCAGGTAATTAGACGTATACCACTACACTACTGTGCAATTAATGCCACAAATCCTGAAGGCAGCCTCCGATCTGCCCCAGATTTGAATCCCACATCAAGTGGCCTCTAAACCACTGGATCCCAAATAGGGGCCGGGGCCTATTTGTGGGTTGTGGTCTTGTGGACACATATTTATAGGTCACACTCACAGGTACATTTTTCAAGGTTTGCCGTTCTCATTCTCAACTGCTGCTGCTGTTACATTGAATCCTTAAAATGAATGTAAACATTTTAAAATAGCCGATCTACAAGCGCTTTTCACTAGTTTGGGTCGCGAAGAGACATTACATTGCTCTTTTGGGTCTTGAGCTAAAAGGTTTGGGAACTCAGGGGGTGCCACAAATGCCACTAATAAATCGTGTATATGTATCGTTTGTTGCTGAAGCGTGTCCCCCCCCAAAATAGGCACAAATGATCTTGTATATGTATATAATAACCTGCGTTCTATGTGTGTTCTAACCTGGGTTCTGTCTCTGTTGTTTTAACAACAGACTGGTGGAGGAACTATGGAGCAGAGCAGTATGGACCAGACTCTGTGTGTCTGAACCAGAAGTCTGCCTTCATCATGGAGCAGTGTACCAGGAAGATGACCTACCCTGACTGGGGTTCTGGGTGCTATAAGGTAGGGAGACCCCCCATAACTCTTAGGCCTTTTTTCCACTAGGGTTGAACTAGTTCTGTTCATTTTTGAGGGTCGATTTGTTTCCACTTATACACTGTCAGAGGTATAGACCTGTGAGGGTACAGTTAGTTCCTAATTATCGATATTTACAGGGAAGACCCCTGGTTTAGACTAGGGTTTAAGTGGTGAAACAGATTCACTCGAATTTAACTGCGTCACACCTAACTGAATTGATCCTACAATTTACAATGTAGGCACTTAGTTCTCAATCCAGAGCAATTTACAATTAAATGGGTCTTTTAAGCCGTGACATCATTTTGTAGTCAGACCTCCAAGCAGATTTATTGTCAATATCTGTTCCTCGCTATTTCAACAGATCCGAGACAAAAATAACGACTAAACTATAATTCTAACACGTTCCTTTCAACAACAAAGAGAAGAAAAACGTGTAAATAGTAAAAACAGTAAAAAGATTCATGGGAACTGGGGGCAGAAATTCTCCTCTGCCTACAAAATGATGTCAGACTTAACAGCCCCATAAGCAAGGTAATACATCAATACAATAAGCAAAGTAATACATCAACATTAATACATCAAATGCATATTAATATCAATCTAGCTTTATATGAACAAAAGAAAAAGCTATCTAGCTTTCATGTATGGTCGTTGGGGTAGGTGAGTGCTACGCTAAGTGCTATGGGCTTAGGTGGAGGTGGGTCTTCAGGCCACGGCGGAAGCTAGGGAGTGAGTCTGTCGTTCTAAGTGCGACGGGGAGTTTATGCCACAGTTTGGGGGCCAGGATGGCGAATTCTCTAGGAAGAGGGGATTTTTGTCCTGGGGTTTTTAGCAAGGGTTCTGTCATTATCCCTGCGTTAGCAGATCTGAGTGAACGGGTGGGGTTGATCAGGCTTTGGAGGTATGGAGGTGCCATACCTTTGGGCTGCTTTGAAAGCCAGCATCAGTGTTTTGTATTCAGTGCGGGCCGCAACCGGGGGCCAGTGGAGGGAGCGGAGAAGGGGGGAGACATGTGAGAATTTTGGCTGGTTGAAGACCAGTCGTGCCGTGGCATTTTGGATCAGTTGGAGAGGCTTAAGTGTGGGGAAGGATCTGATTCTACGGATGTTATAGAGTGTAATGCCTGTGTGTGTCCTGCAGGTGGCGTGCTCGCCGCAAGGCCTGGCGGTGTACGTTCAGGAGCGCTCCTTCCAGTGTGCGCGTAAAGGCCAGCTGCTGAGCGTCAGCGTACGCGTCAACGACTGGGTCTACAACGGCGTGCTGCTCTGTCCCGCCTGCACCGACTTCTGTCAACACTGTCCCCTCCCACACCAGCTCCCGCCCACCAACACCTCCAGGAGCAACCCCATTGGTCAGTACAGCCCGCTCGTCATTTCAGAGAACCCGATTTAGAGAAGATTGTGAGGACAATGTTCCTATTCCTCAAAAAGAAAAATGTTTGTAGAAAAAAACATTTAAATACATTTTATTTTAACAATTAGGAGAAGGTAGATTCAGGTTGGGGTTTGAGTTAAGCATTTTTAGAGGTTAGGTTTAGCTGTTCTAATAGATAGTAGTCTGATTAACCACTCAACCCTGTATTTTACTTTCTTGTACTTTTTAATGTACTGTAGTAGTAAGTTTCAGGGTGGACACTAACCACAAGACCACTGAGCTGGTTTCATCTTTGTACAATGACGGCGCATAAAAAATAGCAAAAATAGCCGATGTAGGTCTGCTATTTTTCGCTAATCGAATAATCATTCATTCTAATCGAGGCAAAAGTTTGAAATAATTGCAATACTGATTAAAGTCATATCGCCGAACCCTAGTTCTGATTTGTTTTGTTTTTGTTTCAGACCCCTGTTCCAGTTCTTCAGGGCTGGCATTCACTCTGTGGCTCCTGCTGGTCAACCTGCTCCCCCTTGTGGCCGGAATACTGCTCTGCGACTGTAGCTGATAGTCTGCAGACTTGACACACAGTACACAGACACAGACACACACACACACACACACACACACACACACACACACACACACACACACACACACACACACATTAATACACATACTGTATGACCATACAAGACAGACTGGTGTGAAGATATTTGATCAACTCTGTTTGTTTATAACTCTAATCCGCTTTTTTTCTTTCTTAATTTTTTTAACCCAAAATGGGTCAGACCCTAAAATCATCCCCACCTCCTTCACTCCTTCCTTGGTTCATTTCCTTTTTCTTCCCCATTAATTCCTTCCCATCCGAGACTCTTGTTGTCTCACTGATGTCAGGGATGTTTGTGTCAAAGCCCGATTTATACTTATTTGCGCGCTGAGATCGTGCAGTGCACAGAAAATAGACAATCCACAAGCTGACAACGCATCGCAGGGCGACACATTGTGATCTTGTAGATCATTTATTCTCTGTGTGCGACACCCGCCCACAACTAAATGTAACTCGGGTTCAAAATTCATTCAGTACTGCTGGACGGACATGGTAGGACCGATACTGATACTGATCTCTTCCACAACTGAGGTTTAGTTGGGCCAAGACGAACCACATCCATTCCATCTGGTCTGACGTGACAGTTGTTTTTCAAGGACCATAACGCTTGAGAGTGTACAAATTAGAAATCTATTTGTACACTCTCAAAGTTACAGACCCATAAGGGTCCATTTGGAATCCCCTCACTTAACCCAGAGGGTCCCTGTACCTTACTTTGTGAACCAGTGAGCTATATATAGGAATATAAGAATCCTTTAAGGTAACCGCAGTTAACATGTTTAACCTTCGCATCTTCCAAATGATTTTCATTTGAAAATGTATTTTTTGGAAGGATTATGAGAACGTGGCGTCCCTACACCACACTGATGGCAAGGGTTGTTAACGACCCCTTTGGTCCATTGACCAGTTGGACATTTCATAGGAGTCTGTTTTGTGAACTGATTACTCACAAATGTGAGTGTGAGCGTTCGCAAACACTATTTTCATTTCAATATGTCATGTCAGCCGGGAGGATGAAACGTTTTCCTCGAGTAAAAAATGAAGGACACCCTCCGTCCTGGAGAAGTGAAGGAACCCCCCCCCCCCCCCCCCCCCCCCCCCCTGAATCGACTTATGTGTTTCCAATTCTGTTTTTCTCAGAACTCATCGTAAAGGATGATCCCTAGATGTAGGAGAACCTGAGTGTGTGTGTGAGCCATATGATGAGATGAAACAAGCCATGCCTCCCATTCAGCCTCTCTGTTGTAGGGAAACCCAGAGCCATTGAGAGAGAGGGAGAGAGTTACCACACTCCCATAGAGATTTACTAACAGTCAATCCTAAAGATCACTTTTAATAACCGTGTGGACACTGGACAGTCAGTCCTAAAGATCACATTTCAGAAACACATCCGATTTTCCTGCAGTGTGAACAAGCCTTTCTTGTCCGCCCGGTTCTTCTGGTAGCATTCCAACGGTGCTTAACTTGATATCCATTTATTCATTGTGTAGCGGAGATGTATCATTTCAACCGTTTTTAACTAGCCTTTTATTAGAACAGATATAATATTTATGAAGAATGATTAATGGGTACTTTTTTATGACGTTCACATTTTAGCAAGGTACCAAGTTTCTGATTCCCAGAGTACTGCATATAGGCGTCATATTTGCCCCCTTTTTTTCAGCAGAATCTTCAGTGTCGGTAGAACACTGTAATAATTGAAAGTAAATAAATGGCTGTGCTGTGAAAATACCTTTTTAGGTGAATCGTTTTCAGAGCCTTTCGTACCCTGCAGCAGTAACACTAAAACCCAGGTTCTAACCAACAGCGTAAGAGCTGTGCTGCTGCTTCAGACCTGGTGAAGGCATTGAGAAGAAATTATTTGTTTAATTAATAATGTCTTATTTATTCCCTTATTTATTATTTAAGTCCCTGGAATGTGTCAAGTCCACGGTGTTGTGTCTTTTGAGTTTGTGCAGCCCCTGAAAAGCACTGGAACACAATCTGAAGGGTCTTGTTCCAATGTTTGTCTTTACAAAAACGATGTCATGGGGGGGGGGGGGGGGGGGGGGGGATGCTAATATTTAATTATTCATGTCTGAAATGGTAAATGTATGTCAGATAGTTTTAATTGTTTGATGGAATGATGGATGTTTAATTTATGAATGAAACGTCTTGATGTGCGGACATTTGTGGCATCACTGTGTATGATATTTATTTACTCCATTCATGTTCCAAGTGCAGCTAGATACAGTAATGGTCATATCAGTGGTTCTCAGCCTGTGGGCCGAGAGGAAGTTGCAAGTGGCCCCCAACTAATTGGCATAACACTTAATATTTTCGTTACAGCTTTGTATACTTAGTTTTCATTGCAATACAGATAAATGCAAACTTCATTATTAGTTCCATTGATCCACGCCAGAAGAACATGAATTGGCACGCTCTGAAAATGCATGCGGTCCACCCATCTGACCCATCAGCCCACTGGCTGCTGTGTTAAGTGGTCAGATAGAGAACCACTGTTGTGAATCATTCTTCATTAATTGGACTCTCAACACTTGGAGCTTTTATCTCCAGTGTTTGCACTACACCTGTGTTTCTCAGATCTGGTCCTCGAAACCCAGACTTGCGTTTAGATCAGTGCTTTCCTAAAGTTTTGAGCTCAAGGTCCGGGGCCCAAACTTACAAAAAATACTTGCTGTATTAACCACATAAGCCCTGTTTGAGAATAGTCCTAATTTAACCAATTCATAACTATATATATTGCTTAACATCATTGGTTCTCAAACTTTAAAATCTCAAGAACCCCTGTAACTTTGAGAGTGTAAATCTCAGAGTTACAGTTCTGTAATGGTCCATTTGGAACCCCCTCAAGGAACCCTGAGGGTCCCTGGACCACACCTTTGAGAATCACTGGTTTAAATCTGTTTGTGTAGAGATGGCCACATTTAAACTAGATGATACACCCACACAACACAGGTGATTATACACAAACTAATATTAGAATACACTCAATGCCATTTGCTGTGTTAAAAATGCCAGACTGTGATTGTATTGTTATGCTTATTATGTTGTTTTAGTTGTTTGTTTTAGTGTTTTTTTTTTGTTTGTTTTTTTACATTTGTTGGATCAAGAACTGAAAAAAGAACAAAAAAAAAGAAAAGAAAGGAAAATCCTTTTCAAGTTTTATTTAAATGTTGGACGAATGCTATTATTACATTCCTTTTACTTTTAAATGTTCTGGTTAAATGAAGACCAACGTTCCTGTTTCTTTTAAATGTTCTGGTTAAATGAAGACCAACAGGTCCTCACTTCGGACAGATCTCCCTATAAGACTGTGGCTCCCAACCTTTTCTGGATCAGGGTCCAGTGGAAAATATATATAAACAACAACCAATATGTGCAAGCAACATTACAGAAAGAAAATAATAATCCAGAAGTCGCTTATAATAAGCAACACTGGTTCTAGTTTATGCCCTGTCGTACCACGGATTTTCGACTAAAGGCAGATGGGGATTCTCAGGTCCGGCTCTAAAGGATCACTGGCAGCTGTTAGTTTTATAGTGTACAGATACACAAGTTAATTCCATTAACCCAGTGACCCTGCAGGTCTGAAATACAACTTGATTTCACAGCTAGAATGACATCCATGCTGTACTCTGGGTCCCCCATGATACAAACAAGAACCACACTGCCCCTGGAACATGTTTCAGTAGCTTCAAACAGACATGTGGCTTCATTGGTCAGAACTCTGTCGTGTTTATGTTATGTTCCGTTTAGAAGAAGGGCTGCTCTTTTAAGACAAATCGAGAATTTAAAACACTTGTGTATCAAAATAAATTATGTCTGTAATCTGCGTCTGGTTTATCAGTTTGTTTGTATTTGTCATCAGGACCACATCATATGCAAAAATCATTGCTGAAATATTTTAGTACCAATCTTCACCAAATTGGTTTCTTAGTATCTCAGGAGCAGTGTTGGGCATTATACATTGATGCAAATAGGACAGCATCTAAATAGGCAGTCTATGCATCTAAGTGGGGCAGATAAGCAAACCAATTGTTTGTATATCCTCAGTCATGACTCATGCCCCCACCACTCTTGTATCAGTTGCATGTCTTCGTGGTGAATTGGGTACAGTGGACCACAATGTAACAATTAAGGGTCCATTTGGAACCCCTCTCACATAAGTAACCCAGAGGGTCCCTGTTCCTCTCTCCTCTTCTTGATTCCTACATTCTTACTCAGTGGGTGGGCCTAACATAGTAAACATACAAGGAGAGGATAGAAGTGTAGGGAAATGAGGATGTAATTTAAGGACCTGAGACGCAGCTCTAGAGCTGAGGTGATGTCTCTTGAGTGTCTTTGACACTAGGACTAGGCTACTATAATCTATTCTAGTGTAATGCTTCCATCTGTTGGTGAGTATGAGTCAATGCAGACTGATCCGATCTCACGTCATTGGTTTAGAACCATTGCACTGGTCTAACGATGCCATCTATTGGTGAGCCCAAATCACTGCACACAGAGCCTCGCAATGAGTCACGTGATCTCGCCCAGATCTCACGAGAATATGGATGCAGTCAACAATAACAACTTTCTCAGACCAGAGGGGCTGAAAACGGCGCGAGGATCGAGGTGCTCTTGGACACAGATTTAATTTATTTCCGCAAAACCCCTTTTATTTGAGCGTCAAGAAGATGTTATGAAAGTGATTGTCACATGTTTACTTCAGTGAGCGCATATGGAGCTAAAGAATGAGCTATAGTGTGTGGTTTAATCTGGATAGCTCTGCTGCTCATGCTGTGCAAGGAAAGGAAGGAAGGTTGTCTGCCTCCCTGGTTGAACTTTTTCAGGTAAACATTTCTGTTTTTCTTCTTGTTGTTTTCAGTTGAGAACGTGTCGTGTGTGTATTTGTGTGTGGATAATAAGGATGATAAAGTAACAAACAATGCAATACACTATAGTAGCTGCTGCTAATGTTAGTCATGGTGGTCAGACAATGTGGAACCCCCAGAGGGCGACATTCTTGACATTCCATGATGGCGGCTGCAGGCATCGCTACGCTACGCCACCAGGTGGTAAAGTCAAATGTTTCCATGATTTTGTGAGAGAAAATCATAACACATTACAAACCATTTCATAATGACACTTCCTATGCATCACATGTCAATTCTCGTAGTTCTAAGCCATTATGAAAATATATATAATGCCTTATAATCACTCTTAAAATGTTTTATTCTGTGTTAAGTTACACTATTTATTTTACAGCACAATCTAATCTATGCTAAATTATACACAATTGTTGCGACCGTAGGTCTCAGTTTAGTATGTGAACTGTCACAGCTTGACCATATCTATCTCTCTGTCTGTAAGGCCTGACACTGGTTCCCCTGACACATCACTGTGACATCACAGGTGACATCACAGTGATACTCAGCAGGGATCTCCATATATGGGCATAAAAGGGATCTCCATATTTGGGCATAAAATGGGATTCTATGTATGATGTCAGACGACAGAATCCATATATGGCCAAGACAGATGGTGCGACCTCGCCCTATGCATTTTTCTGGTAATACTTGACTTTAGAAGTCATTATGAAATGCTATGTGTCGTTAGGATTATTGTTATAAATCGTTAAGAGTATTTGAGTGCTTATCTCTATAATTAAGTAATTATTATTATGTCAGAGAGGCTTATTGTCGGTATGAGGCTCATACTGACAATAAGCCTTTATGACATACCTTTGTTGTAATTGGGAAGGCGGTATTTAGGGTCCCTTGCCTGTCCACTCTCCCTGATACGCACGGGTACCACTGTCTGGTCACGAACAAATATAACGTCGCTCAAGTGTTGCTGAGACTCTTAAAAAATACCAAGAACTGCAGTAGGCTCCCACGGAAAAGTCTGTTTTTGAAATTTAGCTTATTTTCCTCACTTACCATGTCCCGCATTAGGGTGTGTTCGGATTTGTACACTGGGAGGCGAGAGCGCACTCCCGTATTGGATATTAGTGCCGTAACATTGCTCTCAGTGTGCTCCCAGTGTACATCAAAAATAAAAAAATAGATTAAAAATACTTAACGGCACCGCCGATTAGCGCGGTTTCACACACGTTTCCGCGGTAGCCTACTGCAGTTCCTGGTACCTTCAGCTCCCAGTATTTACCACATGACTTGCCTCGCCCAAGCTGAGCTACTCATACGCTGAGTTGGCGGTGCCTGGGATCGAACCCATGACCTTGTGGTCCAAAGGCGAGAGCTCTAACGACCGGACACAATAGCTATAATTATACAGTGTTATAAACAGATTATAGTGCATTATGATATCAGTAACATCATAGCAAGTTTTACGACATTTTCTATTCAACTCAAAACTAGTTCCATCAATGTGAAAGCAATGGAATGTCAGTTAAATTCCTCATTGTCTTTCATGCCTATGTCTTAATATGACTCTGACATGCCTGTTTTAAATCTGCAGTACAACCTATCAATGCAGTGCCAAACAAAACGTGTCCAAGCAGTTGATGCCTAGTCAGTTCTACTCAAGTATCTCACCGCCATGTCAAACACAAGCAATAATACTCAATACTACCAACACAAGGAAAACAAAAGGTTGGTCAGTGCTAAAAAACAAAACATGAAAAGTGACACAGCAACACGCCACATGAAACTCATTGGAAAGGTCCTTAGATGTCTGGGTTGGTACAACTATTGTTCCAGTTAAGTTACAGTTGTCCTAGGTTACAGTTTTGCTTGTCAAGCAACCATCGTGTGTGTCATTGAATAACTTGAGAGCAACCGGCACAAATGACTTTCCCAGTCTCTCGCATCTCCGTCCTGGGTAGTAGTGATGTGTCGTTCATGAGTGATTAGTTCATAAGAATCGAATCATCAGCAAGACTTGTGAACGATTTGTTCAAATCCCTGAAATGGGTCGTTCACACCCCCGCCCCCTCCCCCTATAAGCCCCCGGCACACAGGACGCGACGGCAGGCTGTACTCGTGCAGTAATAAAAACGCTCCAGCGATTGTGTTTTTCACGGGACGATCGCACTATGAACGGTGAACATGAACAAATCTTTTGAACGAATCATTACAGTGAACGTGAACAAAATGATTCGTTCACTGAAATGAACGGGATTGCCCATCACTACTGGGTAGGTGTTCCAGTAACCAAATATCTCAGGGTGGAGGGGTTGGGAGGAGTTATTCAAGATGGTGTCCAGCTTCCTAGCCGTTCGCACTGGACACCCTGGCTACTTCCTCCAACTCTGCAAAGAGGACCCAACAACAGAGCCCGCCTTCCTCACCAGTCTGTTGAGGTTGAAGGTCTCACCCGCTCTGTTGTTGCCCCCCTCTGTTGTCTTCTAAGAACACTTGCCATAACAGACTGGTAGAACATCTGTAGCATCCTGTTGCATGCGTCAAACAATCTCAGTCTTCTCAGGAAGAACAGCCTGTCGGACCAGTCCAACAAGCTGTTCAGGTGCACTCCAAGGAATTTGTAGTTGTCCACAAACTCAACCACCTCCCCTTTATGGTGCTTGGCAAGGGGGTACTCTCTTGGACGTGCGGAAGTCCACCAGCATCTCCTTGGTCTTACTAGCGTTAAGCCAGAGGTGGTCCCTCACCACCACACCATCATGCTCGGCCGTGTTGTCGCCAGAGATCTGGCTGACCACGGCGGTGTCATCTGTAGATGACAGGTCTTGGAGCTGAAGCGGAAATCAGATGTGTAGAGAGTGAACAGGAAAGGTGAGAGCAAAGTGCCCTGGGGGAACCCGTATTGCTCACCAGCACACCAGACCTACAGCTCTGCAACCTCACCTACTGCGGTCTGCCTGAAAGGTAGTCCGTAATCCATGCCACCAAGCCCTTGTCCACCCCCATCAGCGCAAGCTTCTCTGCAAGCAGAAGAGGTTGGATAGTGTAGGCACTGGAGAAATTAAAAAACATGATTCTGACTGTGCAGCCCAGATCTTTGAGGTGGGTGAGGGTCTTGTTGAGCATGTAGATGATGGCATCGTCAACCCCGATGTCAGCCTGGTAATCAAACTGAAGGGGGTCCAGGTGTTCACAAACTGTCGTTCTCAGTTGGTTTATTACCAGCCGCTCAAAGGCCTTCATGACCTGTGATGTCAAGCCGGCAACTGGTTTGTAGTCGTTGAGGACAGAGGGACGGATCTTCTTAGGCACCAGGAAGATGCAGGAGGACTTCGACAGCTGTGGCACCCTCCCCGTCCTCAGGGAGAGGTTGAAGAGATGCGTGAAGGGGACAGCAAGCTGTTCTGCACCGACCTTAAGCACCTGAGATTGATGTTGTCAGGTCGCGCTGCTTTCCTGGTGTTGGTCTGCGCGAGCTGGCACCACTTGCTCAATGGTGAGGGTCAGAGGAGAGGGACATACAGTACAGGGTGGCTACTGAGGTCACCATTTCTCCTGCTAGCGGTTGACCTAGCACCTACTTGTTGAACACAAACAAAAAAAGTTCATGTCGCTTGCCAACTCCCCAGTGCCTGACACAGCTGAGTTAGCAGAGCCGTACCCCGTGATCTTTCTGAAACCTCTCCATACTACTCACATATTTCACCTCATAAAATCACATAAAACAGCATATTTCACAACTTTCTGCATATTTTGCATATTTTACAACTTCACACATATCTTGCAATTTGCTGCAATTTCACATATGCAAAAACCCTGCATTTGTATTGCAGAATCAAGGATTTTAGCCGCATAATGATGAATTTTAGCCCGCTTAATCAAGGATCTTTGCCCGCGTTTTTCTGAAGGGTCTAACTAAAGCCTAAGCCTAAACTAAAGCCAATAGTTTGATTTGATCAAAAGTGAGTTTGATAGAACAGAAAACTATCACTGCATTGTTGAAGCTCTTCAGAATCGGGTATCTTCCACATGGTGGTTGCTGAATCATAACTAAATGTTCTTTTGCTGTTGGTGATTTCCACAGCCCGCCACATGGCGAGATCTAGAGCAAGGGAGATGGCCTCCAAAAGGTGTTTACCATGGTCAGAGGAACAGCCACAGATGGACCAGGAACATGTGATGTTTGATGCAATACTGCCGGAACCCGTTGTAAAGTTATTCAGAATAGGTATGTTCTTTTTTTTACTGATGATTTCTACTTGGGGTGTCACAATTTTCAATACAAATCCTTGTTAGTTTGTTATTAGTCAAGGACCCACAAGCCCAAAAGCTCAAGGAATAGGGGTGATACCTGTGATGTCTTGCCGTACTTTTTATTTCTGTTTTATCTATTAGTTTGGTCATTAAGGTCCACAGAATGACAGGCCTGCTCTGCCGGAAACATCGCGAAAAAAAGTTATGGCCATTTGTATATTCACTGTCCCATCGACTTCACTATACAGGAAAAGAAAAATATAAAAAAAAAGAAGAATAATGTGCTTTAAGTAGCATGTGAGGGGTCCAACTAGTGGTTCTACATGATTCTGAATCCATTGCAAGCATTTGTTTTGCATGAAAAACATTCCTAGGGCAAAATATCTGCCCCCCAAAACCGTGAAAAGTGAAGATTGTTTCACTTTTTAAAATTTTGGGGGGCCAACATTATGCCCAAGGAATGTTTTTCATGCAAAACAAATGCCTACAATGGATTCAGAATCATGAAGAACCCCTAGTTTGAGTCCTCACATGCTACTTAAAGCACATTTATTTTTTGTATTCTTTTCCTGTATAGTGAAGTCGATGGGACAGTGAATATACAAATGGCCATAACCTTTTTTCGCGATGTTTCCGGCAGAGCAGGCCTCTCATTCTGTGGACCTTAATGACCAAACTAATAGATAAAACAGAAATAAAAAGTACGGCAGAACATCACAGGTCCTCTCTCATTATCAGGGACTGGGTCCCTGACTATATGTTAATCATGCATGTGCATCTCCAAGGAGTCAGGAGGCTGTTTATGTTAAACCTTTTTATTTTTCTAGATTATTAGTCAAATAAAAGTTGAGAAACACGTTTTTCTTTACAAATCAAGACTCTATAGCCTACTGGCCTAGATCTATCCAAGTATCCATCAGTGCTGAAAAAGTCTAATCGAATTGTGGATCAGGCAAATGTTGCTTTCCCTAGATTCCACTGATTACAGTCTCATATGTTTGTAGTTTGTTATTAAATAAATCTGCAAAGTAAATCAGGGCGAGAATTTTGTGGATGCCATGGCTGCCGTGACCCCTCACTTAAAATGATCAGCCTTGATGCTCCGTCCACACTTCCCCAGCTGATTATAGCGTTTTTATAACAACATCTTCAGACTTTAGGGGCTAGCCATATCCTTTTTTAAGTTACTATGCACAGGATCTATGACTATGAAAAATCCTCTGTGCCCTCTGTTTTTACATTCAACCTTCATCCATAACCCGTGATGTCACATCTACGTTCCTTCATTCCAGATGAGTCTGTGGCGTCCAACCTTCACATGAAGATGCAAGTGAAGACGAGTTCTCCAGCGCCAGCAAGGACACTTTCTATCAAACAGGAACCAGAAGCTGATGTCGAACCTGAAATTAATCAGGAAATGAAACCTGAGCCGGAAATTCCGGTTTCCTCCGCCTGTGTGAAAGTCCAGACTGGTGAATGAGCTCATCAAATAATTTATTGATTTAATTTATTCATACAAAAGCCATATTTGGGGCTGGTGTTCCACACATATATTTATACCATGCTATCTTTTATCTGTTTTAAAGGAATAGCCTACTACACCCAATTAAAGTTCTGGAAGTGCTAGCCCTAACCCTAAACCCTAAGGGCCCTATTTTCTTCTGTGCTTTACCCCTTATCCCTAAACTATTTTGCCTTTTTTACTATTTGGAAAAACATTTTAAAATACTTCAAAAAGACCATTTACAAACTCTGTTCATCCTCTGTTCCCTCTGTTTTAACAGCCAACCTTCATCTACAACCCATGCAAAATCCAAGCCTTTTATTATTAAAGCCCTTATCCTACTCTTTCATTACAGACCAGGTATCCGGCCTACGACTGAAGATGAGTCCTTCACCTAGGACAGTTTCTATTAAACAGGAGCCTGCAGACCACCTTAAACAGGAGCCTGCAGACCACCTTAAACAGGAACCGACAGACCACCTGAAACAGGAACCGACAGACCACCTGAAACAGGAACCTGAAGACCACCTGGATCTCAGTAAGTTCCGTGCTCATAATTATCAATGTCTTGAATTCTGTTCAGTTCTGTTGTAGAGCTATCACCACATCAACGTGATATCTATAGTCTAAAATAGTGGTTCTCAACCTTTATTCCAGACCAGTCCGTGGAGTCCAGCCTGTGGTTGAAGATGAGTTCAGCCAGGACGGTTTCTATTAAACAGGAACCTGAAGTTGAAGGAGTTGAAGTTGAAATTGGCGGTACGTTTCATGTTCTCCTCTTTATTGTATTTTTTTATTTTTCCCCCTTTTTTTGGTCTCCTCTTTATTGATTCTATCCTGCACTGTTGTTGGTCTCTCACCATATCAACATTTCTATATATGTATATGATTATAATGGCAAAAAGAAAAAGAAAATTTAAAAGCTATCACTCGTGTGAGGCTTGTAAGGGCTTGTTTCCATTGTGGTCCTGTGTGTCAAGCAAAAGTAGTGAAATGAGCTGATCTACAAGCTCTCTCTGCTATCTTCGCTATGAACATTTTTGTTCCATTTTGATGCCTTCATAAAAACCTTTTCTTTATTAACATGATTATTCACCGTACAGGGAGTATAGTCACTCATATACACTCATCCCATCAACATGAATCTCTCCCATATAGCGCCACCTCCAGGCCGATTTTTAAAAACACATTTTTGGACACTGCTCCTACAGATTTTGCCCTAAAATCACGAAAATCACTACACAGTATGTCTACACTCATGTCATCAACATGGATCAGGAAGATTTTGGCAAAACACATTTTTGCCCTATTTGTGGAGATAAGTGACCTACGGTCGCTTATCTCCCGATTAGGGAGCCTTACTGGTATATAATGCATACAAATACTATACAATACTATTGAAAACATATTGAAACTAGAAAAATATTGTTCCTTCGAAACAATTGTGGGCTCGCTTCAAGCCAGAAAACAATGGCTATAAAAGCACAAAATGTCAAGATCGCAGGCAGTGCTCTCTTTGACGTTACTGACGTCAAAGATTGGTCCATTTTGTTCCAAAAATGTGTTGTGCAAAAGTTGACCCGCTGGTGGCGCTATAACAGGCCAATGTGAGAAGGTTGGTATCTGTTCCTTGACCTATTGGGAATGTGCTTGCAAGATTTCACGCACATCCCAGGCTGTGTTCATGATTTGAGGTGTTTTTGGCTTTGGACACTTTATCGCTGCTTGCAGCTATATTTATTATTATTATTTTATAATTTTTTTGTGTGCACTTCATAGGCATGTTAGATAAAGGTCCTTAGATTGCGTGTAGAATGTTTCATGCAAATTGCAAAAAAAATCCTAGAATAAAAACGGGTTTAAGCGTTTTACAAACTGCTCAAAATTATATAGCGCCCCCCTTTGGCCATTTGGGGTAAGATTGGTTTCAGTGATATTTGAACTAACCCTCTACACTATTTTGTCATGAAAATGTGACTTTGCTTGTATGTTTTAGAGGCAGAAGAATAATTTGCATAAAAATGCAATATTGTTTGAATTATTTAAAAAAGCATGTTTCAATGTTAAAGAAATCCGATCTGACAGATCTTTAGATATCGGTCCAAAGTTCATGTAAAAAAATGTTTTGTGCACGTGACGCGAAAATTCCAGAATAAAAGCGGGTTTACGCGTTTTACAAACTGCTCAAAGTGGCGGAAAATCGAAGGGCGGAGCTTACTTAACAACGACACAGATGTCTTCCGCTTGAGTCAAAGCACGCGTGTAACAAGTTGCATGTCTTCAAACGAAACGAGTCATGACTTATGCCCGTTAGAAGTTTGAATTTTCAAACGCTTCGTATAGCGCCCCCCTTTGGCCGATTGGAATAAAATTGGTTTCAGTGATACTTTGACTAACCCTCCACATCTTTGCCAAATGCCATGAACGTGTAACTTTGCATGCATGATTTAGAGGCAGAAGAATAATTTGCATAAAACCGCAATATTTATTGAATTATTAAAAAATCATTATTTAACGTACAAACTTCTCACCACATAGCCTGTGTAGATATAGGTTCAAAGTTCATGTGAAAAAAGTTTTGTGCACTTGACGCGAAAATCCCAGGAGGAGATAGATTTTTACTGTTTTTCATATAATTCCGAATTGTGGGAGACCTAAAGGTCAGAGGTCAAAAGTTAGAGGGTAAAAGTTGTTCGGCATGAGGAGACGCATAAGTGTATACAGGTTTCATGGCTGTACGTATAACACAGCATGAGCTATACCTGTTCAAAGATCGCACTTTCGAAGGCTTCCTACAGCGCCACCATTTGGCCGATTGCTATAATAAATAATAGCACACTTCACCACTGTAAGCTGAACACATTGATGTTTTTATTTTCATTTTCTCACTAAGTATGTAGGAGTAGAAAGGAACCGAAGATCCCGTCTACTTATAAATAAATAAATAATGACAATATCTAAAGTGTGCTCGCCTTATAGGCGAGCCCACAATAAAGCTCAGGAGAATAATGAGGTATATTTACCAAGAAAGGAGGGGGCAGAGATTTCTACTATCAAGGTGTTCAACGTTAATCGTATGCACCTGTATTTTGAGGACACATAGTGTCAAGTGGCACCTATGTGTATGTGAGGCTGTGCTCTATAGGGAGTCGGGAACCTTTATATCAGTCGGCAACATGCCAGCATTGCCGCAAAACATAACCAAGGGTGTGGATGTATTGTTGTGCATCTTCCCAACCAATCAGAGGGTCGGCAATTAGATCACCTTCCACAATTAGATCACCTTCCACATCAATATTTGCAAATCAAAAGGGTGTAATAATACCACTTGTTTTTCCACATATATATTATTTTCTTTTTATCATAGATGCCTATGTCTTGTAAGGCAGTCTGTCTTGTAGTTCCAGTAACATTGTGTTTAACTATGAATTTCTTAAATTAGCCTTTCATTATTATGTTCTGGCGAATGACTTAGAAAAAAATTGGCCCGAGGCCAAATCTAATTGCCGACCCTCTGATTGGTTGGGAAGATGCACAACAATACATCCACACCCTTGGTTATGTTTTGCGGCAATGCTGGCATGTTGGCGAGTCAGACAGTATGAATGCTCACAACTGGGGTTTCGCTCAAGACATAAATTGGTCATAAATCAGTCATAGATTGTGTAATTACAAATGTGTCTCCCTCTCAGGGCCAGAACGTTGCAAGGTCATGTATGATTGCACAGCCGACAATGAAGACGAGCTGGATCTGAGGAAAGGAGACATTGTCACAATTATCCGCAAGGTTTGGCTCCTGATAATTTAATTTATGGAACAGTATGTCATGATTCCTGATAGAGCTGGGGAAAATATTCATATTATATGTTGATATTATGTTGATATTAAATATCGTTTGTGATTCTTTTGGGTCTGCGATATGACTTCCTATATTGAAATTGCCCAGAGGGTGGGTGGATTGTGAACGTCACAAACGTAACAACTGGACTTGCAAGGTTCAAATAAACACTCTTCAGGGGTCTGCCATCAGAATAGCCACAACAGAGGCCAAATGACATGTGGCCCATGGGGTCAGTCTGCAGGGGTCTGCCATGACAACAGTCACATCGGGGGCCACAGGCACACTGTTGCACCAAATGTGCTGTGCCCCACCTGTCATAAACTCTGTTCAGAGATGGGTCATGAGAATAGTCACATCAGGTGCCCCAGGCGGAAGCACCTGCCCAAGAGGAAGGCCCCCCCCCCTTAAGGATGGTGAAGGAAGACTCTTCACATAATAGAGACACACAGGCGCCTACAAATTCACGCCCCCTATTGTGACAGCGACCCCACTTCGGGTAAGGGAGAACGGTGCACTGCAGCTGCCAATGCAATCCCAATGAGGGGCATCGTGAAATATCATAATTTCAGTGGTTGACTACTCATGTCCCATGAGTTGAATTTTGCCTTTTTAAAGTGGCATATCTGTCATCTTGATACACTACCTACAAGATAGTTTAATATACTTCATCTGTGAGTCAAAAGTGCTAGCATTGGAAATCTTAAGTTTAGGTGGTCGCATGGTACACACGTCATGGACGCATCCCTTGAGGTTTTCAATACCCAGATACGCTTGTCTCTCATGTATAATTAGACTGTTTATTTTTGGAAAATTATTGCATCTTGCTGCTTCCAAACGGAGTCTTGCAGGTTATTTTTGGATTAATACTAACCTGGAGAATCCACTCTGCAGTTGAAAACGTCAGGATCTTCAAAGTCGGCGTTCGTAAATGCACAGCAGTAAAGACAGTGATGTCACTGAAAAGCGACAGGTTCTGTGTCTGCCGTTTCCCCTCTTCTCTGTTAACATTATGGGTAACCCATTCAAGTGGTAAATTAAATGTGACACACATCATGTATTTAGCAAACAAGAAGATATGTTGTCAGGGTCAGGCCATACATTTGAAAACATATTTTTATTTAAATCAATATAGTCTTCAGTTCGTGTAGGATTATTTTAATATTAGGCTAACCACAGTTGAATTGCAATGACTTTCTATGGGCTGGCTTGCAGTGCACCGTTCCCCCTTACCCAAAGCGGGGCTGCTGTTTCAATTGTGGGCGTGAATTTGTAGGTGCCCGTGTGTCTCTATTGGTCCTCACTAATGTTAGGAAAGAAGGGGATATCCACACTCTCTGAAGTAGTTTCTTTCTTGTAGTTTTATTTATTCATTTAGCACAACAGCAGTCTCACCGTGTCTGTAGACGGACCGGTTTCGGCCTGTAGCCTTCCTCAGCGTCTCAGTCAAAACTGTTTTGAAACTGAAAACTACAAGAAAGAAACTACTTCAGAGAGTGCGGATATCCCCTTCTTTCCTGATACTTACCAGAATCTGCACCCAGTAAACAAAAATACTTTTTACTCTCGCAGAGAGCGCGTCATCTCCAGACGGTTTTGTACCGGCTAGGAGACTTGTCCTCACTAATGTTCACAATAAAATAGCACAATTCTTTCTTATTGGGGTCTCTCTCTCAGGAGGGCTATAGAGTTCAGAAACCTGACTACCAGTGACATCATCGTTAGGCAGATTTATTTTTATACAAGATATTATTCTTTTTTCGTAGTAGATTATTATTATCTCTAACATTGGCTTCCATTATCGCATAGAACAAATGCTGTTCATGCCAGTCCCCTGAAAAGCATTTGTGCCATGTTTGGTGAGGATTTGAGCAATGGTGTGCCTGACATGTGGCCCATTTGATGGCGGAGTCTGACCAGTGTTGGTGCCAGGTTTGGTGCGGATCAGACTACCCATTCACCTAACAGTTCTGCATGTTATGTTTGTGACGTCCAGGTCCTCTGGGCAATTTTAATATAGGAGTATATCAGGTCTAGGTCCCAAATGGAAATTGTGTCAAATGCCATTTTTGCAGTCCTAAAGTGACCGTTTCATCTTCTGTAGGAAACAGAAGCCGTGGGCTGGTGGGAGGGAGAGGTCAACGGCCGACGTGGGTTCTTCCCCAACAACTTTGTCACGTTGATCCCACCAACAGACGCTATTCAAGTGAATGTGAAGGTCACAAGACTGCAACAGCAAATGGTATTTTTGTTGATCAATATGTCTTGCAACTGGTTGACATGGGTATGTACAGAGCAACCTTTTTGACATTCTAGTGGTGTTTTTATATAGTTGTAAGGGTCCATTATAGCGCCATTATCCAAAGCGCTTTACAGAGATTGTGCATTACATTCACCCATTCACAAACACATTCATACACCGATCATGAAGGAAACTTGCTCACTGGGAGTAACTAGGGTACAGAGTCTTGCTCAATGACTCTTCGACACTAACTCTGGGGGAGCCAGGGTTCAAACTGGGAACCCTTCGGGATCCCTCCGTGTTCAAAGACGGTTTCTCTACCCCTGAGCCACTGTCGCCCCAAATGCCGCTATCAAATGTTGATTTCTGTCATAGATTTTTTCACACATTCAAAGGACAACATCAGTCACCAGAACCAAGGACGGGTGTTTTCAAATCCATCTTTCTGAGAGTTTTTCACTAACCTTTGAAAAATCATGGAATATTCAGCGCCGTTCTGATTTGCAGGGGTGTCCTGGAGTTGGAAAATAATTCCTGTCCACTCATGTCTCACTCCAAAGATAAACCCTTTTCCGTATCAAGCTTGCAACCCTTGTTCTGGTGACGTCATCGTGTCAGGTGACCTTCCAGTTACAGTGTCAAAATAAGGAACTTGTCAAACTCGTCACATGGCGGCCTGGACCATTGAAAATAACTTGTGAAACTCGTCAGATGGCACTAAGTTGAACTGCTATTAACTGCTATGCTAATTGTTGCTGCTTCTCCTCCTCCAGTCTGCAACTACAAGCAAACCGCCTGCTCCAGGGAATCACACGGGTAAGAGAAGAGTATCTTCAGCATTGATCAGATCACATCACAACCACAGCGCAGGGCATGACATTAACAACACATTCCCTGCCATTGACGTATACGTTCTTATATAACCAGCTGTTGACCACTATTGAGTATTATGTCCTGCCATTTTCTGAGACACGATTGTGTTCCTGCTCTCTGGGCTCTCTGGCTATAGTTGATCATATGACAGCCATTAAATCAGGTGATATTTTGAATGTTATTGCAATAGTAATTCTGCATGAATATTGAGAATGTGTGAGAAGAGAATATGTGGAATGTATGGTAAATAATACATTTTAGGCAACTGCTTTAGGGGTGTTTTTGTCAATGTTTACTCGTTTTGTTTTGAGTATACAAATTACACAATGCAAAACATACATCACACCAAAATGGATAACATACAGCAGGTCTAAGACGGAAAATAAGAACATATAAAACAATACAAACTGAATATAACATGATAACGCTCAATGGTGATGTGGCTAACTGTACCGTCCTTGGTATTATCTTAACAGTAATGGAAATATTATGTGTGCACTCTGCAGTTTGTATGGTAAAATAATTTGATATAAAAAATTAGGGGTGAACTGGACCAGTGTACTGTACGACTGGAGCTAGGCTCCTGACCCTATGAGCCATATGGCTCGGCAAGCCTTGCGAATTAACTGCTTATTCCGGTCAGACGGGTGTCTAATTGCCATTCTTTGTCTCTTATTGTCAGAATATTGCCAGGTCATGTTTGACTGCGCCGCCGACAGAGAAGATGAACTGGAGCTGAGGAAAGGAGACATTATTACTGTTATCAGCAAGGTTTGGCTCTTGATCATATTCTCATGGACTAAAGTTCTCAGTCGCCACGACTGATTTCAATCATTTAGATTCCATAGAAGTCAGCATGTCTTTTATGGAAACATGTCGCGCACACAGATCTGCTGTGACGTGTTGTGAGCTCCTTTCACACAGTTTTCACAAATCAATCACAGATTAGATTAGATTAGATTAAATTGTTATTTATACTGCCATTTGTAGGTCTACTGTATTCTGTTCCTGTAAGCCAGTGGTTCTCAGTGTGGTCCAGGGACCCCCATGGGTTCTTGAGGGGTTCCAAAACAATGCTATTTGAAAATAGCTGATCTACAAGCTCACAATGACGTGTTGTGAGCTTGTAGACAAACGAAAAACTGTGCGAAAAAAATGAAACATTTTAGAATATTTTTTAAACATTTTGGGGAGTCAAGCTCATTTTACAGCCCCCCCAAGGCTCAAAATATGTGACATATTGCAAACAAATGTCATGAAAACAGACGACAGTTGACCCTGTACGATCACCAGTCTGGGCCACGGGCAGCCATGTTTTGTCTGAACATGTTTCATCAGGGTTTTATCGGACAGCAATCATCAGATGCCGATGGAGATCTTAGTGCCGTCTTTGTGGTTCTAATGTGACCATTTGAATCTTCTTGTGAAGGAAACGGAAGAGGAAGGCTGGTGGGAGGGAGAGGTTGACGGCCGACGCGGTTTCTTCCCCAGCAACTTTGTCAAGTTGATCACACCAACAGACGCTATTCAAGTGAGTGTGAAGGTCACAAAACTGCAACAGCAAATGTTATATATATTTTTTTGTTTTAATGTTGATCAATATGCCTTACAACTGTTTGACATGGGTTTACAGAGCAACCTTTTTGACATTCTAGTGCTATTTTTATTTTATTTTCAAAATAGTTTAATTATGACACCACATCAGCAATCAGCATAAAAAAAAATCTGTGAGTACAGTAATAAATCTGCGAGTACAGTAATTGCCGGACTATAAGCCAAGACTTTTTTTTACCATGTTTTGAACCCTGCGGCTTATACAACGATGTGGCTTATCTATGGATTTTTACAGCTAACGGCCACCAGGGGTGCTCAAGCAGGAAGCGCAAGAGCGAGACAGACAGTGACAGTGTGTGCCATGGAAGATGCTACAGCAAGTTGTATTCATGCACACACCATCATTATGGAAAACACACAGAGAACTGCATTTGATGCAGCTTTTAAGTTAAAGGCAATCGATCTGGCTGTCAAAGAAGGAAATAGAACTGCTGCACGTACCCTTGGCATCAATGAATCAATGGTGAGACGTTGGAGACGACAGCGTGAAGAATTGAATCGATGCAAAAAGACGAGAAAAGCTTTCAGAGGTAATAAAAGCAGTTGGCCTGAACTCGAAAACGTTCTTGAAGACTGGGTGAACACACAGAGAGCCGACGGCCAAGATGTTTCCACCGTGCAGATCCGACTGAAAGCCAAAACAATCGCCACCGAAATGAACATTGAAGATTTTAAAGGTGGACCATCTTGGTGTCTCAGATTTATGAGAAGAAAAGGCCTGCCCATGAGGGCGCGGACAACTCTGTGCCAGCAACTCCACATTTTTGGACACTGCTCCTACAGATCTTGCCCTAAAATCACGCAAATCGATACACAGTATGTCTAGAGACATGTCATCAACATGGATCTGTCCCATTTAGCACCACCATCAGGCCGATTTTTACATGCGACCTGACGGTCGCTTATCTCCAGATTAGAGAGTCTTATATTGGTAAATATGGATGAAGTACCTTTGACGTTTGACCTGCCTCTCACTAGGACTGAACAAGAAAGGTGAATGTTAAAAACAACTGGCTGTTCCAGGCTGTTCAATTCCGACACGAATTCCAAGACGACTTTGGTCGTTTTAGTACGCAGTCCATTCTGAGGCTGTTCGATTCAAGACACAAATTCCAAGACGACTTCAGTGGTTTTAGTACGCAGGAAGAAGAAGATGAGGATCAATGACTTTTGATTGATTTACGAGATGAGGATCAATGACTTTTTGATTGATTTACGAGATGAGGATCAATGACTTTTGATTGATTCACGAGATGAGGATCAATATTTGATTTACGGGATGAGGATCAATATTTGATTTACGAGATGAGGATCAATGACTTTTGATTGATTTACGGCACTGTGCCTGTTCTCTCTACCCTTGGCAGAGCCATTGGACGCCTACGGTATGTTTGTTTTCTTTTTCGATGTGAACATCATTACAGTACAGTATTATGGACCGTTCTTTTTGTCCAGTCATTATCTATTGGTTTGACTTGTGGGATAATGCTGGGACAGCCTGGGGTTATTAGGACCATTTAGATTTAGAATGATGGCACAGCCCCTAATCGTTATTGTCATAACGATTCTGAATATGAAACGAATGTGAAACGCTTTATTCACCTGATGGCAGGACTGTGAGAGGACACACAGAAGAGTTCTATTGCCTCGTCAAGCGCCGTAACCTTTGTGTTTTGTTTACTGCCGGGACTTGACGCTGGGAGCGCACCGTTTATTATTACCGGTATTTGTGCTTTTGTTTGGCCAGTGAGTTTGTGAATAAAAGGGATGTTTTCCCAAACAGCGATCTCTGTCCTGACAATCCCCTCTGTGGTAGCATGAAAAAATCTTTCTGTGTACAATCTTTCTGTGTACTGTAAATGTCCCGTTGCAACGTGGACACCTGCGGCTTATAGTCCGGTGCGGCCAGTATACTGTATGTACACATTTGTTTTCCGTTCTAAATTTAGCTGGTGCAGCTTATATTCAGGGGTGGCTTATAGTCCGGCAATTCCGGTATATCTTTTATTAATGCGAGAACAGGGGCTTCTCTTATAGAGAAAGGCTGCAGTTTCTATTAGCTTGGATTCCCCATCGGTGATGTCACTGGTAGGCAGGCTTCCTGAATTGTCCCCAGCCGTCCTCTGTCTCAGACAGAGTCGATTTTTTGGAGCGGTGAAACCGGCTCCCAATAAACAGGTATGTCCGTATGTGGCTATATAGAACACATAGAATGTAAAACATAGATCTAGAACACAGAATCAAAAACATAGATCTACATAGAAGCTAAAAATATAGAACTAGAACACAGAATTCTTAGATCTAGAACACATAGAAGCTAAAATATAGATCTAGAACACAGAGAATGTATAGATCTAGAACACATAATCTAAAAATATAGAACTAGAACACATAGAATTTATAGATCTAGAACACATAGTTAATTTATATTTATTCAATTATATTTTTTGTGACGGTTTACATTCATGTGGGGACAGTTACATTTGTATTTTGGGACGGTCCTGGGACGTTGGTGAAAAAGGTTAGCCTGGAGCCCTGGTCGCACCCACTTTATTCACTTCTTTTTTGCGACACTTCTGCATGAGTACAGTAGATATTATATTATTTAGTTAACTATAAAAACAGAAACAGATTGAGAAGGGCATTGTTGCGCACGCGCACGCACACACACACACACACACACACACACACACACACACACACACACACACACACTCACACTCACACACACTCACACACAGGTATAGCTGCTCAAATTCACCGCTCCACTTCGAAACCAAGGTTTGATTTTTTTTACCATATTATAATGAGCATTATAGACTAGAACACATAGAATTTATAGATTTAGAACACATAGTTAATTTATATTTTTTCAATCTTTTTTTGGGACGGTTTACATTCATTTGGGGACGGTTACATTTGTATTTTGGGACGGTCCTGGGACGTTTGTGAAAAAAGTTAGATTTTTTTTTACCATATTATAATGAGCATTAGTGAGGACATTTATATGAAGATGAAGTTGAAAATGGGTGAAGTGGTCTTTTAAGCCCTTTTTAACTCATTCACCTTTTTTCAAAAGGCCACACTGCCAACCACGTGTTTTCACAGATTATGTTTTGTTGGTGAAGAGTGAAAAAAAAAATCTCACCAAATGACTAACCTTTTTTGCGGAAGCACAAGATATTCTGTGACTACTTGAAAAGGTATAGAAAACGTAAAATCTCTGGCAGTGTGGGCTTTTTTGGCCACAATGCGATGCATTTGGAGCTTGCACATTGGCAATTTTTTCATTATTTCACCATTTTATTTTAGGGATGTTTTATTTTGGAAGATCTTTTTTTTTTAGACTTTTACAAATCTTTTGAAAAACCTAAAACATATTACTTGCGACCCATAAAAATCTGTCTGCGGCCCAAAATGTTTCCCACTCCTTGTTGGGAAACACTGCTCTACTTGTAATTGCTTCCACTTGCCAAACTGTTGTACTAACTGCTGTGAACTGTTGCTCCTTCTCCATCAGTCCAACCTCGCGTCACCAGGCTTTCCACACAGAGGAAACCTCCAGTCTGGGACTACGATCCAACCTCCTGCTCAGCTGAATCCAGAGAGATGCTCAAGTAAGAACAGTTGAACACTTGATTCCTCAACTGGGCCTAAATGACAAAATCATCACATGGAGGGTACAGTGGATTATTGTTGCAGTCATGGAATTATCCTTAGAATGGACTTTGCCGTGTCTGAACATTTGGAATTTGTTGGCTGGGTTTTGGGTGGTCGTTACCTGCAAGCAAGAGGATAATGGCTCGATAGTTGATTATTCTCAGAAAGTGTTTGGATGGTTTTTCCTTTTTTCCTTTCTGTGGACAATCGATTTTGTCAGACCTGAAAAGTCACTTTTCGAGGCATTCAATATCACAGAGGAGGCGGCGAACTGGCGCTGAATTTAAGGTGGTAACACGATTTATTTGCTGTGTTTCCCAACAGCACTGCATTGATAACATCATTAGAGCAACAATTAATTAGTTGCAATAGTTTTCTGTGCTACTGGTCTGGTCTACGATCAATTGGGCCGAGGCCAAATCTAGTTGCAGACCCCTGATTTAGAGTATAGATTTAATTCAGTTCAGTTCAGTTGTTCTGTGTTTTAGTGTCATGTTGTTTGTGTTTGTTTGCCATACTGGCTAAACGTAAACGCCCCCTCCAAAGTCTCTGGTGATGACGAACCGGGTGAGCTTCGCGAGGCAGAGACAACTAGTTCTGTCCTGCGCCGCAGTCCAGAGCCACTAGCGTTCGCCCCGCATATCCAAAGGCACATGACTTCGTGTACATAATTATTTACCAAACTCTTAACTTTGCTGTGGTTTTAGATGACAAGAAGCGCTATGGTGCGAGGAGCACTACCACATTCGAGTGGGTCTCCAGTGGAGGTAAGACATGAACAATGAAAGTGTTTATTTAAAATTGTAATCGTTGGACAGCATTAGTGTTTACATGTGACCCTAGTTTACTGAGGCACTACATTAGATTGTAATTACTATGACAGTAGATGCAGGCTAACTATCTCTGCATTTGATGTATGTGCTTATTGTAAGTAGCTCTGGATAAGGGCTAAATGCCTAAATTGTTTTGTGTACATAATTATTTACCAAGCCTTTCACTTTGCACTTATTTCAGACGACGAGCCGTGCCACGATGCAAGCAGTGCCCCATTCCCCTGTGTCCCCAGTAATGGAGGTAAGAAGTGAACAAAGAATCTTTATTTGACATTTTCAAAACGGAAGAACAGCTTGCATTGTAGGATCGTTTTCTCAGCATTCAATGTGATCCTATAGTTTATCTCTGGATAAGAGCTAAATGCCTAAATTGATTTGATGTACATAATATTTATTTTCATATTTTACTGGGATTTCAGACATGTCTGATGAGGAACGGCCCACAACCAGTTCTGCTAGAGCATCTGCTGCCAGGAACATGGGTAAGAACCTTTTCTGCAAATCACACTTCAGAATCAGGTGTATTGTCACATCACAGGCTTACAGAGTAAAAAACATTGTGTGAAATTAGTTTTAGTACAGAAGGTGTGAAGTGAAGGTGCAGTTTACTTTGTGTACGTAATTATTTACCAAACTCTTCACTTTGCAATGGTTTTTTTTTTGTGTCGCCCCAGTGGAGGTAAGAAGTGCACAATGAAAGTGTTTATTTTACATTTTCAAAATATAAAACGGTTTGCATTGCTGCATCGTTTTCTCTGCATTCAATGTGATCCTAGTTTACTGAGACACTGCTGTCTCTCTGCTTTCTATGATCCTATAGTTTTCTGAGACACTACTACACAGTCTCTCTGCATTCTATGATTCTATAGTTTTCTGAGACACTACACTGACTCTCTGCATTGTATGTGTTTACATGTGACCCTAGTTTACTGAGGTACTACATTAGATTGTAATGTATTTACTTACTATGACACTAGATGCAGGCGAACTATCTCTGCATTTGATATTGTAAGTAGCTCTGGATAAGAGCTAAATGTCTAAATTGTTTTGTGTACATAATTAATATTTACCAAACCTTTCACTTTGCACTGATTTCAGATGAGGAGCCGTGCCATGGTGCGAGCAGTGCCCCATTCCCCTGTGTCCCCAGTAATGGAGGTAATAAGTGAAAAAATATTTTTTTATTTTACATTTTCAAAACAGAAGAACAGCTTTTCGTTTTCTCTGCATTCAATGTGATCCTATAGTTCATAGTCAACTGGTGGCCCGGGGGCCCCACCTTCTCTTAATGGGGCCTGCAGGTTATTATTGGAATACTGACTTATTGATTTCAGCTGTGTTACAATTACAGTCATGCAAACATGAGCCGCTTTAATTACTTCACTCTATATTAGTAGCTTAATGACTAGTATTTAATTGTCTTTTTTTGTCCAATGTATTTGTATTTAAGTTCATGAAGTTAACATAAGTATAACTAAATGCATTTGAAATTAAATAAGGATACAGGATTCCAACTAAAAAATAGCAAAAAACTACCCAGGATTCCAATTAAAAAATAGCAGATCCACAAGCGTTTTGAGTTTGTAGATCGGCTATTTTTGCTACTTTTGTGTGACATAGAATGACAATTTAGAGCATTCATTTACGAGAAACAGTATATACAACGTGGCCCTCTGGAGTGAGTGTGGAAATGTAGTGCCCCCCCCCCCCTAGTTGCCCACCCCTTCTATAGTTTATCTCTGGATAAGGGGCTAAATGCCTAAATTGATTTGATGTACATAATATTTATTTTTATATTTTACTGGGATTTCAGACATGTCTGATGAGGAACAGCCCACAACCAGTTCTGCTACAGCATCTGCTGCCAGGAACATGGGTAAGAACCTTTTCTGCACATCACACTTCAGCATCAGGTTTATTGTCACATCACAGGCTTACAGAGTAAAAAAGAAAAGTGTGTGAAATTAGTTTAAGTACAGAAGGTGTGAAGGTGCACATGCCTTTGTGTACATAATTATTTAAAGTGATCCCTGGCTAATACGACAAATATGCCTTAATACATTATAATTGTCCTCTATAACTGCAAAGTAAAATTAAAAACACCCTAAATATTTTATTTCTTCTAGAAATAGCTAATCTTTAACTTAACAGGGGAAATGCCCATCGCAAGTTGATGATGTCATAAATGTCATGTGTGATCTATCCCTATGGAATTTATGGCATGCATGTGAAAATAAAAACAAACTTAATATTTCCTATGGTTAATATGAGCATCAAATCAATATTTCAAATGTGTTTTTTGCACATGCATGCCGTAAATTCCATAGGGATAGATCACACATAACATTTATGACATCATCAACTTGCGACAGGCATTTCCCCTATTGAGTGAAAGATTCGTTATTTCTAGGAGAAATAAAATATTTAACGTGTTTTTAATTTTACATTGTAGTTATAGAGGACTATTATAATGTATTAAGGCATATTTGTCATATTAGCCAGGGATCACTTTAACAAAATCTTCACTTTGCAATGGTTTTAGATGACGAGGAGCAGTGCTATGGTGTGAGGAAGAGCACTACCCCATTCGAGTGTGTCGCCAGTGGGGGTAAGAAGTGAAAAATGAAAGTGTTTATTTTACATTTTCAAAACTGAAAAACGGCTTGCATTGTTGCATCGTTTTCTCTGCATTCTATGATCCTATAGTTTTTTGAGACACTGTCTCTGCATTCTATGATCCTATAGTTTTTTGAGACACTGTCTCTGCATTCTTTGATCCTATTGTTTTCTCAGACACTACACTGTCTCTCTGCATTTTATGATCCTATAATTTTTCTCAGACACTACACTGACTTTGCATTCTATTCTGCGTTTACATGTAATCCTAGTTTACTGAGGCACTACATTAGATTATGATGTATACTATCTCTGCATTTGATGTATGTGCTTATTGTAAGTAGCTATGGATAAGAGCTAAATGTCTAAATTGTTTTGTGTACATACTTTAATTATTTACCAAACCTTTCACTTTGCACTGATTTCAGACGAGGAGCAGTGCCATGATGCGAGCAGTGCCCCATTCCCAGGTGTCCCCAGTAATGCAGGTAAGAAGTGAACAAAGGGTCTTTATTTGACATTTTCAAAACAGAAGACCAGCTTGCATCGTAGCATCGTTTTCTCTGCATTCAGTGTGATCCTATAGTTTATCTCTGGATAAGAGCTAAATGCCTAAACTGATTTGACTTGCCATCTAGATATCGCTCACAGCTATGTTGCAGCAGTGATCCCCCAGATATGGCCATATATGGAGATCTGTATCTGTGTTTTGTAGCCTTTTAGACAATTTAACAAACAGACAAACACTATGTTTGCTGTTCAAGAATCAAGAATCAGAATCATTTTTATTTGTCACTTCCTTCATATAAATACATACATAAAGAAAATGAAATAACGTTCCCCCTCAGTCCCTTGCAGTGCAACATAAAAACATTAAGCCTGTCTAAAAACATGCATGTTACGCATTCTGATTAAGGTTGTGAGATTCACACACACACACACACACACACACACACACACACACACACACACACACACACACACACACACACACTCTCTCACTGTGTAAATTGAAATGACTAACTGTTGAGAGACAGGGGAATGACTGAGCATGTCTGCAGTGACTTGTTTAGGAGGCATAGCTTTACTCAGATTGAGTGCAAGGACGAACGTTTGGATAACATGATGGATTGATGAATGAAGTGAGTTTACAGTGCTTTGCCAGGTAAACTGAGAAATATTTGTTATTGTACAGATGACAATACTGTAAAGCATCACTGCAAAATAGATAGATAGATACCTTTATTATCCCAAGGGGGGAAATCAGTCGCTCGGAGGCAGCACAGCAGTTTAAGGTTATTTACAAAGTTACAGAGAAGTAGGTAAAGAAAAAATGTGTACAGTGTACACAGTAAAAGAGCAAGGTACACCAAAAAAAGAGGAATACATACACTTAAAGCACAACTTATCAATACAGTGCCAAACAAAAGTGTACATAGTACACACACACACACACACACACACACACACACACACACACACACACACACATACACACACAGGTGCAGAGTTATTAAAAACTCATTCCCTGCCAGATCCCGAGTTTTGGCCAATGTTATTCCCTGCCAAAAAAAAGAAAGATTTTTGGTTCCTATGTGCCCGAAAAAAGTGCTTCTGGTCCCATTTGAAGGACTGGCGGAGACAGGACACTTCCTGATCCCCTTTCCATTTTGCTTACTGTCTTACTGCTGCACGATGGACACGCACTTGCCAACGTTAAAAGGTAAGAAAAGTCTGGCAATTTGGGGGAAAAACTACCTTTTAACTGGCAGAGAATGAGTTATTTCAATATAATTGAAATGGTCGGGCATGCACGTGCATGCGCTGGTGTGAGCAGGGTGTTTACACTCAGATGTGCGCCCCGATAGAATCCCCAGTGAAACAAACCAAATGCTTGCTGTACGTGGTTTGCACATTGTGTGTGTGTGTGTGTGTGTGTGTGTGTGTGTGTGTGCGCGCGCGTGTTACTACTTTTATTACGCTCACTATCTCTCTCTCTCTCGTGCTCCCATGCTCCCACCCTGCTTTCTGTCGCTCTTGTCTCGTGTGTATTTTTGCGTTGCCAAAATAATTACTTTCTCTCTGCGCGCAATTCCTCGCAAATGAAGTTCCATAGATAGAGCGGCTGATGAAAACGTCTTGTCGACTCCTGTTTGTGTGACAACGTGAGATTTCTGTCAATAAGCAGATCTGCTCTCTCTCTCTCTCACTCTGTCTCCCAAAACGTGACACAAAACAGGTCGCAGCACTAAGGAGTGTGCAATAGGTCTTGCGCAATAAGCATTACAACACAAACTGTACCGTAAACATGCATTTTGTAAACATGACATTTACTTTATTACTTTCACCATAGCATGCGTTATATATTTCTGCGTAATGAATGACTTCCTAGACGACCGATGTGTTAGGAATAGGCAAACGGACGCAACATTCCCCCCTGGTGAATTGTTCCTGCTGGATGTACATAATACTTATTTTGGTATTTTACAGGGATTTCAGACATGCCTGATGAAGAACAGCCCACAACCAGTTCTGCTACAGCATCTCCTGCCAGGAAGATGGGTAAGAACCTTTTCTGCACATCACACTTCAGAATCAGGTTTATTGTCACATCACAGGTTTACAGAGTAAAAACAAAAAAAAAAACGTATATGTACCTTTTAGTACAGAAGGTGTGAACGTGCACACAACTTTGTCACATAATTAATTGCACTTTCACTTTACACTGGTTTTAGATGATGAGGAGCAGTACTATGGTGCGAGGAACACTACCCCATTCGAGTTTATCTCCAGTGGAGGTAAGAAGTGAACAATTTTACAATTACATAACAGAAAAACGGTTGCATTGTAGCATCATTTTCAGTGTAGCTCTGGATAAGAGCTAAATGCCTATATTGATTTCAGGTACATAACATTTTACTGGGATTTCAGACATGTCTGATGAGGAACAGCCCACAACCAGTTCTGCTACAGCATCTGCTGCCAGGAACATGGGTAAGAAAGAACTGTTTCTGCACATCACACTTCAGAATCAGGTTCATCACCGGTTTACAGAGTAAAAAAGTTTATAAAATTAGTTTTAGTACAGAAGCATATCAGCAGGTGTATACGAATTTTATGGGAATTGTAATTGCGTATTTTCTATATTTTACAGATGTTGGCAGGCCCAGTGGAACTGGAAGCTGTCCTTCAGAGTGGTGGGATACGGACTGGGAGCCAAAGGAAGTGCCCTTCACAGCCAAACCGGGTCCTCGAGGTGCCGCTGCCGCTCTACATGATGATGCTCAACCAGTAGAGTTTTTTCAGCTGTTCCTGACCGATGAGCTGCTCAAGGACATTGTGGTTCAGACGAACCTATATGCAGAGCAGTGCATCTGTATGGTCAGTCAGAGTCAGATACCACCAGATTGGGAGTGGAAGGACGTCACCGTGGCAGAACTGAAAAGCTTCCTGGGCCTATATTTCCTCACTGGGATCGTGAAGAAACCAGAGCTGGATACATACTGGTCGACCGATGAGCTTATTGCTACCCTCCATTTCGGCAGAACCATGACTCTCAACCGTTTCCGGCTTCTAAACAGATTCCTGCATTTCAACAACAATGGGTCAGTTGATGAAGACAGATTCTTTAAAGTGAGGCCAGTTTTGGACTACTTGGTGGCCAAATTCAGAGAGCTCTACACACCACACGAAAACATCTGTATCGACGAAGGCATCCTGCTGTGGCGGGACCGCTTAGCATTCATCCTCTACAACCCCCAGAAACCTGTGAAGTATGGTATCAAATCCTACATTCTCTGCGATTCTGTGACGGGTTACTGCTACTCCATGAAGCCATACTGTGGCCAACCTTCTGACCTAGGGGAGACGGTGGAGTTCCTCCTTGGAGACCTGGCAGGGTGTGGCTACAAAATGTATATGGACAACTACTACAACTCTGTCAAACTGTCGGCACGTCTCCTTGATTTGAAGACTCATTCATGTGGGACTCTCAGAAAGAACAGGGGAGAACCACGTGCTATCAACGTTACCAACCTAAAAATTGGCGAAACTATCATGCGGCACAATGGGACCAGCATGGTCCTGGCCTGGTGTGACAAAAAGATTCTCAAGATGGTGTCCACTATCCACCAGAACAAGATGCAGAGTATGGAGGTAAAGCAGAAAGGCAGCAGAGTGAGTGCGTGTTCCACCCTCACTCTGCTAAAACCAAAATGTGTAGTTGACTACAATAAATATATGAAAGGTGTCGATAAATTGGACAGAAATATTTCTTACTATCCCTTCACTAGGAAGTTTAGCAAGTGGACGAATAAGTTTGTTATGTACTTGTTTCAAATGTCTTTGTATAACAGCTATGTAATTTACAAAGCTAAAACCCCAGACCCCCCAACCCTGATGGATTACATTCTAAGCATTGTAAATGCATGGACCAACGGGAGACCTGTGGGGGACCAGGAGGTTGGGGGCCAGGAGGAGGAGGAGTTTGGGGAGGAGGTGGGGAGCCACTGTAGACCCCTGTAGACCAGGGGTCTTCAACCTTTTCAGGCCAAGGACCCCTTAGTTGAGAGAGAGACGAAGCACAGCCTCTTCATAGATTCCATTTAGTTTCATTATTTGACAGCACAATCATTAGTGTATTTTGGAATCATGTCCATTTGTATTTTTCAGATATTTAAGTACCTGAACCATCCATACTTAATAAACTTGACCTTTCACTCAGTACTTAGTCTGCTCTTTTTCCCCTCTACACCAAACCTCTTTGCTGAAAATAGCCGATCTACAAGCTCACAATGCCTTGCAGCGCGAGGCATTGTGAGCTTGTAGATCTGCTATTTTTGGCTAAAGTTCTCAGGACATGGACACTAGGGTTCAAGTGGTTAATATAAAAAAGGAGAAAAAAGTTTCTATCACCCAATGATTTGGAAGAACCCCTGTAGTAACTCTGAGGACCTCCTAGGGGTCCCGGACCCCCTGTTGAAGACCCTTTGCTGTAGACCACCTGCTGTACCTCCACCTTGGGGTGACCCTCGGAGCAGGCTGACGGTGAACTTAGCTGGTCATGGCCTTATTTACGTCCCGCGCACGCTCAAAAAGAAGCACCCAACAAGGCCGTGCAGGGTTTGTGCCTAGAAAGAGCTCAGAAAATAAACGAGGTACTGGTGCAAAATGAGGAAGGTCGCCCTCCATTTTGGGAGCTGTTTTGAGACTCGAGAATTTTGCTCCTGAATAATGTTTTGTATTTTATTTTGTATCTGTTTTGACATTGAATTTTGTTTTATTATTTTGTGTATTTTATGTATTCTAATTTAGAAGAAGCACCTTTTTACTTTAAAATGACAACAGGTTGTGTTTGTATCCTTCGTTTGAAAACAAGTTGTCTGATGTCTCACCGAAGGCAAAAATAAAAGGGTCAAATCACAGTTCTGCCTATTCTGTCTGTTCTGTTTGTTTAAAATCAATCTGGCTAACCTTCGTCAAATAAAAGGGAACGCCCTCTCGGTTTTTTCCCTTTTCATCTAACTCTGGTTTAAGCTAAAAAAAGGGGCAGGAGTCTGTTGGAACACCCCAGTTTGAAAAGAATTCTGCGTTCTATTTCCCGTTAAGCCTGTTTCTGCACCCTCCAGCAACACTATCGCGGAACTAACTACTGCTCTACTCTAGTGGTTGTCAAAATCAATCAATCAATCAATCATTTCACTCACGGAACACAGCGCAACATGGTTGCTACTGTACTGTGGACGAGGAGCTGTTTTCTAGACCACCATCACCATTGCTGCTGACCAGTGACCAATGTGGCCAACAAAGACGAATTTACCCACAATAAGCAAACGTTTTTATGGCGTATCTTCTAGCGTGCTTAGGCAGTAGTGGGGAAAGTACTCGCATTCTTTACTTAAAGGGATATTTCACTTTCAATAAAACTTTTGGTAATTTTATCATCTAATCAGGCTTTTATGAATACCCTGAACAGTTTTTAATTAGCTTGATTGAATATTTAGATATTTGATGTAAATGTTACCAGGCCCTCCAAGCCCAGGGCCTCTCCCACACACACCCATTGTAACTTCAAACTTCATTTTAACCATGATAGATTCATTAAAAACACCCATTATTTTTTTTCTGGTGAATCATACTACCCTCCTAATATGTGAGCAGGCCGTGTTTTTTCGATAACCTTTTTCATTTATTTTTTATAATTATGTTTTTGTATTTCATTTTTTCCATTTTCCCAAATAATTATTACAAATAAATGAAAAAAGTTATCGAAAAAACACAGCCTGCTCACGTATTAGGAGGGTAGTATGAGTCACCAGAAAAATTAATGGGTGTTTTTAATGAATCTATCATGGTTAAAATGGAGTTTGAAGTTACAATGGGTGTGTATGTGGAGAGAGGCCCTTCCACTGCTCCCTGTTGAAAGTGGAATATCCCTTTAAGTAAAAGTATCACGCAGTAGAAGTCCTGTATTCAAAATGTACTTGAGTAAAAGTATCCACCGGTTTCCGTGAGAATTTACTGTAGAATTATGTGTGGGACACATCCGGAGAACAGCAGACATACAACGCGTGTTGCGTCGCAGATGTAAACGCTCTGAGCTTGTAGATCACTAACCTCACACTTTGGGAGTAGTACTAGGGATGCTAATTCACAATCTCTCAGATTGGAGTGCTCGATTCCACATTGATTTATGGTGGGAGTAAAAGCCACAGGCTGGCCACATGAACATGGGAACGGCAGGGCTCCAGATTGTATCTCAGACTTCATCATGGGGTCGAAATGATTCGATTTTGTAGAATTCCTTCTAGATGTCTGGTTGCTGTTAACACACGTCTCTTCATTTTTAAATCTTGGACTCCTTGTGTCCTTTCAGCGAACACGGTTTGTGATCCTTTGATCGAGGAGCACTTCTGTCGCAGCCTCGGGAAGAACTACAAAGAGCCTGAGCCCGTCTCCAACTCGGTCTCCATCACTGGCTCAGTGGATGACCATTTCGCCAAGGCACTGGGGGACACCACCTGGCTCCAGATCATGGCTAAAGGAGGGGGTCCCAAAAGCCCAGAGGGGATTGGGGAACTCATGAACCATGAGAAGATTGCTCGCCTCAAGTGCCAATTAGTTGAACCACAATCACCTTTGTGTTTCCAGACGACAGCACAGATCCACAGCTGTCCCATTCTTTCAGCGACACACAGCCACAAAACCAGAGGGAGCGCACACAATGATCTGTTAACACAAACCCATAAGACAACTAGAAAAATATTGTTCCTTCGAAACAATTGTGGGCTCGCTTCAAGCCAGAAAACAATGGCTATAAAAGCACAAAATGTCAAGATCGCAGGCAGTGCTCTCTTTGACGTTACTGACGTCGAGATTGGTCCATTTTGTTCCAAAAATGTGTTATGCAAAAGTTGACCCGCTGGTGGCGCTATAACAGGCCAATGTGAGAAGGTTGGTATCTGTTCCTTGACCTATTGGGAATGTGCTTGCAAGATTTCACGCACATCCCAGGCTGTGTTCATGATTTGAGGTGTTTTTGGCTTTGGACACTTTATCGCTGCTTGCAGCTATATTTATTATTATTATTTTATAATTTGTTTGTGTGCACTTCATAGGCATGTTAGATAAAGGTCCTTAGATTGCGTGTAGAATGTTTCATGCAAATTGCAAAAAAAAAATCCTAGAATAAAAACGGGTTTAAGCGTTTTACAAACTGCTCAAAATTATATAGCGCCCCCCTTTGGCCATTTGGGGTAAGATTGGTTTCAGTGATATTTGAACTAACCCTCTACACTATTTTGTCATGAAAATGTGACTTTGCATGTATGTTTTAGAGGCAGAAGAATAATTTGCATAAAAATGCAATATTGTTTGAATTATTTAAAAAAGCATGTTTCAATGTTAAAGAAATCCGATCTGACAGATCTTTAGATATCGGTCCAAAGTTCACGTAAAAAAAGTTTTGTGCACGTGACGCGAAAATTCCAGAATAAAAGCGGGTTTACGCGTTTTACAAACTGCTCAAAATGGCGGAAAATCAAAGGGCGGAGCTTACTTAACAACGACACAGATGTCTTCCGCTTGAGTCAAAGCACGCGCGTAACAAGTTGCATGTCTTCAAACGAAACGAGTCATGACTTATGCCCGTTTGAAGTTTGAATTTTCAGACGCTTCGTATAGCGCCCCCCTTTGGCCGATTGGAATAAAATTGGTTTCAGTGATACTTTGACTAACCCTCCACATCTTTGCCAAATGCCATGAACGTGTAACTTTGCATGTATGATTTAGAGGCCGAAGAATAATTTGCATAAAACCGCAATATATATTGAATTATTAAAAAATCATTATTTAACGTACAAACTTCTCACCACATAGCCTGTGTAGATATAGGTTCAAAGTTCATGTGAAAAAAGTTTTGTGCACTTGACGCGAAAATCCCAGGAGGAGATAGATTTTTACTGTTTTTCATATAATTCCGAATTGTGGGAGACCTAAAGGTCAGAGGTCAAAAGTTAGAGGGTAAAAGTTGTTCGGCATGAGGAGACGCATAAGTGTATACAGGTTTCATGGCTGTATGTATAACACAGCATGAGCTATACCTGTTCAAAGATCGCACTTTCGAAGGCTTCCTACAGCGCCACCATTTGGCCGATTGCTGTATAAAGTAATAGCACACGTCGCCACTGTAAGCTGAACACATTGATGTTTTTATTTTCATTTTCTCACTAAGTATGTAGGAGTAGAAAGGAACCGAAGATCCCGTCTACTTACTAGATAAATAAATAAATAAATAAATAAATAATGACAATATCTAAAGTGTGCTCGCCAGGTACTGGCGAGCCCACAATTATGGGTAAATTCTCCTTCAACAACACTGCCACTCAAGTGTGGAATTCCTTGACTACCTCCCTTAAAACATGTAGCTCGCTGGCATCCTTCAAAACTTCCCTGAAAACTCACCTTTCAGGAGGCCAGAGAAGGAGATAGTTATCACTTCTCCCATAGACAGGCGAGAAGTGAGCCCCCCCCCCTTGTTTCCCCTATCCTGTACATATAGTGTTTTTATAACTGCAATATATTTTCTTTGCTTGCTATCTATTATGTCCATGAATTAAATATGGAGGGCTTCCAACGTAAAAAAAGACAGTAAAAGGTCTTATTTGGGATGTGCATGTCATACATATGCTACTTTTGCAATAGATTCACCTATTTTCATCAAATGTCCGCGCCTCTTATGACATGCCCAGAATAGGGACGCTAGGGTTCATGTGGGTGACTTCCTGTAGCTACGAACAACATGAGTGGGTTTAGTTTGAATATGGTGCTCAAATGGCTATACACCTATAGGTCAACTTATTTTCAAATGGATCAACATTCAGACATTTATTCTGAATTGGCAAAGAGTCCAGTCTTTCCAAGAAGAAAATTGAAAACCTCGATTGAGTCGACACATATTGATCCTCATTTATCGATCTAATGTAGAAACCATGGAAAAAAAATCAATGACGTGGTCAGCAGTGGTGGAAATAAAGTAGCAAATCCCTCACTTAACTGCAACACTTTAACACATTTACTGCCAAAATCGACTTACCCATTTCATTCACCAGAATGGTGTGAGAATGTCAAACCATGCACCATATGAAAGATGAGAGTCTCTAGTTACACACTTCATCGGCCGCCAGCAACAAAGGGTTAATGTTTTCCTCAGTGCCAGTGAGATTGCGCAATCACTGCTGCTGCTTGACTGTGATTGGCTGGGGGAGGCTGGATCTTTCCTGCAGCGAGGGGCCTTGTGTAACCAATCTAGACACACGATTGGTCCAGCGTGGGTCACATGACAGTTCAACATGGCCGCAAGCAGACAGAGAGGGGATTTGTGTTGTAAACATGCATATTTTGGCATGTTCTGGATTGAAAAGTCTCTTTTTGAGAAAATGAAGGATTCTTTTTGGGCATATAATGGATTCTCTATGGCCGGGCTTCACTTCACATGCACACACGTGCATTGTAATCGAATCAGGGACTTTTACCGATTCACACGGGACCGGAGCGACGGACTGTAAGTAATTAATGTAAAATCATTAATTATGATAAAATTACAACTCGAGCAACTCGGGCAGTGGCAAGAGAAGACACTGGCTCGCTCGGGCAACTCGAGGGGTGGCAATAAATGTGTTAAGGACTGGAGCCTTTTTAAACTGACCAAATGGATGTTTAAATCACGTATTTGGACTATGAACAGAAAGAACCTGCAGATACTCAGCCCTTGATTACGATTCCATAAAATATATTTTTTTTTATTCAATTAAAAAATGTACATTAATTTATTTGTGAATGAATTTTCTCCATTGACTTGAATGGGAAAATGCAAAAATGTAACTTTTCCCAAATATGGAGATGACTGATGTTACCGGATGTTTGGGTAACTCAGGACGTTCTATGTAAGAGCGCTTGTTTTGTCGTTCACCACACACCAATCACCACCAGGTGGCGACGACAGCCATTCACTAGTGAAGGCGCTGACGTCACTCGTTTGCGACTCTATTTGCGACTTTATTTACTAGCCTAGCCTAGCCTAGCCTAGCTTAGCCATTAGCTCCATTGTAGTCACTTGGACAGGGCGTTTATCGTGGGCTTGCCCAGGCCTTATGGCCTGGGCATAAATATAACGATTGCATTCACCACGGCTTCGTAACTCGCGCGGCCGGCGTGGCCCGCTCTTCGCGGCCACTCGCACCTGCGGTGCTCGGGGGCGAAGAGCAGGACCAAGGTCCGCTGGCCTGCGCGCCGCTTGCAATGTCGTGGACAATCGAGCGGCTCCGTTCCGCCCCGTGCTGCACGACGAGTGCTCCGTTTCTCGACCGTCCTGTTTCTCTAACAAACCGTGACACTGACATCATAGAGATCTGACGTCATAGACCACACGAGATTCACAGAATATGTCCATATAATAGGAATTCCAAGATATGGGCTTAATATTGATGACATCATGGATATGGTTACAAAGGGGAGAATGGTTAGGATCTCTCAAATAGGGACAAGGACTGACAGATACAGAGATATCCATATATGGGCATGAAAGGGACATGGTAAGACGGAATACATTTTCCAGCGGATTCCTTGTGACTCACGTCAGGGCAAGCACACTTGCTATAAGTTTACTTCACAATAGTTCTATTGTTGTCATCTGGACTTCAACAACCAAGTGAAGCTTAGTTATTTCTAACGGCTCAAACAAAACATTATCTATTGCCAGAGAGGGTCACTTGTAAAAATGTATGACTTTGATGCCAACTTAGATGTGTAGTTCTATTTGATGCAGAAACATCATAATTGCCTTGATGCAAGTAACATTAATGAGCGTCAACTTTCACCAAAAGAAGGAAAGAAAGGTGTTCTGCTTTGTCTAATACCCTGTTATTATTTCATTTGTAGAGCCCAACACACAAAGGATGGAGAGCAGTTCAAACCTAGAGCCCCACACCCAAAAGATGGAGACGACTCCAAACCTGACCTCCAGGGTAACTCTTTGTTAAGCATTTTGAACTGCCCCCAAGTAGGAATAAAAGAAGTTAAATCCCCCACAATTAACTGTGTATTAAATATTTAATTTTGTTTTTAAGGACTCATCTGCTGAATCGCCCCACACCCAAAAGTCGGAGAGCCCTTCACACCTGTACTCCAGGGTAACTGAAGAATTTATATTTGATATAATCCTGTGTTAATGTCTTATTGTTTTTCATTTTTAACACCCCCCATTGTAAGATTTATAAAAAGTGTTACATCTCCCATGGTGTTAAAGGTGTTAAATCCACCATGTATTGCATATTAAATATTGTTTCTTTTTTAGGACTATTCTGCTTCAACAATATCTGCATCAGAGGGTAAATCTGAGGGTCACTTGTATTCACCCTCAGATAGCTTCATGACATCTGACAATGACACCAGCTTCAGTACCAGAACCCGTACAGCAGAGCCCATGCCCGTCATCCGGGCATCAACCAGGAGAAAATGTATCTTACTTAAACTTAAAGACTTAATCAATAGTAGCGTTCAGGTGTTATCTCAGAACGATCCGATCACAGACTACTGCACCACACTGGCAGGCAAAATGCGGGAGTTGAGCCCCTCAGATTTGGGGCGTTTCCAGCGACAGGTGGACGAGTATATCAACAGGTATTTGTGTGCCCCCTTGTCTGCTGTCCAAACTGCCACAAATGGACAGTACAGGAAGTTGCCACAGGAAGTTGCCACAAATGGACAGTACATCCTCCCGCAGGAAGCTGCCACAAATGACCTGTACATACACGAGGACCATACATACTGTAAGCTTACAGCCAGCGTAAACCCCAATGACATTGAACAATGTTGATAGTAAGTAGGTTGGAGGGGCTTATTGTTGATATCAGCCAGAGCGCAAGGGTCTATACCTGTTGCAATGCACTAGAACCCTGGGAGGTGGGTCAATCCTACTATTCGGTGCCATTTCAGCCTAGACACTTTAACAAAAATAAATAGATTTTTTTACAGGATTAAAAAAAAATCTGAAAGAGGGCATGTCCAGCTTAATTAAAGATGGACTCTGGACAAATCATTGAGTTTTTAACATGTTTTTGAAGCTTATCCTTGAAAATCCTGGTAGTTTTTAGCACTCTGCTTATCTGCTCATTTCTAAAGCATCTAGTAGATTTTTACCCCCAAAAATGGCCTTAAGAGCCCGCTGTCTGTGAAATGTCATCATGTACAGCCAGGGAGAGGCATGTTGATAACAGGGATGTGAGGTTATTCCTGCAGGCGTGGCATGGTGGTATTTTAATAGATCCTGGCATTGTAAATGAGTGTACATTTAGTGGAACGAAAATCAGTGACACCTAGTGGTGGTCTGAAATGTTGTTCATAGGAACTTTTGTAGGTAGGAACCTTAGTTTGGGGAAAACTTAGTTGAAGGACATTTCTGACAAGTTGCACAGGAAGTTATGTTCACTTGAGCACAGTGTGCGATAAGCTTGTATGAGTCTACAGGACGGCATGAGGCAGATCGCCCCTCCGCTACCCCCGCCTCCCTGTTTCTCGCTCCCAGACCACGCCCCTGACCGTCGCTCAAAAAAGACAGCGCTTCCCACAGTTTGTCCTTTGAATGAAAACAATAATAAAATAAACTCGAAATAGCCTGGAGCAACAGAACACACAAGACACGGCCAGGAAGTACAGCAGAGTACAGCCGGCCAATTGCGACGGTCGGGGGCGTGGTCTGGGAGCGAAAAACGGGGAGGCGGGGGTAGCGGGGGGCGGTCTGCCTCATGCCGTCCTGTAGACACATACAAGAGTGCGATAATGGTGTCCGTAGGAGATCCGAGGTTTGCCGTGGCTTGTGATTGGCTGAACCGGAGGTAGGGGGCGCTCCGCTGTTTTCACTTGGACCGCATGGAGGTGCTGAAAGTTGGGGGGACGAAGATTTACTATTTTTAGGTTTACAACTTGTAACGGCGCTGAGTCTGCTCATGCGACCTTCGCAACGCTCAACGTGCAACTCGCTCGCTATACCGTCTGTCGTCATCACCAAAAACAAGTGCTCCTTTCCCTTGTATCTCCAATGGATACAATGATGGCGCACAGCGTGGCGTTTCTTTATTTTCTGTTTATAATCCAGCTCCTTCCTTCATGTTTGCCCTAAAAGGCATCATCTGTAAGTAATAATTGTTTTGAGGAATGTTAACCTTGTAATAGGATATTATTTCATATTTACTTATCTACCTCTGAAATGTGTTTTGGGTGTTTGTTTGCTCTGTTCATGAGGCGGCTGTGGCTCAGGAGGTAGAGCTGGTTGACCAATGATCGATGGCTCTGCGGTTCAAATCCCAGCTCCTCCTGTCCACATGTCGGAGAGTCCTTGAGCAAGACTCTGAACCCCTAGTTGCTACCGGTGAGCAGGTTGGTGCCTTGCATGGTTTCCTCTGCCATCGGTGTATGAATGTGAGTGTGAATGGGTGAATGTAATGCACAATCTATGTAAAGTGCCTTGGATAAAGGCGCTATACAAATGCACCATTTACCAATTTATTCATGCTGACCTCTAGTTCTAATACTTACCTTATACTTGATGCCTCATCCTAGTGAGTAAGTTTGCTATGTTTATTTTTATATACAGTATTTGAACAAATATACTAACCAAGAGAACCCTGTTGGAAGAAATTGTGTTTACATGCATATTTAGGCCTACTCTATATACTTACCCAGAGAATCGTGTTGGGAAATATTGTTTAAATGCTTACATGCATTTACTGACTGTACATTGTTGATTGTTAATTACAAAGCCTTTATTACGCCTTACACTGTATTTTAGTCAGAATGACATATGATTGTATCTATGTTTGCAGTTTTACACTTTTGTGGATGAGAGTTTGGCTGGCTGTATAGCCAAGCTCAAGGTGCATGCTTGGTGATGACAGCACAGTACAGACATGGCAAAGTTTTAGATCCCATAAAGTTTTAAAATCCCATAAAATTTAGGAACATTTGGGGGGTGGGATATATATATATATATATATATATATATATTTTTTTTTTCCTCATCGTTTTATTGATCAGAGACTAGACTTTCTGAGAATTAAACCACACTTTGGATGTGTGGAGAGACACTTTAATTATTTCCTAAAATTATGACCAAATACATCACACATGAATGGGCCAAATTGTCAATCATTTTATGCTTAAGATGGCAATGAAGAATATGGTAGCTCATTGAGAACAGATCATTAATTTGTTTTTCAACCATATTTTCAGAATTGTGAAAATGTATACATTTCCTCTATAGGTTAAGCGTAACAGGGTGGACATGTTATGCTTTACCACAACAGTAATGCAACCTAAAACATTGATTAAAAAGAAAAATTAAACAGTGATACTTATACTTCTTATGTTGTATGGTTTCCTATCAAAATATATGCTACTTTCTGAAGTCATGGGGGGACAGTCAACTGAGGGACTCATTTGAAACATAAAGATTAACTTGTAATGTAATGACATTTGGTGAGAAACATTAGAATTTGTGTTTGTAATTGCTGAGTAAGCATGATTTGAGACATGACCCTGAGTACATATCTTTTTTTTTTTGTCTTTCTTTCTTTTTCTATAGGAATTCATACGTTTGCTTATTTTACAAGATATGCTGTATTATGTCATGGGGAGTGGGGACACAAATGGCACAGAATACCCAGCTCCTGCTGTGTTCATGTTTGTTTCAGCTGCTATATCATGTTTTAATTTTTGTAATCTCTTGAATCTTTATTTTATTTTTATTTTGTTCTAATAAAAGGTTCTGTTTGAAACTTGTTTTCATTGTTCTTTAATGTCCCATACAAAAAGTTGGGATATTATCCTATCGTGGGTTTTTGGTATTTTAGGGGCGTTGTCATGTTATTTAAGGTCAAATGCCAGAGCAGGAAGGCCATCGAATAAAGATACCACTCATTCCCCCCCCCCCCCCCCCCTTTTGTGTTTATGTGTATATTAGGACATGGTTCTATGTTGAAAATGAGTGGTATTCCCCTTTAACCGTTTTAATGTTGAGTGTGTGGAAAGAACACTGAGGGACATAAAATAATGCAGTTAGATCAGCCTTGGTGTGGCAAGACTATCCGCCTGGGTGGAGACCCTAGGCAGACATTCCCAATCTGTGTAAGATGGGCTCCTTGTTCTGTATAACCTACCTGGCTAACTGGTGGATGAAACAGGCTATTGCCAAGAAGAAAAGACCATGAAGAAAGAAGTAGTGTGACTGTTGAATAACTGTTGGCAATAGAACACAATGCTTGCATGTTATTTAAAAATGTTTTATGTTTTTCATGAATGATTTCTGATCTCTCCTATCCATGTCGCTCCTGCCCAACTACTAGTGATGAACACTGTGGAAAAAACTTCTTCACAGGCCAGAGACTGAGAACACACCTGAGAACTCAAATCGGGGAGAACCCCTACAATATTGTGACCAGTGTGGGAAGAGTTTTAGGCAGCATGACCACTTCAAGAATCATCAGTGCATCCACACGGGAGAGAAGCCCTTCATTAGTAGTAAACAGTGTGGGAAATGCTTCTGTAAGGTGAGCCATTTGAAAAAGCACAAGATGATTCACATTGAAGGGAAGCCCTGGTATTGTGAAGTGTGTGGGAAGAGTTTTAGAGAGCATCTAAAGTTAGAATAATGGCATGAACGTACCCATACAGGAGTGAGGCCCAACAACTGTGACCAGTTTGACAAAAGTTCACTCTTTCCACTACCTTAAAGATACACCAGAAAGTCCACACTGAACAGAATCCCTTTTGTTGTGAATATTGCTATTTGTGTCCAACGTGGTCACTGACACCCCAAACTGCATAGTGCTCCTTTAACATATATTTGTAACGGAATTGTTAATTTTAACAAAGATATCAAACACATCAAATTTCCCAGAAGAAAATGCAAGTATTTAAAAGAGGAAAGTTTAAAAATATTTGGTTTTTATTGGTTCAATATTTATAAAAATCCTCCGGTTCATCCAATCACAAGCATCCGTGGACGGATCTTATCTTAACCCAGGCAGTGTTTTGATACACGCAAAACAAATATTTATATAAATGAATTAAATATATAATTATAATTAAAATACAGTTAGTATGGCCTGAGCCACCGGGTAGTGGTCCAGGCACCTAGGCTGGTAATCCGGCCTGACAGCGTGTCGCGGGTTCGAGTCCCGATCCCGACGACCTTTGCTGCGTGTCACCCCCCCCCCCCCCATTTCTCTCCCCATTTCCTGTCGACCTGGCAGAAAAGGCTAAAAAAATATCTAAAAAAATACAATAAGTATTGTGTTATTTTTCTCATTACTTATTCCCCTGTGTATGAAAAGTGCTAGCTTGACTTGGCTAGGCAAAATGTTTTCATCACCTGCTGCTACTGACACAAACACAGTATAAGTGGATGAATCTCATGGGCTAGATACACCTTATCACATGTACAGTACTGTACTTATATTTGTTAAATTATGTACTGTTATCCCGTTCTTGGATTATGTCCAAGTTAAATAGCCTTTATCTGATAACAAAGGTAATTTTGATTGAACCTGAATTTGAAAGACGTTTTACCTTTTTAACATTATAGGCTAGTGTGCGTGCGTGTACTGTGTAGAGAGAGAGCGGGGGCAGAGAGCACAGCCTCTGGCTGTGTGCAGAGTGAAAATATCACAAAACATGCTGACATCAGCAGAACACTCATTGTCACATGTGTGAGATCCCCCCACAAACACACACACACTTGGAGCATACTCTTTCTGTCTCTATGTCTCTCCATCTTTCTATCATCTTTCCCTGTCTCTGTCTCTGTCTCTCTTTCTCAACCCGGCTATTTTTGGCAACAAGATTTTGTGTCGCGGATACAAAAAAGCAGATCAAGAATAGGGCCCTGGGGGACCCCGGGCGACTAAGTATATAGGGTTTTGAGTGGTTTTAAATACAATATTGACATAAGGAGTAGCGCTGCTACCCTGGATGCTGTGGGAAACTCTTCAAGTAGGCTTCAACTCAAACAGTAACCTAGGTTAGATATACAACCATGTTCAGTAGGACTATATCCAATCTTTCGAGTAATAATTGATTGTTTTATTAAGTTATCGATTATTTTTTTCATAATTGATTAAATCGATCAAGTTTGATGAACTTTTTAACCCCTAATGTTCAGGGAGACAATCCACGGGACCTACTGTAGCTGTTGACTGGAGACGGTGCTGGTTTCTCTGGGACCATGGCTTCCATGGGAGACATCATCTTCACCAGGTACATAGCCTACGTCTGTGGGCTTTCAGCACTATCATCAGTGCTGTCAAATATTTTATGTTGATTTGTTGGATTCATGTTAACGTGTATTTTCAGATATTTAACAACTTAAACCCTCAATATAGTGCCCTCGGCTCAAACTCTCAATACATACTCTTCTTTTCCCCCTCTACACCAAATCTCTTCACCGAAAATAGCCAATCTAGTATAAACTTGGTCTAAAAGGATAACCCCAAAAAGAAAGTCTTTCTGGGGACTTTCCATTGTGACATATAATCACAATGTGTTCCAGTGCAATGTGTTCTGAGTTTGTAGATCAGCTATTTTTGGAGAATGTTTCCCTCAGAATAGGGATGCAAGGGTTCAAGTGGTTAAAGTAAATCATTCTTATTTATGTATAATGTATGTATCACACACACACCCTTAGCGGTCCGGAACCCTTGTTGAAGACCCATGGTATAAGCAATAAACTGATTCGGCATTGGTATAATGTGTGGAATACAATTATACTCGATGAGCGTGTGAGGCGCTGACTAATGGTGGAGATCAAAGTTTAACATGTCTAATATTACTAAGGGATCATTTGATATTTGATATGATTTGATGATGGTTAACTATCAATACATCTTGGTGGTGAATTTTTTACGTTTCACACACTGATGTATTTCTCTATTTGCAGTATGGTTATCGTCATTGTTGTATTTTTAGCCATCATCATCCTCATCCTGGCCCTGGTAGCAGGTAAGACGTGTGTGAACGTGTGGGGGTCATTGGTTCCCAAGTGGGCCCCCACACTATTGTCAAAATACTAAGATTGTATTGATAATACGGTATAACATCTAACTATTAATTTAGTGAATGTCTGTCCGCCGTCTGACCGTCTGTCTGCATGCTGACATCACTGATACTAGTGTCGCCACCATGGTAACAGCCTCATGCTGAAACAATGCCCAAATTTGTAGATCAGCATTCTGACATCCTCCATGATAATAGCCGCTTGCTGAAACAATGCCCGAATTTGGAGATGAGCATGCTGACATCACTGATACTAAACAGTGTCGCCACCATGGTAACAGCCGCATGCTGAAACAATGCCCAAATTTGGAGAAGAGCATGCTGACTTCACTGATAATAAACAGTGTCACCACCATGGCTGTCTGCAGACAGACAGCCATGGTGGTGACACTGTTTATGTGATGTCATAGTACTGACATCACAGACAGATACAACGGGTATTGCACAACTGGACGTCAATGGTGACTGTTTTGCCCAACGGGCACCAGTCTGGGTTCTACGACATTACTTCTGAGACACCTGCGGTACATTCAGGACTAGTTAACATAAAAAAAAGAAAAGCAATAAAAAGGAATATGTTTTGCAGGGAGTATTTACATGATGTCCTATTATACCTATGCATGGGGATCATTGCTAACAGGGATGACAGTATGCAACAGTGTGATGTCCTATATATTAATGTATTGCTAACAGGATGACAGTGTGAGTTTACACAGGTGTGTTTGGGTAAGATAATCGCTTCATGTCAATGCAGTCATTGCTGACTCTCTTGAACCTATTAAACTCAATATGTTTTGCTGTCGTGCAGAAACCTCCTATAGCCATGTTTTAACTGCTATATTGTGTTTTCCCCCAGTAAATTAATGCCCCTATTTCGTCATAAGCCGCCTACTATACTGTCACACAAAAGTAGCTGAAATAACCGATCTACATCCTATGTACTTTGAATTTGAATTCTGAAAAGTAACACTTTTGGATATGTGTGGTTTCCTCACGAGACAATATTGTCTCTGTCGGGTGGAAACCTCATATTACTTTTCAGGATACAAATTCAAAAGCAGACGATCTACAAGCTCGAAACGCTGCTTTTGTGTGACTATGCTTTTGTGTGACGCTGTAGTATGATCAAGTAGGGCATCAATTTACAACAAAAGAAAAAGTTAGAATATGGAGATAAGAGGTATTTCTCCCCCAGGGCTCTGTATTCTGACCCTGCTGTTGGATATATATCTGTAGCTTAAAGGCCCACTTCACCTCTGGGACAACCTGATCTTATTTTATTGTTGTTTGGGACACGATCAATACAATCCTGAGTTATTTTTTGTGTTCAATCTGTGTTTTGAGATATTTTAGTATTTCAGCATGACTAGTGAGTGATGCATTTTGCATCATATGATGCAGTATGATGCATCATATTTGATAGTGTTGATCATGTCCCAAACAACAATAAAATAAGATCTGGTTGTCCCAGAGGTGAAGTGGGCCTTTAAGGAACGGATCGGACTTTGGCATTTGTTGCACACTGAAATAACTGTAATGTTCGACTTTTATGTAAATGTTAGTTAGTATGTTGTTTGTTGTAAGTTGTAACAAAGAAATCCCCCTCCTGTTTTTTTGTGTTATACTAAATACCTTAGCTAACTATTTTCACCTAATGTTCACCCCAGAATAGATACTGTGTGTGTGTGTGTGTGTGTGTACGTGAGTGAGTGATAGATTTATTTGATAAATGATTGAATATTTTATTTGATGAGAAAATTCTTAAAGGATCAAGTGGGGGCGGGCGTTGGTGCGCGTAAGGCCTGCCCCCACTCAACCATGATTGGAGGAAGGCCCCACTCTATCCCGATTGGAGGAACACTTGTCACCCAACAGTTTTTTAAACTGCTTTTTTCTCCTCACAGGAGATAAGGCTGAAGTCCAAATATGGACCAAACACTCAAGTAACTAGTACTATCAGAACATAGACCCATTTTGTTATTATTTGAATTCAATAAAAAATCACTTACCATACCTTTAAAGAACCATCCTTCTTCAACAGGCAACAACAGGCAATCCCCTCCTGGAGCTCAGAGCGAGAGCGACAACAAATGGCCTGTGGCCAACCTGGGACAAGACCTCCTTCTGAGCTGCTACCTGCCCTTCAGACCGGCCAGCGATGTGTCGGTCACCTGGACAAAGCAGGGTAATGGTGGCCTGGTCTACTGCTTTCGGCACGGAATCTCGGTCCTCAAGGACCAGGACGCTGCCTTCCAGGACAGAACTCACGTCTTCCCTGACGCCATCGTCCGTGGGAACGTTTCTCTGCTGCTCAGGAGGGTGAGGCAGAGCGACCAGGGCATCTACAGCTGCCAGGTGGACACCTCAGCCGGGGGCAGAAGCCTCGATGTGGACCTTAAAGTAGCTGGTAAGAAGATAAGAGCCCAGACACATGACGGATGTATGGGTTCCGCAATGTTGATTAGTCGTAGACCACCAAATACCAAACTTCTGAAATTGTTGGCTTAGGAATGCAACAAAAACTAAAATATATCCATTAATTCAAGTCTCCGTGGGGTGAGTAATCAATAGGGGGAAAAAATTGGGGGGATGAACTATCCTTTAAGTTGAATTAAGTATAAAAACGTCAATAAAATATAACTTATATAGGGGTTTGGTGCCCCAGCCTGTGTCTTCCGTGAGGAAGAGGCCCAACAAACCCACAGTGAGGCCTTTCGGAGGGCCATTCAGGTACCCACTGCTCCTGAATTAAATGGGAGTCTGGTGCAACGCACAGGTCCTGGACCTGGTGAGAGCAGGAGGAGCCCGGCCAGGAGTCAGCCCACGGAGGCTGGTCCTTTCACATGCCAGATTGCCTCTCCCAGTCTTGGCAGAGTAGTTCCGGAGCAGTGGAGTGTGGCCCTGTCTTTCCCTAATGGGATGATCGTGGGCAGCTACTGGGACGTAAAGTCAGGACTTGATCACCCCGGGTTGGGTCACCTGAGTGAGGGGTATGATGTTGCGTGACCCAAAACCCCTATGACCTTGGGCTACATCACTGAGGATACGTCCCAGGTGCATCCATGGGACGTTTTTTCGTTATAGGGGTATATAACTTAAATTAACACTGAGGACTTTGCAGTGTAGATTGGGGTCTATGGGCGGCCATACAGTAGCTGCATGGTTAGACCTGGGAAACCCAAGGTCCCAGGTTCTACTCACTGGTCTGGGGAAACTCAATAAATGGACTTCAGAGACTTCAGACGTTATTGTTCCTTTTTTTGCAGCCTTTTCCGTGCCCTCGTTCACGTACTCCTCGGACGTATTGACGGCTACCGCACAAAGATGGCTCCCCAAACCCACCGTCACATGGCTGGACGACGGCGGGAAGGTCCTGACCGGCAACACAACGTTTTCCCAGAACTCTGCGGGGATCTTCAGTTTGGTCAGCAGCCTGCACCCTGTCAGCAGCAACAGCACCTATGTCTGCAGCATCCAGAGCAGTGTGGTGATAGTTGTTGGAGAGGCAACTATAACAGGTACATGTCATCTGTTTTTCTTTTATTTGCATTCAACTTCTCACGCTTCTCTACTGACCGAATGGACGGAATAATAAAGGTATCTATCTAACTAGATGTTGTACTGTAGGTGCTTACTTTATGTATAAATAGGTAGATTCCTTTATTGAGTTCAGTTGCCCAGAGGCAACTGAACCGTAACACAGCCGTAACACAGTTTCAGATAGAGTATAAGGAAAGTACTGTCGGATACAGCAATACACTTGACTCACTTTCATAACAGCACTGCCCAGATCAATATATCGTTGCTGTTGTGCAGAAACCTCATATCTCCATGAATCAACTACAAATATGCCCAAACCTCTCGTTGTATTAAGTTCTGTTGCAGATTAAACTTTCTACCGGACCTCCTGTTGATGATTTTATTGATTTACTGTATAACAACAGCAATGAAATGTGTTTCTTTTTTCCCCAGACAGAGGAGTTGCTGGAAGGAATTTCGTCACCTATGGATCTGCATCACCCCTAGCAAAGTCTAAACAAATGACTCTCATGTCAACATGTTTACTCCTCTCGATCACTTCTCTGATCTTCTGATCACATTATTATAAAGGATTACACACAAGTGAAATCGCCTCAGAACTAGGGTTTGAGCACTTTTGTCAAACACTTTCCCCTTAATATGTAGTCACACACATGCACAAAAATATGTAGGCTACTTGACAGAAGGACATTTGGTACAGATACCGTATAATAAGTATTGTGGGTCCGGGGACCCCCAGGGGTCTATGAGGGGGTTCCAGTTGGTCCCCAGAAAAACGCAATGCAGTATGTGCTATTTGCTGTTAATGCATTTCATGTAGGTATTTGTTGTTGTTACTGTGTAACTAATCTGGGTTCCCAGAAGCTTTTCATTTTTTTTCGCCACTAGGGGGTGCGGGGGGGCTGACTGTGTAACAGGTTCACGTGTCAACTCCTAAATAGGTGCAATAAAGTATAGAGCATTTGGTTGCCCAAAAACATCCCTGTCTACCAAAACGAACAGTGAAAACACGCTACTGCAGTGGCTGATAACTACTGGTAGAGGGAAATGACTGGCAAAAAATAAATGTAAGCTTTCGAATGATATTTCATACGTTGAAAGATATGCTTACTTGAATGTGGTTTAACATCAAAACAAAAAGCTGCAAAAAATGGGCTTAAAGTTTGTGAATATTTTCACACGACTAACAGTGAGATACAGTAGTTCAACATAACTTTTGAACTAGACATCATACATAAATGACCAGATTTATTTGTGTCATTTTTGCAAGAAGAAATGACAGAGAGGCTTACTGTCATTGCAAGGGACATGTTTGATATCTGCTGTTCAATTACGTCACTAGAGTTGCTGATTGAAAGAATAAGCCAACAGTTTTAACTCTTCTCTCTGAGTGTGATCAAGTGGTTGTGTACTGTTATTTTGACATCATATTTTCTATCCTGAGAGTGACGGACAGCTTTGGTCGAAAAAGAAAATAAACCCTTTTACAGTATTATGCACTTTATGGAAACGTTTGGACATGTTTTTTCAAGGTCGGGCATCACATCTAAACCATCATTCCTGTCAGCAATCAGTATACAGAGAAATTTGTCTCGGAGGAGCACATGAAAATGGAATAATAATGTGTTCTTTTTTAACAAACATTAGGTATGTCCAAAACTTCAGAAATTGAAAAAAAAAACTATTTTAGAACAACACAATACTGCCTCATCAAAGTTGGCATGGTGTATCTCTATAGTCATTTGATCAAGGCGAATCTGTCCAATCCTCATATTTCATCCTGATTGGCTAAGACTGACCTCTCGTACTAACTAACAGCAAGAGCCTAGCCTGGCGGAAATGATGTAGGCATCATTGTATGTTGTATCATTTGTGTGTGTGTGTGTGTGTGTGTGTGTGTGTGTGTGTGTGTGTGTGTGTGTGTGTGTGTGTGTGTGTGTGTGTGTGTGTGTGTGTGTGTGTGTGTGTGTGTGTGTGTGTGTGGGTTAGGGTTAGGGTTAGCAGTACCATCAGACATTGGGTGGATGTCCAAGGCCACACACACACTTAGAGAAAAAAAAGAGGAAAACAAAGGAGGGAAAGGTTGTATTCATGTTAAACCTTTATTACTTAGTAGGCTACACTTGACACCTTTTACTCTGTACTTGGTCTGCTCTTTTTTCACTCTGCACTAAACCTCTTTACCGAAACAAGACGATATACAAGCTGACAATGTGTCGCAGTGTGAGGCGTTGTCAGCTTTTAGATCTGTTATATTTTCAGCGAATGTTCCCCTCAAAATAGGAATACTAGGCTTCAATGATTAATGTAAAAAAAAAGAGAGAGTGAAAATGTTCCTATCGCACAAAGACAATCCCCCCCTGTTGTAACTCTGAGAAAAACTCTGTTAAAAAAACAAACAAAAAACACTGAGGACCGTACCTTGCCTTTTGGAGAATCTCTGGAGGTAAATGTTTACTCTCTCATCCTACTGGAAATAGTAAGTGTCACATTTAACCAGTTGAATCTATATTCTGGGGGGGACATTAACCAAAAATAGCAGATCTAATACTGAGCTTGTACTGAGTGGGCTAATTATGTTGCATAGATTTGGTGTAGACAAAGACAAAAAGCATACAGTTGCAACTCGGGTCCTCTTTTATTAAAATTTAGGGTTTAATTTAATTTAGAAGAAAACAAGACAGGGTCAAATAATGTTGATCTGAGACTTTGTGTGGCCAGTCCAATAATCGTCTGACATATCTGTGACATATGATCCCATTTTTGGACAAGGTTTCAGGGCGATTCGACCACTTTTCATTAATTCTGAAAGAGGATCCTAGACCCATTGACTCCTATTGTTAAAAAAAAGTTAAAATTAAAATTGTCAAAGTATAAAACATCTTTCCTTCCTTCAGCAACACTCCATAGAAATAGACCCATTATTTGTGTCTTTAGTGTAATTTCTCCCTATGCCGTGAGATGTAAAAGTGTGCACTGTATATTTATTCAAAGTACACTTTTGTTAAGATTACTACTGTACCTCCAATGTTTCATGTTTTTCCCTTCAAAGATACCAGCTCTTATGTCACTATTTTCACTATTTTATTTAACCGTCTTGTTTTTTATTTATTTAATAATACAAAAAGAGGTGTGTGTGTGTGTGTGTGTGTGTGTGTGTGTGTGTGTGTGTGTGTGTGTGTGTGTGTGTGTGTGTGTGTGTGTGTGTGTGTGTGTGTGTGTGTCTGTCGGTCTGCGTGCAATAAGCATAAATGTACAGTAGCTCAAATCACTTACAGGTGAAAAACAGTGAAATGGAAGGCAATGACTATGTGATAATTAAATTAGAGACACGATGGTTTGTAGAATCGTTCATGTACAGGACAATAAAACAAAAATACAGTGTAAACAAATGATTACTAAAATAAATAAAATAACTAACCATAACCATATTTTTTTATGTAGATAAAGGTAAATCACACAAACTTTTTTTTAAATTCAATTCTCACCAGTATGTACAAATGGATAAACATGTACCGGTATTTAAACATCACATCAGAAAAATGATTTTTTTTTTGTTTTTTTGTTTTACTGTATATAAGCAGGAGAAAATAGAGATGAGGGCTGTGACAGACAGACTAGAACAGCTGTCTATAAGAGGGTCTGTCTCTGTCTGTTCTGTTTGTCTGGAGCCATCTCACAAAATGCTGGACGCATTGGCGTCAAATGTCTTTTGTCAGTAGGACAGTTTAATACCACCACACATATCGTTTCTTACACTTTTTGAAATATTTATCTTAAATGTTGTTATAAAGTTAATTGGCCTTGGATCAGGACTAACGCCTATAATTCTTGATGATCAATAATCATCGACACACCGGAAATCAATTTGAAAAGCTGAGTGCACTCAGCATGGCTCTTAGAGAGCTAACTAGCTAGCTAATTCTCAGAGAGTTAGTAACATAACGCCTCATTAATCATGACAAATTCAATGATGCAGAATGTCCCACCTACATCTTCTCCATATTTGGGCATCATCAGCATGATGTCAAAGGTCCACATGGGAGCCCATGCCATCACTGGACCCCGTCTTACAATACTTTCCCTTGATTCTGCTTTTGCTTCTGACAAAAAAGCTAGGGAAAAGAATAAATTGTATCAGAATCTGCACTCATTTAGTTTATTTTAATGTCATGTTTGTGAAAGCTAGACTACACACAAGACTCCTTTTGGTTCACATCTTATATTTGTTATAATCTGCAATGCGAGGGTGCGGACTAGCCAGCACCAACACAGGATCACTGCCCTCCAATCTCCTACCTATCCAGCATCAGGGCCTGGAGCTCTGCAGTGTTGTTATCTCGGCAGACAATGTAGCCCTGCTGCAAGCCTCATCCTTCTCTCTCTGACCTTGTCCATGGCCCGCTGGAGGCCCCCGAATCGAGTGAAAATGAGTTATGGGCTGGGCTAAACCCCCAGTGTTTCAAGATCCTAACAAAGGCATTGTGCTGTACAATATTATATTTGTGCAAAGACAATTATTATAGTAAAAAAAAAAAAAAATCAGTTACATCCTCTTTTCCAAGAGCTTATGTTTGCATTACGTGTGGTGTCGATCTTTGTGCAGATGGGTTGTCGTTGGAGCGGCTACCCATGTTCTGACATAGGACATTGTCTTTGCGGGTCTCTTATTGGTTAAACAGAGCGGAGATAGGACCAGCTGTAAGGATAAGGCCCTCTCATGGTTGTAAAGTTACTGTAGTCAGACATTACCCTTCACTTGACTGTTTAGTTGTCCTGGACGCAACTTCAGTTGGGACTGTTCTGGGACTGTATTAGACACTGAAGGACGTGAATCCACATCACCCACTCAGCCTAAACCTTTATAACACTAACACTTTTCAAGTGCACTCTTTTTGATACATGATCATGTCCAAGTAATAATGATCATAAAATGGAAATAGCTGCCTTCCATGTCCACAGCAAAAAGTCATCTGAACATGGCATCTCAGACGGGTCTAAAACTACCAAAATAAATACTTTTTGATGGGGCAAAGGTGGCATTGGTGTGACCATTGTCACCTTTGCTCCATCAAAAAGTATTTATTTTGGCAGCTTTAGACCCGTCTCAGATGTCATGTTCAGATGACTTTTTGCTGTCTTATAAAAAGGTTTTGTATAAATTCTAAAACTTTACAACCCTCCACCACACCCCCTAACCCCCCAAAAAGGCTTAGAATTAAAATAAAAAGCTAAAGGACTGACTACTCATCTGGACTTCTGAAGGTAGGTGGAGATGTCAATCTCTTCTGGAAGTTCGGGTACATTAACCACAAAGCGTTCCTGGACATCATTCAAAATCTTGGTGTCATTCTCGTCTGACACAAAGGTGATGGCCAGACCTTTGGTACCGAACCGACCAGCACGGGCCACTCTGTGCAGATAGTTGTCGGAATCTTCTGGCATGTCGTAGTTGAAGACGATATTGACCCGCTCGATATCCATCCCTCTGCCGAAGAGGTTGGTGGCCACCAGGATCCGGCTCTGGAAGTCCTTGAACTGCTGATAGCGGGCCAGCCTCTCCTCCTGAGCCATTCCCTTGTGGATGGATATGGCAGGGAAATTCTGGTCCACCATAAGCTTGGACAACGCCACGCATCGCTGGATGGACTTGACAAAGATCACGACCTGGTTGAACTCCAGGGCGTCAAGCAGCTCACACAGCTTCTTGTTCTTCTCCTTGTCCAGCACCTTGCAGTAGTACTGCTGCAGGCCGTGGAGCGTCAGCTTGGTCTCGTCGTTCACAAACACCTCCAGTGGCTCCTGCATGAACTTTCGGCAGACGGGTCGGATCTCTTTGCTCAGCGTGGCGCTGAACATCATGCACTGCTTCTCGTGGGGCGTGAGCTTGAAGATGTCCTGGACGTCGCGCCTCATGTCCAGCTGCTCCAGCATCTTGTCGCACTCGTCCAGGACAAAGTGTTTGATGTTCTTCAGGTTGAGGGTCTTGTTGCGGATGAGCACCAGGATGCGACCCGGCGTTCCCACCACGATGTGGGGACAGTTCTTCTTCAGCGTCTCCTCGTCCTTCTTGATGGGCATGCCGCCGAAGAACACGCCCGTCTTCACGTTGGACATGTACTTGGAGAAACGCTCGTACTCCTTGTTGATCTGGAAGGCCAACTCCCGCGTGTGGCACATGACCAAGACCGACACCTGTCCATCAGTTGGCGCAATCTGCTGCAGCGTAGCCAGCACAAACACAGCTGTCTTTCCCATACCGGACTTGGCTTGGCACAGGATGTCAACGCCCAGAATGGCCTGGGGGATGCAGTCGTGCTGAACCTCGGAAGGATGCTCGAAACCGCAGTCATTGATGGCGCGGAGCAGCTCGGCTTTGAGCAGGAAGTCCTTGAAGCTGGAGCTGTGGATAGAGGCATAGGACCCCTTCACTTTCTCCTTTCCGGCTGGGGTGGCGCGGCCTGCGGCGGAGACCTGAGGCAGGTCCTCATCTTCTTCGAAGTCTAACAGCACTTCCACATCATTGTCAACCATTTTGTATTGTGCCGCTATGTCTCTCAATGGATGTCCGTCTTTGCTGTATCTAACTCTGTGACACTAACTCAGATGAACTCTCGACTTGATGGTGTTCTTATAAGCACGTCATCACTTATATTGGCACAGCTGAACAAACACAATGTGAGCTTGTGATGTCACAAAGTCTGTCAGTGACAACAGCAAGGGCTGTCCGAGCACCAGAATAGTCTCCATATATGGCCATGTTATGTTTGTGACACCCACTGTCCAGCCACAAATAGGATCGAAGATTTGATTGATTGATTGATTGATTGATTGATTGATTAAGGGCTTGTTTCCATTGTACTGAGATACTCCAGAAAATCTCTGATGTCATGGCTTCATATTGATCATTTCAGTGTGGGACTCCATATTTGGAAGTCTGTGGATCTGATTATGATTGAGAGGACTTTTTTTAGCGTCCTACTACTTCCACATTCTTATTGGAATTTCGTTCAAATTTCAACTTGTTTAGGTTCGACTTGTACATTTCTTTTTACATCTTTTATAATTTTTGAGATCTGAAACACACACACACACACACACACACACACACACACACACACACACACACACACACACACACACAGGTAGGAATCCACTGGGAAATGAATTCTGTCTTTCCATTTATATTACTGCTTGGGCTTGGGCTGAATCTAAAGTCCCTACAGAGGGATGTGTACATTTTCTACTGTACATTATATTATATACGTGTGCATGTTTTCAGCGAGCCCATGCAGTTTCTGCAGGAACTGCTTTTCTAGTTAATTCTTATTGTGGAAATAAATTATATTTGGGGATTTACTTCCTTGGCCTACATTCTGCACAATGAATTAGGTGGCGCTCTGCCCAGTGGTTTGTGAGATTAGCCACAGACAGACAGACAGACAGACAGTCAGTCACACACACGGGTGAAAACATCATCTTCCTCATTGCCTTTGGCCTGGAGGAGATAACTTGGACACCTGTTGTCAGTAACCATTATCGTAGTACTTGGAGGCCAGTCTATATATCTAATAGAGAGTTCAGGCACGGGACACTTCATACTGTGCAAGAGTTTCAACCAATCAGTGGGGCTGAGTAAGAGACAGAGAGCAGAGCGAGCCCGAAGGCAAATCTCAAACGGTCAATCTTCGTTCCTATACTCCCACCTATGGTCATGAAATGAAAAAGATTGCAGACATGAGTTCTCAGATGGGTGGCTGGCATCTTCCTTAGGGAGAGGGTAGAAGACTGGCAGTAGAGCTGCTCCTCCTTTACGTGGGAGGGTCTCGTCCTGCTGGGAGGAGGCCTCATGGCAGAACAGGGTTAGGGAACGCCTGGAACACCTCGGGATCCCTAAACGGCTAGGAACGTGACCCAGGAAAGGGAAGTCCGGACTTTTACCTCCACGATCCAACTCCGGACAAGCATGTATTGAGTTGAGTGGATGGAACATGGCATCTCTAATGAATGAGTATGTATCTAGTATGAATGTTCGTAAATTATGCTACATCTGAGCAGACAATGAAACCAACAAAAATACTTTGAAATTGGCATAAATTGTAAGTGAGCATTTCAGAACGCATCCTTAATAAAGGCAGATTAGTATGATGTCAGTACCGTGATGTACGCATGTAGGCATATCCATGTTTGGGCACATTCTGGTGCATAATTCTTGGATTCTATTGCAGAAAGTAGGAAAAACATTAGAGCTGACAGAATATAGCTATTTCTTATCAGATATTTTATTACATAACCATCAGGTGGGAAGTCTTACTGCTCTGTTATTAGAGACAATGTAGAAAAATGAAAACTGCTTCTGTTTGAGACTTTGGACATTCAGTAGATGTGATTTTCAACCTTATTCTTCATATCAAGGACCCCCAGTTTGATATATGCATCAGACTACAGACCCCCCATTTTTATCCCTGGGATCACAATGTACACTGTAAAATCCTCAGTGTTATTTTAGTATTAGTCTAAAACCTTGTATCTCCATATGTCAGCTTTTTACCACTTTTAAACCCTAAGGTCCCTATTCTGGGAACTTTGTAATAATCTGGCAGAAAGAGGAGATCTACAAGCTCTCATTGCGTTGTGTTGTTGTGATTCAACTTTTTGGAGAAGAGATTTGGTGTGGAGGGAAAAAAGGTGGGGGCCAAGGGTTTAAGATGTTAAATAATATCAATGGACCATAAAGGCGAGCAGTAACACTTATTCAGACTAATCAATTTAATCTATTATATAATAAATAAATAGAAATGTCATTGTCAATTCGTTTTTTTAATATTGATTTATTGATATAAAACATATTTTATAACTAGACCAGGTCAACCTGGTTGTGCCAGACCCCCTGTCTGTCATCATCATTTATGACATCATGCCTTTTGTAGGCATGTCATCATCATGTCATCATCATATATACCCTTTATATAGAAAACCCGGACAGACCGACATTTGCTTATGTAGGCCTACCCATTTCATGGGTCTGGCAAAAAGAACATACTAATTGATCATTCAATTAACCCAATAGGTACTCAATAATCAATAGAACAATCGCTAAGAAACTAAATGTAGCTCCCTTTTTACAGATATCCGGAAGTAAAAGTAGAAACACTCAGCTTTTCACTTGAGAAACAAAAGTATTTGCATCAAAATGTACTCAAATTACAAATATAATAATAGCAATGCAGTAGGCCTATGTCCCATTTTATCTTATTTTTATTTTCTCTTAGTTTTCCAAATTGGTTAAATGGTTAATATATGTATTTTAATAATAATATAAGTAAATTGTAAGTAAAGTTTGCAAATAATTGTAGTGGAGTAAAAAGTTAAATATTCGCCTCTGAGGTGCAGTGGAGTATAGAGGTATGAGAGATTATTACAAATAACTTCTACTTTCAACATTTTCTGAGATTTCTGAGATTCTCCAAAATAGCAGATTCTATTTTTTTATGCTAAATTAACAAATGATGCTCAGGATGCCCTGGAATTCCCTCAAGGAACCTCCTTAAGGACCCCACTTTGAGAACCAGTCTCTTCAGGGTCTTTAAGTCCAGATTCTTGCACTGGTAGACTGACACTGGGTTGTTTAGGGGGTGTGGACGTGCACACAGCACTGTTGCCCACGTCTTCTTTCAGACACATTTTCTTCAGGGTGGTCGTTGAGTTCCAGCCTTGATCTTGGGCAAACTTGTAAACACACCCGAACAGAGCAGGAAACATCTTCATCAGGTCAATGTCAGCTGCATCCTCATCGTCATCGCTGCAGAGAAATTAAGCCAGAAGTCACAATTCTGCAGTGGTGTAAATTAAGAACATTTACTGTACTGTACTGTACTTAAGTACAATTTCTGATTACTTTTACTTTACTTGAGTATGTAAAGGTTTCAATAAATGGTTGAGACTTTCTGTTTGAGAACAGAAGCTTCAATACATTGCGCCTTTGTATTGCATTCATGAGATCCTGAATGTCATATTGCTGGCAACTGTTGGCCACTTGCCAGCGGTGTGAAAACTTAGTAGATAAACTAAACTTAGTAGATAAGAGGGATTTTGGGGAATACCCATATATGGACTTTTACATAGGTGATGTCACCTGTGATATCACCTGTGATGTCACAGTGATGTGTCAAGGGAACCAACCCATAGACTGTAAAAATGTGTACACACACAGCTTCACAGAGACAAGCTGTGACATTTCACATGGTAAACTGCGACCTTAGGTCGCAATAAATACGTTGATTTATCGGACCTGGCTAAGATATGTATCTTACAGATGTAATCTTATTCCTAATTGTATTCCTAATTACACTGCTACAGCCAGTATGCATGTGCAACAATGTCCTGCATAAAATACAATACTAACTAGTCGAAGATATACAGTATAGAATTTGAACAATATTATTCTGGATGCACCGAATATTCGGCCACCGAAAATATTCGGCCGAATAGTGCATACATATCTTAGCCAGGACCTCTACTAACAGGACTGACTTCTTTGTGTTGTCAACTTACTAGTGCTCATGGAGATTGCGTATGAAGCGCAGCAATCCAAATGAGTTCTCAGGGTAGGCCTTCTTCTTACCATCCATTTTCTGGACCAACTCAGATGGGAACTAGAATTAAAAACATACAACTTCAAGATCAAATGGACATGGGACTTGAAAATTACTCTTTAGTTTCCTTGGCAAAGCAAGTTTGTTTCTACACAATATACACAAAAGTATTCAAAGTGCTACAGAAGATATGCAAAGGCATTTTAAGAGAAATAAAGAATATAAGGAATAATATACAGAAATAAATAATCAAGTGCAATTGCAGTTTTACTTATTTTCAAACTGTTTCTAAGACGCTCATATACCTTGAGTTTCCAATTGTTGAACAGTTCCATCTCACCACACTGGTCTAGTGCCTCCAAGAGGTCAGTGGCAGCATTTCGGCAGTTCACAACTTCCTTTTGATTTCCAAACTTTATCAAGTATTCTACTTTCCTGTAAATAAAATAACTTTAAATTAAATACATCAGAAAACATTATGTTACTCTTAAAACATATTGGTAGAATATTAGTACCTTATACTTTCAGATCAAATCCAATATTAGCCGAAATTATTTTAGGATATCATCAATGCAATAATGAAACTGGAAAATGTTTTGCTTTCTACCTCTCATTTGACCAAAAGAATGGATGAGCCAAGCATTCCTCCACTTTAGGTCTTTTCTTTGGGTCTGCCTGGATCATCCACTCAATAAGATCCTTGGCAACAACATCCTGAACACCATCCAGGTTGTACTTTCCATCGTAGATATTGGTTTCACATCTAAAGTCATCGCCAAATGGATGGTGTCCTCCAGAAAGGATGTAATACATCAACATCCCAGCCACCTTAAGGAGCATGAAAATGAATAGCATGTATAATTTTAGTTTTGATGTTTTATGTTTAATTGTTCTCTCTCTTGATTTATTTATTTTATTAACCTGGATATCAGTGCTTCTTTTAGCAATATCACTTTGTGCAGGTATAGTCTCCTTTGCCTTCCAGCATCTTGTTCCTGCATTGCTTGTGTGTAGGGTTGTTTGCCCTTTTTGTAATCGTCGGCTTATTCCAAAATCAGCTAATCTTGCTCTATTTGTAACATCTGTAAGGCAAATTGGGTAGATCAAAACAATAAACAGTGTTAAAGATTGAGGGAAATTACATTAATTGTACGTTGTTTCAATCTCTGTGGGCTCTTCATTTATTTTGTATCTTACCAATGAAGACATTCTGGGGCTTGATATCTCGGTGGAGAATATGAGGATTTTGGCAATGAAGAATGCGTAAGCTATTGAGAACCTGATTTGCAAGATCCCTCCTCATTTCACTATGGCTGTCTTCAGTAAAGTGATTGATTGAGTCATTGATGTATTGTTCCAGCGTGTATTCACATAACTGAAGACCAAGGTAGCCAAAGTCCTCATCCTCTGCAAAGTCGACATATCGTACAATCGAAGGATCATCAAGCTCTGGAAGACGTAAAAAACCTTCCTCATTCTTCAGCACATCGTAGTTGCATTTGGGCATTCTCTTAACTGCAATTTCAGTGCCGTCATCTCTTAACCCCAAGAAGACCTCAGTTCCATCACTTCCTTTTGCAATGCGGAATTCATTATCTTTCACAAACACAAGACTCCCAACTTTGATAACTTTAGAATCATCTATGTTTGCAAGCTTCTCTAACTGTTGCTTCCATCTTTGACTTGTTTGGAGCCATTTTCGTGGTATAGGTGACACACTGGCTACGGGGTGGACAGGATGCACATGTGGACTTTCAGTCAAACCAGATTCCTCAACAGGAACAGTTGTTGGCTTATCTGCATCAACATGAACTTCATCTTTCAGCTCCTCTTGCTTTCCTGCTTTTTTTCTCCTTCTTCTCTTCTTCTTTTTGGATCCTGATGGCTCTGTATTGGCAGTTGCGGAATCATCACACTCCGAGCTTGGCTTGTTTAGACACTTTTGCATTTCTGTTAGCTCTTCTTTCAGGTTATTATCCATCCGCATTTCTGCAGATGTAATTATGTCCTCAGGCACATGATCTATTCCCACTAATGCAAAGGTGTGCGTGGCACGTTCACATGTAAGCAGGTTTGCCAGTATGCCATAAGTGTACACTCTCGTATCAGTGGGTTGCTCTTTCTTCACAAAAGGAACAATCGTTTTGCATAATGTATCCATGAGGTTCTGATTCCAGTCATCTTTGACTTTTGTTTTTTGTGCAATCACATATAGTGTTATCAGAACATTATGCTGTATTTGAGGAATTGTAGTGTTAAGGAGTTTCAGCAGTTTGGGGATCATAGACAGTGATACATCACTGGATATCTCTTTCACTGTGCAGAAAACTGCATGGAGACTTTTAACAACCAAGGCCTGCCCTGCATTGGGCATTTTTGGAAGCCGCTTGTCTGCATTTTCAATATAGCAGTTCAGCTTTCCATTGTCCTTCAACCATTTAATAGTTTTCTGGCGATACTCTTCTTCTGGTGGTCCACTGACATTAAAGAGTGCGTCAATGATGGTCAGATGGGTCTGAGGATTCTCCACCAGCATATTACGATCAAAACTGTGGAAAACATCTGTTGGTGTTGTCTGTTGAACAGCGATGCTCAGATCTATAAAATGTTTTAAGTTCGAATAAAAGTCGCCACCGCTCAATGCAAGCTTATGCATCATTTCAGATAGTTTTACATTTAAACTAACATGTTGAGGTTGTGTAGCAGGGATTGGATTTAAAATCGCTCCAGCTTGGATAAGGACTTCAAAAATATCATCCCTGTTACTGTGGGCGGCAGCCTGTAGTGGTGTCATAGCAAAGGGAATATTTGTAATACCATTTGGAGTTGCTCCTGCTTTAATCAGTCTCTGCACAAAAACAAGTGGGGCTCTGCCCAAACAGGCATAATGCAGAGGGTTCCAGTTATTTGTGGATAACTGATCAGGGTTTGCACGCTCTTTCAGAAGAAACACACAAATGTCCTCCTTGTGAAATGCCACAGCAGCAGATAAAGGACATATATGATCATTAAACTCCTTGGATGAGTAAAGGCCATTAATGTCGTTGTCTCTGAATGATTTCTTGAGCTTCTTGAGGTCACCACTCATTATGAACTGTATTATAGGATGTGTTTCTGTTGGGACAGATGTGGTCCCTGTCAGTCGGAGCATATTCATGCTCTGTGCAAACAGATCCATTTCTTGGCTTCAGAATTGCTGTGGGGTGACAAAAGAAAATGTGCTCAATACATCTGCTCAAACATTTATTATGAAGTTCGATCAAGAAGGGACAGTGTTAGAAATGTATTGAAGATTGTTGTAAAGAAACTAAGTGCATTTAGTTAAGGACTTAATACAATTTTGAGGAACTTTTACTGGATATTATATTGGGATATGCATTTTTTAATAGTTCATACTTCTACTCCACTACATCTCAGAGGCTAATTTACTTACTGAGTTACTAGTTTGTAGATATAGATTATTAAGTGATACACCATGAATTTTCACTTTTCCTATTTTAAAACCTTTTTTTGGGGTCCCACTAGCTGCTGGGACTTTGTGAGGATAGAAAGTGCTAGTGACTAGCCCTTTCTATCGTCGCAAAGTCCCATTTCTGACCATTGTGTCTTTCTCTGTTTTTGGGAAGGCTGAGGTTAAAAGCTTTCCACAGGTTCTCAGAACAGGCTGCAGAATTTGCTGCCGACGGCCGTTTTTGAAGAAAACATTATTTTTTCCCCCCAAAAAATGTATTAAGCATGATCGCGATCGCGAAATTGCATGTTTAACCCCCATACCAACCCCATCTTCCAAACATGGCAGCCATGTTTGTTTACATTTAGAAAAAATAATGGCTGCTAGGTCATGAATGAGCTCTTTGCGTGAACCCTGAGATATCCTTAAACCCATGGAGCTGCTCTCTAGATGCAGTGTAGCTAGATGGCTGGATAATAATATTACGTTTATAATGGTTGCAATATGTTAAAAAGAAAACTATAACTATAATCGAAATGAAATAAATATTATTTTTTATTTTGATTTTTATTATTATTATTATTACCCTTATTATTATTATTTTTAAGACTTTTCGTGTAGTGTTTGGTTGGGGTGCATATCTGCACACACAACGGGCAGAACAGCGGGGGGTGGCGCAGTTCAGGCCAAAGGTGGTACTGCAGCTGGAAATGTTCTGAGAGCCATTCAAAAATGAGAGAGGCTCTCTATTCAGGAGTGGTAATTTAGCCTCAAACCTTTTGAAAAACGTTTTTGGGACATAAACAATATGACATAAATACTTTTTAAATGCATGGTATATCACCTTTAAGATACATACAGTACATTAACTACAAAAAGTAGTTAATGTGTCTCTGCCAGGTCAGGTATGTTATTGTGGTGGGAATGTGCAAGATTTCACAAAAATGTGGAAGCTAATCTTAGCCAATCAGGATGGAATATATAATCTTTTCTATCTTGATTACATAACTATAGAGATACTGTGTACCGATTTGCATGATGTTTGGACAAAATGGGGACCGCTCTCCATTTCAACATGCTGCCATTCGGACATTGACTTCTAATTGTCTGAATGGCGACACTTCCATAGAAGCACTTCGCAGGCACGCATGGACACGGACACGGACAGACAGGGTGCAAAACATAGTCTCGGCCTGTTGGAGGCAATAATTATAATTATTTTCCACCACTGTGTGTAATCTGCAGGCACCCACAAATTCTGTCCAAAACAATAATCACTTTAGTTTAAAATGTATATCTTTTTGGGCCCTGGGTGCAGCATGTTGGAGTTGAAATGACTGCAATTGAAATCAAGTGTCCAAAGTCCCTTTTATGTAGCCTGGCGGGGCCCGACGTTATATCTGTGTTCATTCCTTCCACAGTATAACTGGAAGAATGAACACAGATATAATGTCGGGCCCCGCCAGGCTACCTTTTATGGCCATGAAGCTACTGTCAACAAACGGTGAAAGAAGAAAATGCTGTTTGTCCAAATGATTATGCATATGAGGGAGACAGGGAGTAAGGGTAATTATCAGGAGGGGGGAAAGAAATATGTGTTGTGTACATACTGTATATAAACAGAATTTGTGCTTTTGACGTACTGTATATGCAGTGATGGAAGACGTACTAACTTTGTACGCACACTAGTAAAAAACACCCCCAAAAACACTCTCACGCTAACAATTGGTGCAAAATGCAGCCGCCAGGCTTTTAACAAACACCAGAAAGCATGATCATATCACCCCTGTCTTGATGTCACTTCACTGACTCCCGGTTGTTTTTAGAATAGATTTTAAAATTATTTTAATTTCATTTAAGGCCCAAAGAGGTCTTGCCCCGGGCTACATCACTGAGCTCTTGCCCCCGTATGACCCTCCTCGTGACCTTAGGTCCGCAGGCAAGGGGCTCCTTAAAGTTCGTAAAGCGAATCTCGTTACAAAGGGTGATCGGCCTTTGCTGTCCGAGCTCCTAAACTGTGGAATGCTTTACCCGAGAACATTCGCCTTGCAGATTCCCTTGGGCTATTTAAATCACTTTTAAAAACCTATTTGTTCCAAAAAGCATTCCTGTAAACAACCTTTTGTTCTTTTTAGCTTTTTGCTTATGTTTATTTTTATTTTATTTGCCTGTATATGGTTACTTCTTGTTGTAATTATGTTAGATCATCTTATGTCTTTTTGCTTCTCTTTTGAATTTGTTTTTATTATCATGTTTTATTATCTTGCTTGTGCAGCACTTTGTGGCTCATGTCTAGAAAGGTGCTATGTAAATAAAGTTATAAGTGGCCAAGGCCACGAAGTGGCAAATGGCCACTCATTGATATTGGACTTCATCATCATTACTATTATTAGTGGCCAAGGCCACGAAGTGGCAAATGGCCACTTATTGATATTGGACTTCAGCACTATTATTATTAGTATTATTCTTCCGCCACTTTTGCTCTAGCGGCTAGACCGTGCAGTAGCTTTTTACGAAACTCGGCAGTATGGCAGAGGACTATGCCAAACGGCTAAAACACGAAGCTCGCAACAATCGGCCAAAGGGTGGTGCTGTAGGAAGCCTTTGAAAAATGCCAACTTTGAACAGGTGTAGCTCATGCCCCGTTTAAGGTACTCATGCCGAACAACTTTTACGCTCTGACTTTTGACCTCTGACCTTTACTTCTCCCACAATTTTGAATTATATGAAAAACAGTAAAAATGTATCTCCTCCTGGGATTTTCGCGTAACGTGCGCGAAACTTTTTGGACATGAACTTTGGACCAATACGGTCTGAAAAGTTAGGCGGATTTTCTTTAAAGTGAAACATTATTTTTTAATAATTCACTGTATATTGCAGTTTCATGCAAATTATTCTTCTGCCTCTAAATCATACATGCAAAGTGACACGTTCATGGCATCTGGCAAATACGTAGAGGGTTAGTCCAAATATCACTGAAAGCAATCTTACTCCAATTGGCCAAAGGGGGGCGCTATACGAAGCGTTTAAAAACTCAAACTTTAAAGGGGCATAAGTCATGCCTCGTTTCGTTTAAAGACATGCAACTTGGTTACACGCGTGCCTTGACTCAAGCGGAAGCCATCCGTGTCTTTGTTAAGTAAGCTCCGTCCTTAGATTTTCCGCCATTTTGAGCAGTTTGTAAAACACTTAAACCCGCTTTTATTCCGGAACTTTCGCGTCACGTGCACGGAACTTTTTTTACATGAACTTTGGACCAACATCTAAAGATCTGTCAGATCGGATTTTTTAAAAATTGAAACATGCATTTTTAATAATTCAATCAATATTGCAAGTTGTATGCAAATTATTCTTCTGCCTCTAAAACATACATGCAAAGTAAAATTTTCATGATGAACTACTGTAGAGGGTTAGTCCAAACATCGCTGAAACCAATCTTACCCCAATTGGCCAAAGGGGGGCACTATATCATTTTGAAAGAAGGCGTCAAGTACATTACATGAAACTTTTTATTTTTTCTTTTATTTTTAAAAAAAATGACAGGTCCATTATGTGTGACTGCTGTAGTGTAGTGGTCAGTGCCTGTGCCTGGTATACGGATGGTTGTCAGTTCAAATCCCACCTCGGGTTGAGTTGATGTTAACACCCTGGATGCCCATGGCATGTGCATATGTCAAACTCTTTAATGTTGACACGTCTGATCTAACTCCAGATCACGTTCATGTTTAAAATGAGCCCTTCTCTACCGGCTGTTTTTTCTGTTTTGAGTAAAAGAAAATATGATCACTCGAAAATGTCAGAAATACTCAGATTACATTTACTCAGATTGATTTCACCCCAAGCCTCCAAAATATAAAAAATAAATCAATAAAATCAAGGCACTCAGCCTACATAGAACTTTTTTTTTAAACAAACATGGTTAACAGATCCTGTGGCTGCCTAGTGTAGTGGTCAGGGCATATGCCTTTCATGCTGAAGGTCGTTGGATCGAATCCCGCTTGGGGTTTATATAAGCATAATACCATGACATTTGGTAGACTTTACAGTTTGGTTCCTTGAACAATGTCTGATATGGAGCCTTCCTATAAATGTCCCCCAACCCCCCTTGATGCGTATTTTAATATCCGCCATTACTAAATAATGTATTTTGCATCATAAATCCTGAAACAAGCATTATAATACAAGCTGTCATGTCTACACCTATGTTGTGATTTTCAAGGATTGCAATGATATCATGTACCAGCTCCAGTGGCCTAGTGGTTTGAGTGTCTGCCCCTGAGACTAGGAGATCGCGTCATACCAAAGATTCTAAAAAATGGGACCCAGTGCCTCCCTGCTTGAAACTCAGCATCAAGGGTTGGATTGGGGGTAACTCCCTGCGACATACTAGCGTCATGTCCAGGGAGTGTACTTGTACATCAAGCTGCCTTACGCTACAGAAACAGGAGATATGCTCCTGCCCTATGAGATTCATAGCCTGGCCCATTCATATGGTCTTCATAGCTCAGCAAGGCTTACTATGTACATCATCAAACTGTCCAGGTGCATAGTATCACAGTTTTTTTTATGTCTGTTGCATATAGGCCTACAGTCTTTTGCATACATGTTGTGTAGAGGCCAATTTGTGCTTTTACCTATAACCACCGATTAGTGTAAAACTTTGTATGCACACTTCCCAGAGGCCAAGGAAAAACCTGTGCCCTGCATTTTTCACATCTGCCATTTATAGCGCCACCAGAAGGCCGACTTACAGTATGTAAAACACATTCTTCGATATTACTCCTTCAGATTTTATCCGAAAATCACACAAATCAGTACACAGTATCTCTACAGTGATGTAATCATGACAGATTTGTCAGATATCATATTCTATCTAATTGGCTAACATTGAATTCCAAGGTTTGCAGGATTGCTCCTTTTTGAACAAAATGTCTCAAATCATGAACGTAGCCTGCTATGTGTGTGAGATTTTGCACACACATTCCCACTAGGCCAAGGAACAGATGCCACCCTTCTCACATTGGCCTGTTATAGCTCCACCAGCGGGTCAACTTTAGCAAAACACATTTTTGGAACAAAATGCCTCAAATCCCGCATGCAGCGTCCGATTGCCGTGAAAGGCCCAAGAACGCGTGGCACCCTTTTCACTTTGGCCTATTATAGAGTCACCACTAGGCCAAAAAAAAAACTGCCTGACCTGCCGGAGTCCTGTTCGGAAGAACACTGCTTCTAGTTTTTCTTTGATGTCTTCTTTGCTTTCCCTTGATGCCTTTTTGCTTTCCTGCTTTTTATGCCTTGGCCACTTTATCGCTGCTTGCAGCTATATTTATTATTATTATTACTAGAAGCTGTCGGGCGGCGCAGCGTCTAGTCGGCGACCTGGCCAACTCGGGAACGATGTAAATAGGGAATGAATGCCCCGCCCTTTAATGCAAACCCCATTATACCTGTTGTCATAGGACCCGTTTTGACCATCTGTTTGCCTGTGTCCATTTATGCCCATATATGGAGATATCTGTTATCTGTCTGTCTGTCTGTCAGCATCCATTTTATGCCCATATATGGAGATCACTGCAGATATAGTTCTGGGTCCATTTTATGCCCATATATGCCCATATATGGAGATATCTGTCTATTTGCGTCCATTTCATGCCCATATATGGAGATCTCTGTATCTGTCTGTCTGTGCATCTGTTTGCCTGTGTCCATTTATGCCCATATATAGAGATATCTGTTATCTGTCTGTCTGTCTGTCAGCGTCCATTTTATGTCCATATATGGAGATCACTGCAGATATAGTTCTGGGTCCATTTTATGCCCATATATGCCCATATATGTAGATATCTGTCTATTTGCGTCTATTTCATGCCCATATATGGAGATCTCTGTATCTGTCTGTCTGTGTCCCTTTATGCCCGTGTCCCTTTATGCCCGTATATGGAGATCTTTGTGATTCTGCGTCTATTTTATGCCCATATATGCTATATATGGAGATATTCAGAGATTTTTTGTTGACTCATGTGGCGTACGTGATGTCAGAGCCTTTTATAAGTGATGTCACAATGAGTCAGCGCTTGCGCCGATTTCCTCCGGAACAGCCTGATGTCAACAATCAGCTCCGCATAAGGATATTCCGAACGTTTCGGGCCGGTTTCGGAAAACCGCGCGTCGGGTCTGTGCCGCGACGGGGAACGCGCGTGCCGAATCTGAAGCCGGTGGGACGAACGGTTCTCGAGATACGCGGATTACAGACAGACAGACAGACACACACGCAGAGACTTCTCGCATTTATAGATAGATTACCCTTAGTAAAAGTATACCACAATGTAGAAATATGCCAGTAAGGCAATCTTTTCATAATATACTGTAGTCAGTTACATACAGTAATGCTGTGCCATTATACAATAGTTACTGCCCAACACTGGCTAAATATTACAGGTATTATTTCAAGTAACTTTTAGTTATTGAATTACAATGATGTGATTTGTTTTTTATCTGAGATAGACAACATTAAGCCTATACATTATTCTCTATGTAGGATGCTGTCACATGTGAAAAAGAACAGATCTATAAAGCTACCAACTACAGTACAGTGCAATGTGACAATCTGTTCTTTTTTAGCACTCACCCATTGTGAAACGGTGACGTGATGTAAAGGTATAGTGATATACAGTACGCAACATGTAACATAACTACTTACCCTTGAAGTAATAATAAGTAATGCAATTTTAATACGTTTTAGGAGTATTAAGTGTCTAGTACCTTATAACTTATGGAGTAAATTGCACAACACCGGGTGGTTCTCTTTAAGATGCTATGAAGAGAGACTTGGGTGTGGCAGATTTAATATTTGTTTAACAGCAGAATAATAGCCTACTGGTCTCTCATAGAAAAAAAGGAGGGGCGTGGGACAGGATGTCACAAGTCATAACCTATTCATCCTTTTAAACATACAAATATATAGTCATAGTAAACAAATACTACAAGTCACAACTCCTCAGGTGTATTCTGACTGTATTGTAACAGCAGCATCAAGAATAAGGTAACTGTTTCTGGGTAATCTTGACATTCACAGCTAAACATGTCTGTCTTCCAAATCCATGTCGGTCTGGTCACAACCTTATGACTAAAAAATGTTCCTTATGACTTCCCATTCTTTAGCAGCAAATATAATGATTATAAAAGGGAATGAAAAAAAGAAAAGCAAAAAAATAGTTTTATCCTAATATTATAATAACAGTCATATAGTGTACTGTATATGGGCTGCATATTATTGCGACCGTAAGTCGCAGTTTACTATACCGTCAAACTTGTCATGGGCATATCTAACAGGACTTCATATGGGAATGCCCATACATGGAGGAAGACAGCCCATATCTGTGTGGCTGGTTCAGACAGGGATCTCCATGTATGAGCATAAAAGTATGATGTCAGATGTCATAGACATCATAGGACTTTCACATAACGAATAACTGAGTAAGCATGTTTGGATATACATCACTGAGCCAGAGGCAACAACCGGGGGGCGAACCCAAGCTGCTACTATAACAGGGCGCGTACGTTACCAGTCAGCAAAAGAGCCAGGCTCGTTGGCGAGCAGCAACGCAACACCCTAGGAGCCTACAGGTTCAGGTTCGGTTTATTAGTCAAATGCGTATCCATACAAGTACAGACAAACAATGAAATGCTTGTGCCAAGAGCACTCTCAGCATTTATCAGTAGCTGCCACAGTACCTTATATCGGTGGTTTTCAAAGTGGGATCCATGAGGAGTTTGTGGGGGGTCCCCAGCAAAATGTATTGATATCAAAAAACACTTTAACACTATTTTCCCTACTAATTTATATACATGGGCTATTTGAAAATGAACTACCGGTATCTACAAGCTCACAACGTTGCAAATAAAAATCTGCTATTTACTGTATATCTTAAAGAAAAAATAATAATAATGTGGAATATATAACACATCTTGCATGGGGGTCTGCCAGGGGCAAGATGAAGAACCGAAAGGCACGGCCGAGACTATTTGCACCCTGTCTGTCCGTCCGTCCGTCCGTCTGTGTGTCTGTCCTTGTGTTCGTCTGTGGCCAGCTAATCTCAGCAAAATAAATTGTTTTTGTAGATATAGATTATTATTAAGATAACAAATTAACTAGAAAAAGGTCTCCGCCTGGTCAGGTAGGTTATTGTGGCCTCCTGGTGGCGCTATAACAGGCCAATGTGAAAAGGGTAGCTTTTCCTCGGATTAGTGGGAATGTGCATGCCAAGTTTCACGGAAATTGCATGCTCCGTTCATGATTTATTTGAGGCATGATTTTGCCCAATTCTGCAAACTTTGGAACTTAATCTTAGCCAAACAGGATGGAATATGAAAAATCTGACAGATCCACCTTGATTACATGACTATAGAGACACTATGGCATCCAGGAAGTGTGTCTGCACAGTGCAACAGTGCCGGAGATTAGCTGTGCAAGCACCCACAAAAGTTGTAATTTAAGTTTAAAGATGAGTCAGCAGTGTTAGGAGAGTAGAGTTAGGGACCTATAAATATAGTTAGCAGGTAACATTAATCTTTTGCTCATGACCGCCTAAGTCACCTACAGTAGATGACTTAGTTACATTTTTATTTTGTATTTCTTCTTTCCTGAAAACCTTAAACATGTGACCTCGTCTTCGGCAATTATGCTATGAGGCTTATGATATGCTTTATTGGCATGACAACTGTAATATAGAGCCAAAAAGAATAGCTGTTGCTAGGTGTGGCAACAGCTTCCTTATACCGGTATGTATCGGTTATTGCTAGGTGTGGACTTTCAGCTTCCTCATATGTATCCTTATCGGACAAGAGAGCAGGACAGTGTAGTTGCCATACTGTAGGCTACAAACACTACTCATTAATCAAACTGAATGTTGTTGTTTTTTTTCCATTATACTTTAGTCAGTTACATACTGCTGTACTTAAGTAACTTTGAGTTACTGAGTTAGAATGAATGTGATTTGTTTTTGTCTGAGATAGACAACATTAAGCCTATACTTTATTCTCCATGTAAGATGTTGTCACATGTGAAAAAGAATAGATCTACAGTAAATGCTATCACTACATTTGTATGGGACACATTTGGATATCTGTTATTTTTAGCACTCATGCATTGCAAAATGATGACGTAATGTGTACATGTAAAAGTAATATATGTAACATATAATGTAACCAGTTACCCTTGATAACAAGTATAATAAGTAATGCAATATATGAATAATGAGTATCTAGTTATTACTGTTCTGGAGTAGATTGCACAATACTGGGTGTCTCCTTAAAATATGAACAGAGATTTTGGGTGTGACAGATTTAATTGCGACCGAAGGTCGCAATTAAGTATAATAAACCGCCACATCCTGTCAGTAGGTCCGTCAGCGATTCCGTAACACCTCAATGTCTATAGCTGACCTCAATGCCTATGGCTGACCTGCCCATACTGTATGAGATACCTGTGTCATTCTGCCCATATATGGAGGCTGACCTGCATATATGGAGGCTGACCTGCCCAGACTATGTCAACCTGCCCATACTGTATGGAGGCTGACCTGCCCATATATGGAGATCCATTTATGGAGCTGACCAACACTGACATCATCAACTCTACATCACCCAGATCTCCATATATGGCTATGGCTGACTCATTCTGACATCACCAGGATGACTCCCATATCTGGTCCGATATAATATATATTAATGATCAAATAAAATAAAAGTCCATATATGGGTATTCCCAGATGATGCCCTGTTAGGGGAACCACACTAACAGAATCCATATATGGCCAAGACAGATGGCCAGACAGGTGGTGCTCTTTTCGCCCTTAGGTGTCTTACTGGTAGTGTTAAGCAACATAACAATACTTACTGTTCTTGTTCTGATGTTAGTCTCATAGAAAAAGAAAAATCACACCCGTGTGAACTGAGCGGTGGTTCTCCCCCCCCCCCCCCCCCCCCCCCCGTGTGTGCCCCCCCCCCCCCGTGTGTGTGTGTGTGTGTGTGTGTGTGTGTGTGTGTGTGTGTGTGTGTGTGTGTGTGTGTGGCCTGGACAACAGCGCCCCTCCCTTAACATGTGTGGTCAGGTCAGAAAAGGTACTACACAGGCTTGAGGCTACATACAGACCCACCCACATACAAACAAACTAACACACAAACATACATACCTACACACACGGCCACGCTATGGAGACGGTGTGACCACCGCTCAAAAAGGAGGGGCGGGGACTGGATTTCACAAGTCATAACCTATTCATCCTTTGAAACATTTTTGCAAAAATATGGTCATAGCAATACTACAAGTCACAGGTGTATTCCGACTCTATTGTAACAACAGCATTAAGTGGTAAATTAAACTTACAGTTTCTTGGTATAATCTTGACATTCACAGTTAAACACGTCTGTCTTCCAAATCCACGTCACACCTGCCAGTCTGGTCACAGCCTTATGACTATATTCCTTGGCTTGGGACTTCCCATTCTCTCTCTCTCTCTCTCTCTCTCTCTCTCTCTCGGTGGGTAGGGCATGTAAATAAGGTCATCCTACGGCATGCAATAATACCGGTCCATACACTCCTTCTCTCTCTCTCTCTCTCTCTCTCTCTCTGTTCTACTGGTATATGAACAACAGTCCAAAAGTCACCATGAAAACCCCATAAAATTGACTCGATTGTAATACTATAGGACTCTGTAATCACCTGTGTGTGTTTAGGTTCTTCACACAGTGTAGCAGCAAATATAATAATAATAAAAATAAATAACTTTGTATGCACAGTGCATAATATATGCTGCATATTACACCATCAGCATTTATCAGAAGCTACCCCACTGTAGGCCTACCTTATATCAGCTATTTGAAACAATCTACAAGCTTACAATGTCACAAATAAAAATCTGCTATATTCACAAAATCCTGGTTTCTTTTCTAATATTTTACCTTGTGTTTTTTCTTAAAATAATATTATAGCCAAAAAGAATAGCTGTTGCAATAGGTGTGGCAACAGCTTCCTTATATGTATCCTTATCGGTTATTGCTAGGTGTGGACTTTCAGCTTCCTCATATGTATCCTTATCGGACAAGAGAGCAGGACAGTGTAGTTGCCATACTGCTACAAACAGTAGGCCTACTCATTAATCAAACTGAATGTTGTACTACCTTGTTGTATGAATATATTGTTCTTCGTTTTATAATATGCCATGGGGTATTTTCCATTATACTTTAGTCAGTTACATATGCTGTACTTAAGTAACTTTGAGTTACTGAGTTAGTGATTGATTGATTGATTGAAGGCTTTATTAGAAGTTTGCATAGGAAAATGTACAGATTCATGACGGTACAGTTCACTGGTACAAGGTCTACTAAAAGGAGATCCATGAAAAGACTAAGCTTATTTCAACAGGAAACCATTAAAGTATCTCATATAACATTGAATGACAGACAAATAGAACACAGTACTATGCAGTAGATATGTAAAGAAAAAAAAGAAAACAGTAGGTCTATACAATCAGTAAGTACAGTATATACAATATATACAGGGAAGGGGCAGGTAACAGTAAGTCTAAACAATCAGTATGTACAGTATATACAAGGAAGGGGCAGGGAGGGTAGGGTGATTTGTTTTTGTCTGAGATAGACAACATTAAGCCTATACTTTATTCTCCATGTAAGATGTTGTCACATGTGAAAAAGAATAGATCTAAAAGCTATCACTACATTTGTATGGGACACATTTGTATATCTGTTATTTTTAGCACTCATGCATTGCAAAATGATGACATAATGTGTACATGTAAAAGTAAAGTGATATAGGCCTATATGTAACATATAATGTAACCAGTTACTCTTGATAAGAAGTATAATAAGTAATGCAATATAGGAATAATAAGTATCTAGTTATTACTGTTCTGGAGTAGATTGCACAATTTATTTGCAAATAAACAATCTACAAGCTTACAATGTCACAAATAAAAATCTGCTATATTCACAAAATCCTGAACATTTTTTATTATTTTTTGTTTTTTGTTAATATTTTACCTTATCTTTTTTTTGGAGCTGTGTGAAGCACAGGCTCCCTATACGTGGCTGTGTGGGTCTGTGTGTCTGTCTGTCTGTGTGTCTGTGTGTCTGTGTGTATGTAGCCTGAACTTCGGCACGCTACTAGTCCCACAGTTTTGCCACCACACACTCGCGCCATATGTCAAATCGACCGGCTTACTCGGGAATCGTGGGCTAGTAACTTGCTAAGAGAAAGGTTCAATAGTTTAATTGATATTAATTTATTAGTGAATTAATTTTCCCCATTGACTTATAATGGGAATCGCAAAAACTCACATTCAATTATTTGTCTCTCGCAAACCATAGGGGCTAGAGTTTCAAGACTTGGAGAGGAGGTTCATAATGATTTCAAGGATTAAATAAAAAATAATTGTGTCATTTGGCCGCATGGTGGCGCCATAACACCCCACTTTACGTTTTGGCCTGTAACTCTTGAACCGTAGGTCGGAAAATTAAAAATATTTTTTCCCTGGATTCCTTGGGTCATGACACATCTCCCCATATAGGCCACGCCCATTTGCGCCATGATAGATTTTCCGCCATCTTGAATTTTCTCCAAAACACACTTTTTGCTCCTTTTCCTACATATTTTCTTCAAATGTCACAAAAATCGGTACACATGATCCACACACACACACACACACACACACACACACACACACACACACACACACACACACACACACACACACACAGCTCCACTTCACACGGGTGTGATTTTTTATTTTATTTTTTATATATATAATATTATTTTAAAGGAGCTATAGTCAACTTTTTCATTGTAGGGCCGACACTTTGTTTACATCCTAGTCTATAGACTAGAATGTAAACAAAGTGTCGGTCTGACAATGGCCAAAATTATTATTTTATCATTATTTTACGCTTTTTGGAGCTGTGTGAAGCACAGGCTCCCTATACGTGGCCGTGTGGGTCTGTCTGTCTGTCTGTCTGTGTGTGTGTATGTAGCCTGAACTTCCTAAACTTCGGCACGCTACTAGTCCCACAGTTTTGCCACCACACACTCGCGCCATATGTCAAATCGACCGGCTTACTCGGGAATAGTGGGCTAGTAACTTGCTAAGAGAAAGGTTCAATAGTTTAATTGATATTAATTTATTAGTGAATTAATTTTCCCCATTGACTTATAATGGGAATTGCAAAAACTCACATTCAATTATTTGTCTCTCGCAAACCATAGGGGCTAGAGTTTCAAGACTTGGAGAGGAGGTTCATAATGATTTCAAGGATTAAATAAAAAATAATTGTGTCATTTGGCCGCATGGTGGCGCCATAACACCCCACTTTACGTTTTGGCCTGTAACTCTTGAACCGTAGGTCGGAAAATTAAAAATATTTTTTCCCTGGATTCCTTGGGTCATGACGCATCTCCCCATATAGGCCACGCCCATTTGCGCCATGATAGATTTTCCGCCATCTTGAATTTTCTCCAAAACACACTTTTTGCTCCTTTTCCTACATATTTTCTTCAAATGTCACAAAGATCGGTACACATGATCCACACACACACACACACACACACACACACACACACACACACACACACACACACACACAGCTCCACTTCACACAGGTGTGATTTTTGTGGTTATTTTTGAATAGAAACACATGTATGAAGCTTATTTTTTTATAAAATATTTTCGAAACATTATTTTTATTTTAGCATCAATTTTTCAAGAAAAAGTTGACTTATAGCTCCTTTAAAACACCACATCTTGCATGGGGGTCTGCCCGGGGATACCTGATGAAGACTGCAGTCTTTTGTAAACTATAGATAGATAGATAGATAGATAGATAGATAGATAGATAGATAGATAGATAGATACCTTTATTATCCTGTTGTGGAAATTGAACATTTCCTCGGTGAGAGAATGAAGAGTTAGACACTGATATGTCTATAACATATTTATTCAATAAAACAGATGACAATAATATCACAATGATTGATTCCTATGTAATATAATAATGAGAAGAGTAAAGGATAGAAAGAAGAGAGGAGAAAGGAAAAAGAGATGAAAGAAGGATAGGTGGACAGGGTCCAGTTGTCTCGAAAGGCAACGGGAGTCTGACACCGATCTGGATGTTGAGGCAGCTTAAATACAGATACTGCAAGGATACATACACATTGTTAAGATAATTCTGAGGACTGACATTCCTTCTGTCTGACCAAAAGATTTGTTCTCTCAACACTTGAGTATGGAAGGTCACTTCTGCCGGTAACACTTTACTATAAAATGTGCTGCTCAATGCTCAGCATCTAAGAGTGGCGACACTACCCTGACCAACTACTGCATGCAACATGTGTTTCATTCTTATCGACTGAGAATGGAAGGCCCACTGCTATAAGCAGAGGCCGTAGTCACTGCCCTAGCCAGAATACTGACGCCTGATATAAGAAACATTCTCCTTGCGTTCATAACACCTTAACTTGTCGTCTTGCTGTCTGGGTCTGCCGCTTGCCTACAGGGGAATACTGTAGCTAGTGTACTTGACCTTACTGTATGAGCCTGCTGCTGCATAACTATGTGTAGACAGTACACTGAGGCCTAAACTCATAAGACATATTATCATACTCATTTACTTCCCTTGCTTACATATTACATTCATAACATCAGCAAACAGCCATATATTAACATCATGAATATATATCATATATTAATTATAACCGAAGTAAGATGAATATTAAATATATAATCTATATCAATAATCGATAACTCAATAATCGATAGATCAATAGCCTGAAAGGGAATATAAATTGTATTTCCATAACATATCCCAAGGGGGAAATTCAGTTGTCCAGTTGTAGCATAGCAGTATACAGTATTTACAAAGTTACAGAGAAGTAAGACAAAAGATAGATAAGAGTAAAAGAAAAAAAAAATCACACCCGTGTGAACTGAGCGGTGGTTTACCCCCCCCCCCTCCCCCTGTGTGTGTGCGTGTGTGTGTGTGCCTGGCCTGGCCTGGCCTGAGAACAGCGCCCCTCCCTTAACATGTGTGGTCATAAAAGGTACTACACCACAGGCTTGAGGCTACATACAGACCCACCCACATACATACATACAAACAAACAAACATACATACCTACACACACGGCCACGCTATGGAGACGGTGTGACCACCGCTCAAAAAGAGCAGTACAGTAGGCCTACCAATAAAGAAAAGGTGCATCTGATGTGATGTCATGCCCACTCACTCTTTTGTTACGGGCTGGCTATCATAGATATATATAAAGGCTAGATAGCTCACGCCCGCTGTTGGCCAATGGGGACTGACGACGCTACAGGTCGGCCATCTTGGGACAGGACCGATCGCCCAGTTTAACATTCATTTCTATAGTGCATGAACTATTTAAATGACCAGAGCTTGCTCAATTTTCAACCTATTTTGAAACGGATTGGTTTGTTATAAACCTAAGAAACGTAGCTACGTTACTGTATACTTAGAATAATTATAACCATGGATTTCCATATGAAATAACATTAAGTATATAGGTAAAGTAAAGCAATTAGCTATACACACTGTATTTATATTGTAAATATAACATGTAATAGTTCCATTATTAGTAATATTTATATTATTTAATACATTATGTATTAAATGTATCAATGTATTTATTTAATATAAAAAACTGTCCCATTTGGCTTATATTTATTTCATATAAAATAGTCTCATGTTGCCATTCTGTAAAATATGAGATTAGAGATGGGGCTTCAAGGTTATTTTATTAAGGACATAACAAAACCAAATAAACCTCTTTTTTAACTAAAATAATACATTTTATTTCAGCACTGCAACTGCAAGTCATTTCCCAATCAGTAACATGACCAATCCTCCCCTCCCTCTGAAATCAGACCACTAACAGCTAGACGAGTACATACATAATATATACCAACTATAGTCATAACAGCAATAATCATGATATATAATAATCTTTTTTTTTTTGTGTTAAACCCCATGCTGCACAGGTAGCTTTTGGTGGCCCTTGATATTGAAGTAGGCTACATGCAGTACACCTGTTTGAAGGTTCAATGGACCAATATTGTATTGAACAGCTCAACAATGATCAATGAGGTTGGGGGTTAGACTGGAACTGTTGGGGGCTGTTGAGAGGGCGGTGGTGTGGCAGTGTAGAGAGACAGACAGGATTTACCATCATCAAGTATACCTGTAGCATTAACTGAATAGCAAAATCACAGTGGGTTCCTTTTCTCAGATGGCATTCAGTGCACTACTCATGGGCTCATACGTTCTTGCTTGGAGTCAACTTTAAATGTAAAGCCTAAAAAGGAGGTAAACCAGACTCAAATACATTCATTGGGGGAAAAATGACCCATTATTTAACATCTGCATTACTTACAAGAAGACTACACAATTATAGAATGTAGAAGAATGTTTTATTTGATCATTGTTTGCCTGTTATCTCTCCTATGGTACCAGATCAATACAGCATGGAATTGTGGATGAAATGTTTCCATACATATATATATATATATATATATATATATATATATATATATATATATATATATATATATATATATATATATATATACACACACACACACACACACACACACATATATATATATATATATATATATATATATATATATATATATATATATATACAGTATAAACCACTGAGGAACATTGGCTCGAAGCCAAAATTAGGCTTCCGTATGTGCACACAGAGTTTGAGCGAATGGCCTTTAAAAAGGACTGTTTTGGGTAGTCATTTTAGCAATATGGTGCAGCCTCAGCTTAAAAAACAGGGACATAACTAACTTCATCAGTGTATGGTGGTGACTGTCAATGCCTGAGCAAAAACACATCCTCTGAACCTATCCTCCTATCCTATGGGCTGTTTTCATCTGGATTCTGCAGATGCCTGGCGAACGACCCACTCTGCTGCCTTCACCATGCCTTCAGAACAGATGGTATCACCAGACCTCCGTTGCTTTTCAGGGTCAGCAGGTGGTAGCTCTTGTCCTTACAGGCAGATTCAGCATCGGTCACAAGGCTGGCCCGGCAGACATCACAGTACAGCTTCTTCAAAGAGCGTCGCACAACAAATCCTGAAATTAGCAGTAGACAGATTATTATAATATTATTAATATTATTATTACCCCAATAAATGTACCCCCATTGATTCCGGAAGGGGACCCAAATGCATTCGTCCCCATCCGGAATCAATGGAGGTAAATTTACTATAATAATTTTTTTGTGAAGAATGTGACAAACACAAAAAGAAATTATTGAACTCAAGTCTCCATGGTGTGAATAATCTATATAAAAAAAGTCGTTTTGGGGGTGAACTACTCCTTTAAGGATTTATGTAGGATGTATGTAGGCCTATGTACACTATGTATGTATGCATGTATGCATTAGCCTATGCAAACTTTGAGAATAAGACAACCACAATAAAAGAGTTAAAAAGTGTGTAAACAGGTGGTAGAAATATTTCTAAAAGCCAGGATCAACAACACTCTTGCAATGTTATTATCTCACAGCCCTGTTGTTCCTGTGAAGCAGAACATGTATTGTACATAATGATTATCCTAATTATAATATAATATTGTCATATTTGTGGCAGGTGATCCCACAGGTTCCATTTGGATAGGCCTACTCCTTTCATTGGAGCAGCCATATAGGCATTAGGCAGCAAAACAATCAGGCATCTTCACAACAGACTTAAGTTCACATACAGTAGCCTAGGCCTATTTCTGTAAACAAAAAGCCAGCAATTCCCTGTATCAATGTATCTAAATGTAAGATATTTTTAACAAACCAAACCGCTTGGAAATCATGTAATTCTGCCTCTCCCACCATTGTAACTTTGCTGTCAACTTTGTAATAAGATATAGGTCTAGCTCACACTCACAGCCTCTTTCTTGTCTCTTAGCCTGCAGCTAAAAAATACAACAATATCCACACAAAGAAATGTAATTTAGACAAAAGATTAGTTGTCATGAAATCGTTATTGGTCTCAGGAAAACCTGATATTTGAAAATCTCGATTGTTGTTGTCTTGATGAACTTGTGCAAGCAGCCATGTCACTTAACTATGCTGCATGCTCTTTTTTCGAAATGAAAAGCTTCAATTTCAACATGTCAACCAGCCTGAGCTCATAGCCACGCTAATAATGTTTGTAATAATCCAAACCGTTAGTAAATCGGTCAAGATTTCAGAGAGTAAAGAGTATTTAAGTGTGCAGATCACTCACCTTACAGGCACAATACAACGGCAGGACGCGGGGGATGGTCCTGTCCTAAGATGGCCGCCAGTGAACGACGCCGCCGACTCCGCCTTGCGCCATCTAGCCTTCTTATATATATCTATGCTGGCTATGCCCCTAGACTCTGGTGCATATAGCCCAACTTTGAAACCATTTGAGAAAAGGTATCAAAGTTCAATGATGTTTCACAGTATTTACAATAATAAATATTAATGACATCCGGCGCCATAGGAAGGACCGAGAAAGCCTGCCCTGGTGACGCGAGGTTAGGAAGGAACGCTTCACTGTTGACAGTGGTCTTTGTTTCTACACGGACTTTTCTTCCTACCGTACCGTACGCACGTCGATGGAGGAGGAGGAGGAAGGGAGGGAACCGAGGGAATAGTAAACACAGAAGTGTTGTTAGTTAAATGCTCTTCATATTTGTTATGAGATGTTGCTTCGTTAAATGTTGTTTATATTCGGTTTAACATGTCGGGACTGACAGAAACAGAGCGTTGCGGGTGTGAGAAACTCCTGAAAGGATTGTCAACATGTGACTTAATGTCCCTGAGCGACACAGTCACCAATAAAATGATCACAGTGGAGAATACCAAAGGTGGTTTCTATCTATCTATCTATCTATCTATCTGTCTGTCTGTCTGTCTGCCTGCCTGCCTGCCTGTCTGTCTGTCTGTCTGTCTGTCTGTCTGTCTGTCTGTCTGTCTGTCTGTCTGTCTCTGTCTGTCTGTCTGTCTGTCTGTCTGTCTGTCTGTCTCTGTCTGTCTGTCTGTCTGTCTGTCTGTCTGTCTGTATGTCTGTCTGGTAAGTAGCCGCGAATTGCAACACTAGATTCTGTTGGTGAATGAAATTAAAAGTCCTTAACAGTCATTATTTAACTGAGATATGCTTGTGGTCCAGAGCTCAAAAACGATTTAGAACCACTGATCTATGGTTGCCCTTATTCTGTTCTTTTAACCGTCCATATTAAAGTCATGTGTTAACTGATTAATTGCAACTTACTGTATGTGAGTGAGCAGACACATGCCATTGATAATATGGGCACCTTTCACTAATAATGTGAGTGGTGACTCAGCCAGGCAATCCGTTTCACTTTCCTTTCCTCACTCCCATTTGGGTTTCGACTTCTGGGTTTCAACTTCTCAGTAACTGACAACATTGAGTCATCATACGTCAACAGGTGATTATTATATATATATATATATATATATATATATATATATATATATATATATATATATATATATATATAGGGACTGGTCTGATGTGGCAGATTTAATACAGTTCTGCAGATTTAAACAGCAGAAAAACAGTGGTCCTGTTCTGATGATACTCTCATAGAAACAAAAAAAAAGGAAGGGGTCAGGCAGGATTTCACAAGTCATAACCTATTCATTATTTAAAACATTTTTACAAAAATATGGTCATAGTAATTCGAATACTACAAGTCACGCTCCTCAGGTGTATTCCAACTGCCTGTTGTGTCACTGGATATCTTCTGTATGCGTAATGTTTCCCCTGCAGAGGCCATGACAGCCATCCTGTCGTACACCAACACTGCTGAGGAGCTGCTGAAGCGTAAGAAGGTTCATCGTGACGCCATCTTCAGGTTCCTGGCCAGCGAGGGCGTTGTGATGTCACCACACAGCGAGAAATACCAGCTGGTCCGCAGGACACTGGAGTTCTGGTCAGCAGGACAGGTGAGACCAATTGAATACAAATTTTATAAGAGGACAAGTAGGATTAACTTATACAAATATTGTAAGAGGAAAGGGAGGACTTCTGAGCTGGGTGGAATGTGTCATTCTGTCTACTTGTTCTCTGCCCTTAACCTGTGGGGTTAAGGGTAGATGCTCACCTCTGTAGACCAACGGTTAACAATATTTTACACTGATATTTTTTCCAAAAGCTCTAAATTGTATACTTCAGAACAACGTAAATTAGATTAAAGTTTTATTTGAGATTATTTAACTCTTTTACCGCTTTGGACGTTCCCGTTCGCCCCATTTTTCACGGCGGCGCAACCTTATACCTTGTACCTTGTTTTGATGTCTGTAAACTGATGAGGGGTCGTGCGGGTGTGTACAGTTAAAACATCTCCCGTAATAGTGCTCTCAAATATCCACTGGACGTTAGCATCAATGGAGTAACAAAACACTTCCTTGTTATTTTCTCTGGGTCTATTGCTCTGTAGCGATTCAGTGGTCTGGATGGATGGCAGCCGACTGCGGCCATTTCACATTAATTCTTGCATGAGGCTGCCCTCTACTGCCAGTATAGCCAAAGTACATCTATGTTATGAGAAAAAAAAAGAAAAATGAATAGATCTTTGTCTATAACGTCGCAAAGGTAAGCTGCTTTTGCTGGCACCAGACCCAATAAATAATAATAACATCTGGCAGTAAAACTGTTAAGTTAACATATGCAAGAAACAAATTCAAACTACTTTACTTTATTTAACCTTAAACCTAAAGTTAACCCTTATTTAACCTTACTTAACCTTCAATCTATAATAGAAATAATTAGGGCTGTAACGATACACTTTAATAGCGATACGATACGCATCACGATACATGGTTGATGATACGATACATGGGATATTGGTTCATTCATGACGATACGATTCGATTCAATGATTTAAAATCTATATAGTAACTATTTAGCAAAGAAATTTAATCTGTGTGAAACGTGTCAATAATCTATTATTATGGATATAAATAAGTAAACACTATGGGCCGATTGCACCAAGAGGGATTAAATAAATCTTAGTTTAGGGTTAATCAAGGTTTTGTTGATCTAGGATTTATTTTAAATCGAGTTGTGTTGCACCACTTAAATTTAAGCATTGCTTAACAAATCTATGATTAAACCCTTAACCTGTGATTAAAACTATAACCTGCGATTAATACATGGATTAAATGTCCTCCATCTTGGATTTGCGATGTAAACTGAGTCACCACTCACCATTGGCATTATTAGTGAAAGGCGCCCATATAATCAATGGCATGTGTCTGCTCTGCTCACTCACATACAGTAAGTTGCAATGAATCAGTTAACATGACTTTAATATGGACGGCTATATCATTAACATTACTTTTTTATTTAGGCCTACTTCTGGGAGAATGTGGGCAGGCCTATGTTAAGAAGAGCGCCTGCAGCCATAAAATATATAATTTTTTAACCCTCCGTCATACGACGGTGACACTCGCTAAAACAACAGATATACAAGCTCACAACGCATCACTCCGTGGTGCGTAGTGAGCAGAGTGGTGGGTTTACAAAGGAGCGGAGAGGCGGGGGAAAGGGTCGATCTACTAGAAGCGACGTGTGAACTGTGGAAGATTGTAGGCAAACGCGACACTCTGTGGTGCGTAGTGGGGCAGTGTGGTGGGTTTATAGATATGCCCCCTCGCAGCTGGCACTACGGCGCTCTTTCCTGGTTTCCCAAACAAACAGAGAACATGTCGCGGCGGCAACGTGCGGTGCACACCACGGGTTCAAAGTTCTTCAAACAGACTTTTCAAGCCACGAAAAACAGAGCTTTAGCTGGACGAGTTCTGTGGTAATCAATGATAAACGAAATGTCCGCAGTGTGCAGTTGCACACAGCCTGCTGGGTGCCGCGCTGCCAGCTGGGGATAAGAGGGAGACTTCTCACAGGAGGCAGGACCCCCATTCATGTCAATGGCATGTTTACATTTAAACCACTCCTGCAGGTTTAAAATTAATCCCTTACTGATGTTTAAATCGAAGTTTAAAGTAGTGGTGCAACAGGATTAAGATTAATCCAGGTTTACAGTAAAATTTCAATCCAAGATTAAAAGGATGGTTTAAAACTAACACTGATTAATTAAAACTAGGTTTAAAGTTTGGTGCAACTGGATTAAAAAATAAACCTTGATTTAAACCAGGTTAGCGCTTAATCTATGCAAGCCGCCCTAAAACACATACAAATTATGGACAAACCCGCACATGAACACAGAGATTACACACATTTATCGATAGACCAAGAGTAGCTTTATGGAATGGAAAGGTAATTAGACCCCTCTTTTTCATTTTCCCTCTTAAAATTGCTAAATACAAGGCACAAATACTTAGTTTTCATACAATCTATTATTTGCAATGCAAAACGATACGATACCGATTATCTGCATTTTAAAACGATACGATACGATACAAAGCCAAAACGGTACGATATTTAGCTTTTGCAAACGATATAGTAGCAAATCGATTTTTCGATTCAGTTTGTTAGACCCCTAGAAATAATCTGTTTTGATAGGGCCAAAAGAGAGACGATAGTTTGAAACGGGTAAACAAATCGGGACACATTGTCGGTTGCAAAATTGCTGATACCGATGTCGTCAAATATGGTTTTAATCTTAGTTTCATCCTTACTGCAGTGCTGTATCTATGGGTCCGTGGGCTAATATGCGTCATATTGACATGAAAACATATGAGAACCACTGGGCTATTTAAATCAAGACCAATCTTTTTTCCTCACATTACGTTTGCATAGTTACATGGTAGAGTGATTAATTATACAAAGCGTTATGCTCAGACTGTCACAAAAAAAAAAACGATTTAGAAACAGTGATGATGATACTAGTTTATGAAACAGTTCACTCTATTGTGCTATATTCATTGCATCAAACTGAAACATGTCTATGGTTTAGCATAAATAAAAAGAACATTTGCGTATTAAGTATGATTTTTTAAGTATGATTTTGTTCCACCTCCTCAATACACTACACTCACACGTAGTTATTCAATTGTCACATTGGTGATTTATATATGTGTTTCAACAATACTCAACTTCTTACCGGGTGCACAGTTGGGAAACGTAACTATTATTCTCAAAGAGAACACTAGCACTCATGGAACTACTGGGCTATATAATGTCCAGAAAGAGAATGTACCCCCACCTGAAGAATGCTTTTTATCAATGTTGAGAGTGAATGACAGGCAGCTGTTTAACAGCGTTTCTCTCCATATAAATATACCTGTAGGCCTATTTAAGAAGAGACTTTGAGCTCTTGTTCCAATGAAATAACTTGTTTATCTCTGGTGATTATGACTGTCTGTCTCCAGATAAAATGTTCTTTCAAAAAAGGGTTTAATGAACTAAAGTGCAACATTCAAGGATGTAGCCTGCCCAAAATGATTACTCAAGCATTTCTACCTACACCTGTGACATTTGATTACACACACTCAGTTCTATCAGTGTGCAGTTACCACAATTGATATAATTATAATTATGTAGATACCGGTATAAGACCTGGTCTGTTGCAAGTTCCAGTTCTTAAAAGAGTAGTTCACCCCCCAAAATAGTTTTGTTTGTTTTTGTCGTATTCCTAAGACAATAATTTGATTACAATACATGTACCTCTGTTGATTCCGGATGGGACCCGAAGGCATTAGGGTCCCCATCAGGAATCAATGGGGGTAAATATACTATAATCACATTTTTGTCTTAAGAATGCGACAAATACAAAATGCAACTTTAAGAAGTGCTCTTCCGAGCACAGGTCTCCACCAGCCACACGTCCTGGTGGAGCTATAATAGGCCAATGTAAAAAGGGTGGCATGTGTTCTTCACCAATCTTAGACCTTTCATGGCGCCACCATGAGGCTGATTTGAACATTTTGTAGTGTAATTTCTTCCTTGGCCTTTTGCGATTGTGCGTGCACAATTTCATTACAATTGCACGCTGTGTTTGATTTGAGGCATTTTATTCGAAACGGATCAATCCTGCAAAGTTTGTAGGCCAATCTTAGCCAATCAGGATTGAATATTTAATACGGGACAGATCCGTCTTGATCATATGACTGTAGAGATACTGTGTACTGATTTGTGTTACTTTTGGGTAAAATCTGAAGGAGTAATATCCAAAAATGTGTCTTACATAAGTCGGCCTCCTGGTGGCGCTATAAAAGGCTGATGTGAAAAATACAAGGAAAGGGTTTTTCCTTGGCCTATAGGGAGTGCGCTTACAAAGTTTGAAACTGATCAGTGGAGTTATAGGTAAAACCACAAATAGTTATAGTGCCACCATGAGGCTGATTTCAAAAATTTGAAGTGGCATTTCTTCCTCGGCCTAGTTGGAACGTGTGTGCGCGATTTCATGTTAATTGCACTCTACGTTTGTGATTTGAGGCATTTCGTCCAAAACGGACCAATCTTACAAACTTTGAAAGCCAATCTCAGCCAATCAGGATGGAATATGGACAATCAGACAGATCTGTGTCGATCACATGACTGTAGAGACACTGTCTACCGATTTGCAGGATTTTTGGACCAAATCTGTAGGAGTAGTGTACAGAAATGTGTTTTGCAAACATCGGCCTCATGGTGGCGCTAGAACAGGGCCATTTGAAAAATGTGGGGCAGAGGTTCTGAATTGGCATCCAGGGAGTGCGCTTACAAAGTTTGAAACTGATCGGTGTAGTTATAGGTAAAACCACGAATCGGCCTGTTATAGTGCCACCATGAGGCTGATTTAAAAAAAATTGAAGTGGCATTTCTTCCTCTGCCTAGTGGGAACGTGTGTGCACGATTTCATGTTAATTGCACTCTGCATTTGTGATTTGAGACATTTTGTCCAAAATGGACCAATCTTACAAACTTTGAAAGCCAATATCAGCCAATCAGGATGGAATATGGACAATCAGATCCGTGTCGATCACATGACTGTAGAGACATTGTCTACCGCATTGCGTGATTTTTGGTCAAAATCTGTAGGAGTAGTGTACAGAAATGTGTTTTGCAAACATCGGCCTCAAGGTGGCGCTAGAACAGGGTCATTTGAAAAATGTGGGGCAGAGGTTCTGAATTGGCATCCAGGGAGTGTGTGTGCTCATCTTGGCAGCGACCGGGCCAATGGCGCCGGAGATTAGCTGTACACAAACTCGGAGGACGGACGGACGGACGGACGCACGGACGGACAAGGGCGAAAACATACTCTCCCCCTGCCTTCGGCTGGTGGGAAGACAACAAATACAAAAAATTGAACTCAAGTCTCCATGGCGTGAGTAATCAATAGGAAAAAAAAGTAATTTTGGGGGTGAACTACTCCTTTAAATTAGCAGTTGAATATTTTCTGGACCACTTTCTAATGACACAGCAGAGTAGCAGCAAAACAGAAATGTCGACTATGCCTTTGGAATGTTTTGTACACACCCATTTAGTGCAAAAACACTGTGAAGCATGAGTTTGGTGGTTCCAACTGTCAAAGGTATTGTGATCATGTGGAGGGGAAGGTTTAGTGCACCATCTAGTGGCTGACATTTGGCCACTGCAGCTTTAAATAAATATGAATTTTGGAGGTCAAAACCTTTATTGTTTCAAGGAAAGTACATTTCCCCACACAAGATAATGTCTGCTTTGGTTTGTGTAGGTTGACAAGGATGTGATAAACTACCTTGTATTCCTTATTGCTCTCTTACCCTTAACTCTGTGTTATCAGCCTTGAATACCCTGCTGAGGTTAAAACACCTGTCCTCTATTCTATTGGATAAGCCTATGTGAATCTATCTCTATTAAACAACTTAACTAACACTAAACTGAATACAAACCAAATCAAATCTTAATGTATATATGTATAATATTATATCTAAGAATCGATTAACCACTTCAGTGTTATTTTATTCTTAGTGTCATGCAAATAGTCTTGCGATGTGACGCATTGTGAGCTTGTACGTAGATCGGCTTACACTATTTATGCATTTTCGGAATTTAAGAAATACACTTTTAACCTATAGCAATAGGCATCACAAAACAGGGATCGTTATTAAACAACATTTCGTTATGTTGTTTTTTAAAATGATTGAATTAAATGATTAGTTTCCCCTATTCTCTTGTCTTCCAGGTAGCAGTGGACCAAACCACGGTGGAGCCGTGCAGCAGCAACACCTGCAGGGAGGTGCAGGTGCAGCCCACTGAACGCAGCCTGTGTCCTGCCTCGCAGCCGGCTGGCTTCGACCCGCTGGCCCTGGGCCAGCAGTTCTGCCAGTGGTTCTTCCAGCTGCTGAACAGCCACAACCCATCGCTGGGACAGCAGCCTCAGGACTGGGGACCACAGCACTTCTGGCCAGATGTGAAAATGTGCCTCCTTTCTAGGTAATGCTGCCTGTCTTGATACAGTGTGAGAGGTGCAGTACACTGCACAAGTACTTCAACCACTTGGCAGCAGTACGTTAAAATAGCACTATTTTATGATATGAATCTTTTCTATTTTGTGTTTGTTCAGTAGATATTTAGTAAACAGAAAATGCATTTTCAGGTCAGGAATCACTTATTTTCCCTATCAGGAGAGCACGTACAGTATAATGTATAAACAATTGAAATTGGAATTGACGACACAAAGGAAATATTGCGTAGACCGAATTGAACTGGAAGACCATTAATGGGTATTCTCTCCTGTTTGGTGAATTTTGCAACCCATCTGAAAAACTGTTACTTTTCAGCATTCAAATTCAAAAGTAGCAGATCCACAAGTTCAAAATGTGTCGCTTTATGCCACGATTCGGCCTTGTGGTTCTGCTACTTTTGATGCTTTTGTGTGACACTGTAGTTAGTGTAGTATGATCAAGTAGGGCATTAATTTACAAGAACTTAAAATAGGTTTCTGTCCGATGGCAATGTTATATAGCAACATGGATTTTTCTGAAAACATCTAAATCTGAACTGATTTTAGAAGACATTTGTAGAATAAGCCTCAGTACAGGTCTTAATATGTTAACTATATATTTGGAATTTGTACATTTATAGTGAAGTATGAGCATTATGTCCGGGTAGCTCAGTCGGTAGAGCTCTTGCCTTTTGGACCACAAGGTCTTTGTTGCGGCAAGTCGTGCGGTAAGTACTGGGAGCTGATGGTACAGTAGGTGTGGCGCTCCACCTCAGCACTCCATCTGCCAGGGGTCTAGTGCATTGTGAAACAGCGACAGACACCCATTCTTCGCTGATACCTCCTCAGACTGACATAATTACTTACTGGCATTAAACACAAAATTCCAGTGGCTGTCTTGGGAAGTGTCCAAGACTGTCAGAGATACAGTACACTAATGTCAGAATGGATAAAAATTGTCCACGGCTATATGATCATAGTTATGAGCCAATTGTGAACATGGGTGTTCCTCCTTGTGTTTGTAATTATTTTACTGTGAGAAAAACGCCAATGCAGGTTTGGAATGATTCACACTGTGAGTGTATTGCCAATTCAAACTGGGCTTGAAATTACTTAATCAGCACTGGGCACACACACCAATGTAAACAGATCTCACAATGAACCCAGCACAGACTTTCTCCTGTGGTGGATTGATTTCACATCTCTGAATTTGACAAGATCACATTGTTGCTACTGAAAATATCAGATATAACTGGTGAGAAATGAAAAAGAGATGATGAAGGAGTGGAAAAGCCAAGACCTTCAACTGAATGTCCTAATTTTCAGTGTTCATTTCATTAATACAGGCAGTTGACAAGCTCAGGACTAATAAGTGATAGCTATGCAAATAAATTGAGGTTTGGTCCGTATTCACATATTCAGAACTTTTCAGACAGATGTAGAAATGTGTTGGCCGGGTTGTCTAGTGGTTATAATGCCTTCCCGATAAACTGGGAGGCCCTACAGTACATTCCATCCCAGCGACAGACAACAGGGGAACAGCAACAGGTGATTTGTTTGAACATTGCAGGTGTCAATAAACTTTCTGTGTGTTTAGTAAAAAGCATAATAGCCATAATGAAGATCATATGCAGTAGATAAAACTTACAAAAAGTTCATCAAAGGTTAGATACCAATGTGTGAATTTTTAACCACTTTCATCCTGGTTTCCTTATTTTGGGCATGTCATTGGAGGCAAGAATGTTAAGCTCACAGCATGTTGGATTGTGACGTGTTTTGAGCTTGTAGATCAGCTATTTTTGAGAAGTTTTTCTAATTGATTGAAATGGATGATTAGTATTTCTTGACAAAATAATGGGTCCAAATATGGGTGGGTCCTTTAGTATGGCAAACTGCAAACAGGTGCTCTTTGGAGACGCTATAGTTACTTAGAAGACAAAAAGTTCCAAGTTCACTTCCGTTAAGGTATCAAGAAAAGTGCACAGATGATATGGAGAACTTAGAAAGGATCCAAGGCAGCTCTGTTCAGTTCAAAGTACAAAATAGTTTAGCAAGGGAAATATTAAAAAACACATATGACCGACACGTTTCGGCCTAAGGCCTTCATCAGGGTCCACCGCGCTAGTTCTAGTTGAAAGTGGTGATGACATAAACAGAGAGACCTTGCCTTTACGTTTTCCCTCTTGATGTTTTCCTTAACGGAGAGACGTTGCCTTTACGTTTTCCCTCGTGGTGGTGTTTTCCTTTTCCAGCACCGGCGGCCAGCAGACAGAGGAGTTCCACGGAGCGGAGATGGTCAGCCTGCGTCTCTTGGCCCTGACCAAGGAGGAGCAGCTCCTCCTCAGCCCCAACATGGAGCCCCACGGCCTGCGCGCCATGGCCTCCGCCCACGGCCCCGTGCTGGTGGCCGTGGCCGGGACCATCCACCGGGGGCCATCCTGCCTGGGGGTCTACGAGCAGGTGTTCGGCCTCATCCGCTCACCGCTGGACGACACCTGGAAGATCAAGTTCGTCAACATGAAGATCAGAGGCCAGAGCGTTCTCGGGGGAGCGGACGACGTGACGTCGCCGGCCCTCACCTGTGACTCCAGTGAACTACAGCTCCTCTGTAGATGAGGACCATGTACATTTTAGCTACTTAACCACTTGAACCCTAGCATCCAAATCCTGGAGGGGACATTTATAGAATAGGTATAGAAAGGGGGAAAGGCGTCAGGGGTATTTCACGTTAACACACTTAATCGCGGATCATTTTAACGTCTCGCACCCCAGTTTTAAAATGGCTTCATTCAATATTTAGATATTTTATATACATTTTTATCAGACATCCTATATCCTATATATAGTATATAACATCCTATATTATCCCATTGCACCTTCAAACTCATTGCAAACACATCTAAATCTGTTGACTAATTCTGGTGACTGATATTGTCAGTCACCAGTAACTTAGAAACTGTCTGGAGGTGCACAAAAAAGCCTGAATAGACGTTACAATGACTCCTGAAGTGTTTTACAGTGAAATACCCTTTTACGTGGTTCTTAAAGGGTCGCTCTTATCCACAGCAACTTACATAATAATCACCTACATGCATACTGAATGAGGATTGTGACACTGCCTGGTTCTCAATATCAGGTCGTGGGACCACCAAGGAGTCCCAAGTGGACCCAATACTCCACAAGGAGAACCGAAACATTTTCGCTTTGGCTCGTTCCAGACCACAATATGACGTCATTCGGAGGTTCGGGTGGGCAGGACCCAAACAAAATGTGTCTGTTCGGTGCCTCCATAACATTGTTTATGCTCAGTGTTCACTGCAGTGTAGATTAGTTTGTTTATCCCAGAGATTAAAACAAAGCAATAGGATCAAACGGGTGGTCTGTGACCTAATGCATATAAAACTGGGGGTCCTTATTAAAACGGTTGAGAACTACTGAGCGAAACCATACTGGAACCCCAATCTACTCTGTAAAATCACCACATTAGTTGAGACCCAGTGGATTGATGGAAGATCTACACATGGACAGAGACTTTGGGGTCAAAATGCATCTAACTGCATTGTGGATGCAACGTAGGAGGATTGTTTACACGAGAGACAGAATATCTACTATATCAATCCCTATGTTTGCCTGTCTGTGTCTGGTGGGTGGATTGATTATGCCCACAAAGGGACATGGTTGATGTCAGTGCAAATACGCTGATTGATGCTTTGCAACATCACAATTACCCCATTGACGGGCAAACTGCTAATGCAACATAAAGCGCCATGTTTTCTGCTTATGTAAATATGTATTATAGCGAATAAAATATATTGATATTTGTGTGTGTTCCACATGCATAAAGCATAAAATGGTTGTGTGTGCGTGCACAATACTGTAGTGTGTGTGTCTGTGTGTGGGGGTCCTTGACATGAAAATGTTTTGAGAACCACTGGTGTAGACATGACCAATGACACGATAAATGCAAAGATGTTAACATCCCAAAAACCTAATGATTGGAGCAATCCATCATCATCATCATTACACCAGATAATAATTAAAGTTGGGTCCACAACCCTTTGGGTATTAGCATAGTTGTATATAGGTGGTTTCTGAATTTAACCCATTTAGACCGGGAACCCCTATTTGTAACTATAAATGTCAATCCTGGAACTCCTTTTGTTGTTGTTGCTAGTGTAGCCCCATAGTTAGTACAGCCAACCCACAACAGCCCTGCCAATTGTGCTCAGCTCTATTGGCACTACGGTTTGTGCGTTGGTCTGGCGAGAAGGAGCCCCGGGTTCAATCCCCACTTCCGCGCATCACTACACTAGCAGGGGTCATCAATATGTCCGTACACTAACAAATGTGGCAAATTCTAGATTTTGATGAAAACTCAAAAAACGGGACATTCTGGGTACTTTTACTTTTGGTACTGTATGTACATTTTGATGACAATGCTTTTGTACTTTTACTCAAGCACATTGTGAATTCAAATGCTTTGAGTAAGCACTTACTGAAAGAAGTTAGTCATTTAATAGAGCTCAGTTTTCTGTCAATCCTAATTAGCAGTGCCCATTATGATGTCCATTAAAGAAGGTGTGACCTCCGCTTTCCAATGATTCACCAGCCATTTATTTAACTGATGATGACTGTCTCTCGTTCCGCCCTGCCCTCCTCAACTGAATGGGAATCACATCTGACTGTGTTGTGCAGCCTATACTCAGGGGCGACACAAGGGGGGGAAAAGTGGGACTGAGTTACTAGGGCCCAAGGTGGAGTGGCCTTAATTATTTTATACTTTAGCTATTGAAGAAATAGCAAATATACAAGCTTCACAGTGCGGCACCGAGTGCCACGCTGCGAGCTTGTAGATCTACTATTTTTGAAAAGTCATAAAAATATTTGAATCTTTAAGCGAATATTTGGAACAAAAATGTTGCCTTTGGGGGGTCCCTGGAACTAAATATTTTGAGATGGGGTCCGTGGCCAAATACATATCATTTTGGGGGGTCCTTCGCATGAAGAAGTTTGAGCCCTGCACTGACATAGAAACATAGGTTTTTCAAAAAACCTTAGAAGGATTTGAAATATTCAAAGACTTTCCAGATTTTTCAAAAATAGCAGATCTACAAGCTCGCAACGCGGCACTCGGTGCAGCGCTGTGAGCTTGTATATCTGCTATTTTTCAATAGTTAAAACACAAAATAATGCGTAATAGTGCGTTCCCAGTCTAAATGGGTTAAACCCCCTCCCCCTATAAAGAACATTTATGGGGGGCCCGCAGTGAATCCTTGTACCCAGGGCCCAGAATTTGGTGCGACACCCCTGATCGTTACATAAACTCAGAGGAGAAACACACTCATCACTGCACATACGCACGCTCATCATTCCACAGTCCACACACATGCATACTCATACAAGTCAGGATGCTTGTTCTTTTAATTCCCCTGCTCATCTTCACAGGTAAGACACACTTACGGATAATGTAATGCATGAACCGACATGTGAATGTGTTCTGTGTTTTGTTTATTTTATCCTAAAACGATTTCCACAAAACAATGCGATAAGTGATGTCTAGCTTTGTCAAATGAGTTTGTATTTCTTGTGTCTACATTATGTTAGTGAGAGACTAAGGAAAGATTTCATTCTGAATGTAGCCAGGGCTGGATTAACCATTGGGCCGGTGGGGCCGTTTCCAGGGGCCCTTGGCTCTCAGGGGCCCTTCAGGGAACTGGGCTGCGTAGTAATTAAAAATTAAATGTGGGCCCCTCCTCTGTTGTCTGCAGGTGCTTTCTTGGCGTTCTTGGTGTGTGTGTGGGTGTGTGTGAAATAGAATACATTTTAAGTTACAGCTCTGTTTCTCGCTTCAAATGTTTTCAAAGGCATTCTTGAGAGCAACGTTTAGTTGTAAATGACACATGTTTACATGGCTGTCATGTTGGATACAGCATAAAATCAAGCAGTTATGTTATAGAGCGGAGCGGTCATTATCCAGAGATGGTCAATTGCTGAATTCAGCGATTGACCGTGCAGGATCAAGCATTCAACCCAAGCCGTGTAATAAAGATATTTAAATCACAGCTGGATAGAAATGTATTGCATGCTTAGCTATTGGAAACTTTGAAACATCTCACAGTAGTAGCTACTCAGTCAGTCCTCCATATACTATAGCTACAGTGAGCATTCATGTGTAGCTCTTTTAGTCAAAATACTGTATAATCAAATCAGGCTTAATTGTAGCCAGCCAGCCATCCATACTAAACCACATGTGCCAGGCTCAGCAGATGCATTGACTGCAGCACCCATGATGCCCACGATGCCAACCCAGACCTCACCCAGTGACCTGGATCCAACTGCAGGAGGTGAAGGTGAGTAGAATTGTATTGAGTGTCATTTCTCCAGGAACAAAAAATATGTATTTTCAAACTGTCCGTCCCTTTCAAATATTAAATGTAACGATGGGAGCAATGCCATCAGCCATCAAGCAAGTGTTCCCACTTGAGCAAACATCTTGTTTTAAAATGTTTGTGGGCCACAGATCAATTTTTATGGGTCATGACTCGAAGAAATATCCCATTTTCTTTTCCTACATCTAAAAAACAATACAATAACAAGAACAACCTTATTTTTATATACAGTACATTTTGAAATAAACCAGTAAGACTCCCTAATCGGGAGATAAGCGACCGTTGGTCGCTTATCTCCTGTCACACTGCTGACATCAGTATGACATCACACCGTACACAAATGACCCTTATATAAGACTGGCATTATCTACCGACAGATTAGTAACAAGATGTCAAAATCATTGAAGGTTTACCCTACTAACCAACTGTTTACCATAGCAACCATGTTTTTTACCTTAGCAACCAACTGTTTACCCTAGCAACCAACTGTTTACCACAGCAACCATGTTTTTTTTACCCTAGCAACCAACTGTTTACCCTAGCAACCAATTGTTTACCATAGCAACCATGTTTTCTTACCCTAGCAACCAACTGTTTACCCTAGCAACCAACTGTTTACCATAGCAACCATGTTTTTACAGGGCCTGGGATTGATGACATCAGAAATCTCCATATATGGGCATGAAAGGGATTTTGTTTCTGGAAATATGTCTGTGGGGTGCCACATTTGGAATAAAACACTTACATCACACATCTGGATATCCATACAGCCCATCTAGTTTGCCTGTGTCCATTTATGCCCATATATCTGATGACATTGGGACAATGATCTCCATATATGGGCATAAAACTTATGTTAATTAGTAAAGCCTGGGGATCTCCATATATGGGCATGAGGGGTACCCTAAAAGGGCATCATCTGGGAATAGCAAATATAGTTATCCTAGAAAGTGAAAATCTTACATCAAAGGCCATAACTACCTACCTACCACCATACTGCATTCCTCATTAAACTACCTACCAGTAAGATGCCTAAGGGAGAAAAGCAAAGGGCGAGGTTGCACCATTTCTTGGTCTTCTGGCCAGTGATGTATATCGGACCATTTAACCATATATGGAGACATCTGGTACCCATAGATATTCACAGATATGGGCTTAATATTGATGACATAAGGGATCTCCATATATGGGCGTAAAAGGGATTTGGTTCCCCTGGCATCACAGGGATCTCCATATATGGGCATAAAATGGATTTGGTTACCCTGGCAACACAGGGATCTCCATATCTCCATATATGGGCATAAAAGGGATTTGGTTCCCCTGGCATCACAGGGATCTCCATATATGGGCATAAAAGGGATTTGGTTCCCCTGACATTACAGTGATGTCAGTGGCTGGTTCTACAGAGGGGATCTCCATTTATGGGCATAAAAGGGAATGTGTATGATGATGTCAGATATCATAGACGTCATAGGACTTTCACATAACGAATAACTGAGTAAGCATGTAAACCCGTAAAATCTATATTTGGGCATGGCTGATTTATGACCTCATCATGATGACACGAGCAAACACAGCTGAATTGTATAAATGATCAGTGCAGAAACGTATTTGACCAAGACTCTTGATCTTCAAGAACCCTGAGAACCTGTATTGTTTGGTATTTTACCATTTTTGGTGTTTGAAATGTTGAACTGGACTTTACATCGTGAAAGTGGATTCAATATATTGAGACCAGCATGACTCACACCATCCTTCCTAGACGATTTTGACATATTGTTACTAATCTGTCGGTAGATAATGCCGGTCTTATATAAGGGTCATTTGTGTACGGTGTGATGTCATACTGATGTCAGCAGTGTGATGTCATACTGATGCGGAGATATGAGCAGGGCAAAGGTGTGACGTGTGACCGACCGACCGACCGACCGACGGACGGCCGGTGGAGGTTTTGATACTAAACTGCGACCTACGGCCGCAATTATACATTGGTATTACCAGTAAGACTCCCTAATCGGGAGATAAGCGACCGTTGGTCGCTTATCTCCACAAATATCACAACCTCCACCTCTCACGTCATACGGGTAGCCATAGTTACACCTGGAATGTTGAATCTCCATAAATGGAGATAACCTACGCATCACACAAAGTCTGACCTCACCAGCCCATACTTGGGCATGGACGACTTATATCTCCATATACGGAGATGGCCATATATGGAGATACGATGACATCACAGAGTCCACAGCTGATGATGTGGCGTGATGTCATACAATACACAAACAAGCCCTATATAAAGGGGCAATTCTCACCAGGGAAGAGAGCATTGCCTGGAATGTTGAATCTCCATATATGGAGATAACCTACGCATCACACAAAGTCTGACCTCACCAGCCCATACTTGGGCATGGACGACTTATATCTCCATGTACGGAGATGGCCATATATGGAGATACGATGACATCACAGAGTCCACAGCTGATGATGTGGCGTGATGTCATACAATAAACAAACAAGCCCTATATACTGATGCGATACGATGACATCACAGAGTCCACAGCTGATGATGTGGCGTGATGTCATACAATAAACAAACAAGCCCTATATACTGATGCGGAGATATGAGCAGGGCAAAGGTGTGACGTGTGACGTGTGACCGACCGACCGACCAACCGACCGACCGACCGACCGACGGACGGCCGGTGGAGGTTTTCATAGTAAACTGCTCCCTGACGGTCGCAACCAGTAAGACTCCCTAATCGGGAGATAAGCGACCGTTGGTCGCTTATCTCCACAAATAGGCCAAAAGTTTGTTTTACCAATTATTACACTCTATGTGAACATTTACATCAACAAATCCCAAGTACTATGCAGAACGACCCATTTCAAGTTTTTAATGTACAACAATATTTAGAAAATAGGTCTACAAGCTCACAATGCTACGCATTGTCCTCGTCCCTTATATTCCCATAGGTTATATGGAGATCTCAGTGTTTGTCAGTCCTTGTTCATTTATGCCCATATATGGACATCTCTATATCTACTGTAACAGTCCTTGTCCCTTTATGCCCGGAGATCTCTTAACTGTAAGTCCTTGTCCCTTTTATGCCCATATATGGATATTCCTGATGTCATCAGTATATGAACATATATGGGCTTTCTGATATGCCCATATATGGAGATCTCTTAACTGTAAGCCCTTGTCCCTTTTATGCCCATATATGGATATCCCTGATGTCATCCGTATATGCCCATATATGGGCTTTCTAATATGCCCATATATGGAGATCTCTGTATCTCCATATATGGGTATAAAAGGATACTTCAGGTCTGACATCAGGTTTGTTTATATTGGGTTGCTAGGTTTGACATCACAAACTCCATGGGCCATCTGACCTAGAAATCTATATTTGGGCATAGATGACTCATCGTGACCTCATCATGATTTCAATCGCTATAAAAGGACTCTCAGTGACATACACTCTCCACAGATAAAGCAGTCAACCAGCCTACCAGTCAACCCATTCTTTGATTACTTTGTACAACTAGATTAACTTTTCAATGGCATCCCCACTGGAATTGACCGAAATGTACGACAGACAATGCCTAGCAGCTGTCGGTAGATAATGCCGGTCTTATATAAGGGTCATTTGTGTACGGTGTGATTTGCCATGGTTACTCATTGAAGTTGAATCTCCATATATGGAGATAACCTACGCATCACACTAAGTCTGACCTCACCAGCCCATATTTGGGCATGAGCAACTTATGTCTCCATATATGGAGATATGATGACATCACACAGTCCTCAGCCGATGATGTGGCGTGATGTCATACAATACACAAACGAGCCCAGATATGAGCAGGGCAAAGGTGTGACGTGTGACGTGTGACCGACCGACCGACCGACCGACCGACGGACGGACGGACGGCCGGTGGAGGTTTTGATACTAAACTGCGACCTTACGGTCGCAATAAAGTCATGCAGAGTGTGATCTGATTTCTTTCCTAGTGCTTCTCAAACTTGTTCTCGCAAAGGACCCCCAAATAAATATACATTTGGTGGTTAAAATGATTATGACACTATATTAACACATCTTGCCGAGGACCCCCTGGTACCTCCCAAGGAAGGACCCCTGGGGGTCCCCGGACACCACTTTGAGAACCTCTGCTCTATAGTATGGAATTCAAACGTGGAAAGTGAAAGATGAGAAAGAAGATTAGGAACACAGACAGAACCTCCACTCGGATGAACCATTAGCGCTCCAACTAAAGCGCGGGAGAAAGGCTCAAGTTGTACTGTCCTGAGAGAGCAGCGGGGTTCATCATTAGCAGTGTTCTCTGGGGAGTGTGAGAGTGAGGAAATGCAGAGACTGGAGGGAGGCATGTGGGCTGAAATCAAATCAGGTCTCTTGATTACATCTGAGGCATTTTAGATCTGTAGCTGCATGACCAGAGAGTGCTTTGGTCTGGTTAAATCAGCCAGACCAAAGCGTCGCGACAAGTTGTGAGCTTGTATACGTAATTTGTTGCTTGCTGTTTGAAAATTATGAAATTGCTTGAAATTAGGGAGCTAACGTGTAGGCCTAGCTTGCAAGTTACTATGAAAAGCTCCACCGGCTGTCTGTCCGTCTCTCCCTCCGTCTGACTCTGTCCGTCACGTTACGTCACACTTTTGCCCTACTCTTATCTCCGGCACCGTTGCCCCTGTCCATTCCAAACTTTGCACACATACTCCTTGGCTGGCAAACCACAACCTCCGCCCCTGATTTCTCACATGCCCCTCTTCTAGCGCCACCATGAGGTTGCTTTTTGCAGACAACATACATGCGACCTGGCGGTCGCTTATCTCCCGAATATGTAGTCTTACTGGTTTCATTTGTTTACCTGGCATCCTATTTACTATATTGTTTATTTGTTTTTTTATAGTTTCAAGGTACAGATTACAGATTGTAAATCACTCGGGGTTATTAGTGTCTGCTAAATTGTAAATTGTTTTGCAGCGAGCTGTTCATACTTGAATGACATGTCTCTGGTGCTACAGGCTCAGCGGATGCATCGACTGCAGCACCCATGCCCCCCATGATGGCCAACTTCACCCCAGACATGGCAGGGGGCCAAGAGGCAGACCCGGGTGAAGACACAGGTGAGCCCAGTTGAGCCCCCCCCAAAAAAGTTCAGATTGTTGGTTCCCGTTGGCGTTGCATTGTTTTTGTTCCCCTTCGTAATGTGAATAAATTAGTTTATTCTCTCTAGTTGCGCTATGAGTTAGAATAAAAGATGAACATACCAAATCATTATTATACGAAAAGAAACAAAACAATTATACCAATTTAAACTAGTTTTAAAAGCCATTTAGACCTGAAAAAAAGTCTTCTAGATCTTAACAGTTTTCTGAAAAACCTATGTTTGTCTGTCAGTGGTTCTCAAACGTTTTCATGTCAAGGACCCCCTAGAATTATATGTATTTGACCACGGACCCCCATCTGAAAATATTTAGTTCCAGGGACAGAGAGAAAGAAGGATCTGCGTTACAAATATATACATTAAAAGATTTGCCCACATTTAACGCATTAAATAATGGTTAAAGTGGTGACACAGATATGCATTCCTGGTCTAAATGGGTTTAACCAGTGTCATATAAATAGAGAGAGTTATGACACTTACATTGACTCCCATTGTAAGCGTGGAAAGCGGACGTGACGTCACTATTTAGCTTACTGGAGTCTGGTGATATTCCTGCTGCTCTTTAGCCTCGTACAACTCCATTGTAACCAAGGCATTTTCACTCACTGGTAAGTAGACTAAATCACGTCTTTTCCCCCTTTTAACGCATTCACGGGCCTCCAAGTTACGGTAATTTAAGTCCATTTTAAAGTCAATAAAATAAATAATTAAAAAAATTAAAATTCTTACATTAAACATTAACTAGAGCCGATTATGTGAAATAATAATGTTGCCTACCTTGGAGAGGCCCGTGAATGCGTTAAAAGGGTGAAAAAGACGTGATTTAGTGTACTCAGCGAGTGAAATACAATGGAGGTGAACAGGGCTGAAGAGCAGCAGAGGTTTGTTAAGAATTAAACCAGGCCCCGGTGACGCGACTTCCAGATCAAAGCCTGGTGCTACTCTCCTCCCCTGTACTACTCTGGGTTTAACTAGGGGAATAATTTTGGAGGTGTATGTCACCGGTGGTTTCCAACTTGTGATTCAGTGCGGCGGGGTCAGGGTACTAAAGTATCGTTCGATTTTCAATAGGAATTCAATTTTAAAAAATCATTTTTCTCTCAATTTTCTAATTTTCCAGCTCCCCATAAAATCAAATATTGGTTCATTTTTCCAATTTTCTAGCTTGCAAAAAAATCAGGAAAATGCTTCAATTTTGCTTCAATTTTTTAAATGTGTGATTCGTCTTTGTCATTATTTGATTTGGAACCGACAAAGGAAAAACATCTTTAAAAAAGGTATTTTTCATTTTTTACCACATTACGAATATCAAAAAATTGACCAATTTTTTAAATTTTCTAGCTTGCAAAAAAATCAGGAAAATGCTTCAATTTTTTAAATGTGTGATTCATATTTGTCATTATTTGATTTGGAACCGACAAAGGAAAAACATCTTTAAAAAAGGTATTTTTCATTTTTTTACCACATTACGAATATCAAAAAATGGACCAATTTTTCCAATTTTCTAGCTTGCAAAAACATCAGGAAAATGCTTAAATTTTTTAAATGTGTGATTCGTCTTTGTCATTATTTGATTTGGAACCGACAAAGGAAAAACATCTTGAAAAAGGTATTTCTTAATTTCTTACCCCATTACAACAATCAAAAAATGGGCCCATTTTTCCAATTTTCTAGCCCACAAAAAAATCAGGAAAATGCTTAAAATTTGCTCAATTTTTTGAATGTGTGATTCATATTTTGGCATTATTTGATTTGGAACCGACAAACAAAAAATAGGCCCATTATTCAATTTTCAAGTCCAGGAAAGAAATCGTCATCATGAATGTCACGTGACCACGTGTCAAGTCACATGGTACACAACTTCAAAATAAAAGCTGTAGGCTAGTCTAACATCCAAGTAATAGGATCAACATGCAGGCAGGCAGGGGGTCCATGAGGGGTTTACAAGGGGGTCCATGGCTGGTTCCCAAAGTGTGGTTTGCGGACCCCCAGGGTTTCTATGGCTGGTTCACAACAGCCTGGTACACGTACAGCCATGGCTGGTTCCCAAAGTGTGGTTCGGGGACCTCTTGAGGTCCATGACGGATTTCCAAGGGGGTCCATGGCTGGTTAGCAATAAATGTGGTTCGGGGACCTCTGGGGGTCCCTGAGGGGTTTCCAAAGGGGTCCATGGCTGGTTAGCAATAAGTGTAATTGCGACCGTAGGTCGCTACTTACTATCACAGCCTGCACAAACTGTCCGTCTGTCTGTCTGTCTGTCTGTCTGTCCCTCTGTCTGTCACACCTCACACGTCACACTATTGCCCTGCTCATATCTCCGCAACCGTTGGCCCGATCCATGCCAAATTTTGCACACACGCTCCTTGCCTGCCAAACTACAACCTCCATGGACCCCCGACCTCCAGGGACCCCCAGGTCCCTGGGGGACCCCCAGATGTAAAAAATGACCAAATATGCAAAAATGACCAAATGACCACCCCAACGGGGCTGCTCACGGGGAATTCCCGGGGACCACCGACTCCTGCTGCTCCAGAACGGATGCCAAAGTGGTGGCGCCCCCAGTGGAGGACCCCCTCCACTGCAGCTCACATAAAATGCCGTAACTCGGGCTAGGAGCGTCCGGGAGAGCCGGGGCCGGTACCTATTCGTCCGCCAAGGCAACGCGGAGACCCCACCCCTCATTTCTCACATGGCCCTCTTCTAGCGCCACCATGAGGCCGATTCTTGCTAAACACATTTTTGGACACTGCTCCTACAGATTTTGCCCTAAAATCACGCACATCGGTACACAGTATGTCTACACATTGCCCACACAACTAGGAACCAATGGCAGTTACAGCCCTCTTTGTGTATACATGTGACCTACGGTCGCTTATCTCCCGATTAGGGAGTCTTACTGGTAGTGTAATAGGTGAAATAGTGTAATAGTGCATTACTTGTAATATTGAAATAGCATAAATGTTATTGCGACCGTTATGTCGCAGTTACTATCAAAACCTCGACCAGCTGTGAGTCCGTCCGTCCGTCCGTCCGTCCGTCCGTCCGTCCGTCAGTCAGTCAGTCAGTCTGTCTGTCTGTCTGTCACACGTCACACTTTTGCCCTGCTCATATCTCCGCAACCGTTGCCCAGATCCATGCCAAATTTTGCACACATACTCCTTGCCTGCCAAACCACAACCTCCACCCATCAATTCACACATGACCCTCTTCTAGCGCCACCATGAGGCCGATTCTTGCAAAACAAATTTTTGAACACAGCTCCTAAATTTTTTGTCCTAAAATCACGCAAATCGGTACACAGTATGTCTACACTCGTGTCATCAACATGGATCTGTCCCATATAGCGCCACCTTCAGGCCGATTTTTGAAAACACATTTTTGGACACTGCCCTAAAATCACCCTATTAGGGAGTCTTACTGGTAGTGTAATAGCGCAATAAGGGTAATAGTGTAATATTGTAATAAGTGTAATAATATAATAGTGTCATTGCGACCGTCAGGTTGCAGTTACTATCAAAACCTCCACCAGCTGTCAGTCTGTCAGTCAGTCTGTCAGTCAGACTTTCAGTCACACTTTTTCCCTTCTCATAGTGATTTTGGCTGCCAAACCACTACCCCCATTTCTCCCTCTTCTAGCGCCACCATGAGGCCGCTTCTTGCAAAACACATTTTTGGACACTGCTCCTACAAATTTTGCCCTAAAATCACGCAAAGCGGTACACAGTATGTCTACACTGGGTTGACACTGTCCAAGATAGCGCCACCATCAGGGCGATTTTTCAAAGACATTTTTGGACTCTGCTTTTACAGATTTTGCCGTAAAATCACGCAAAGCGTAAAATCACAGCAAAGCGTGATTTTAGGATGCCCTGATGGTGGCGCTATCTCGGACAGATCCATGCTGATGACATGAGTGTAGACATAATGTGTACCGCTTTACGTGATTTTAGGGCAGAATTTGTAGGAGCAGTGTCCAAAAAAGTATGTGTTTTGCAAGAAGCGGCCTCATGGTGGCGCTAGAAGAGGGAGAAATGGGGTAGTGGTTTGGCAGCCAAAACCACTATGAGAAGGGCAAAAGTGTGACTGAAAGTCTGACTGACAGACTGACTGACAGACTGACAGCTGGTGGAGGTTTTGATAAGAATGCACTATTACACTATTTCACCTATTACACTACCAGTAAGACTCCCTAATCGGGAGAACGGTCGCTTATCTCCACAAAAAGGCCAAAAGTTTGTTTTACCAAAATCGTCCTGATGGTGGCGCTGGATGGGACAGATGCGTTTTGATTACATGACTGTAGAGATACTGTGCGATTTGTGTGATTTTAGGGCAAAATCTGTAGGAGCAGTGTCCAAAAATGTGTTTAAAAAAATCGGCCTGAAGGTGGCGCTAAATGGGACAGATCCATGTTGATGAGATGAGTGTAGACATACTGTGTAGCGATTTGCGTGATTTTAGGGCAAAGATTGTAGGAGCAGTGTCCAAAAATGTGTTTTAAAAAATCGGCCTGAAGGTGGCGCTATATGGGACAGATCCAAGTTGATGACATGAGTGTAGACATACTGTGTACCGATTTGTGTGATTTTAGGGCAAAAATTTTAGGAGCAGTGTCCAAAAATGTGTTTTGCAGAATCGGCCTCATGGTGGCGCTAGAAGAGGGCCATATGAGAAATGAGAGGTGGGGTCTCCGCGCTGCCGAGGCGGACGAATAGGTACCGGCCCCGGCTCTCCCGGTCGCTCCTAGCCCGAGTTAAGGCATTTTATGTGAGCTGCAGTGGAGGGGGTCCTCCACTGGGGGCGCCACCACTTTTGCATCCGTTCTGGAGCACCAGGAGTCGGTGGTCCCCGGGAATTCCCCGTGAGCAGCCCCTTTGGGGTGGTCTTTTTTGCACATTTGGTCATTTTTTACACCTGGGGGTCCCCCAGGGACCTGGGGGTCCCTGGAGCTCCGGGGGTCCTTCGAGGTTGTAGTTTGGCAGGCAAGGAGTTTGTATGGAAATTTTGGCATGGATCGGGGCAACGGTGGCGGAGATATGAGTAGGGGGAAAGTGTGACGTGTGACGAGTGACGTGACGGAGGGAAGGACAGGCTGACGGCTGGTGGAGGTTTGGATAGTAGAGAGTGTAAAAGTAACTGCGACCTACTACGGTCGCAATTAAACACACTTATTGCTAACCAGCCATGGACCCCCTTGGAAACCCCTCAGGGACCCCCAGAGGTCCCCGAACCACACTTTGAGAACCAGCCATGGACCCCCTTGGAAATCCGTCATGGACCTCCAGAGGTCCCCGAACCACACTTTGGGAACCAGCCATGGCTGTACGTGTACCAGGCTGTTGTGAACCAGCCATAGAAACCCTGGGGGTCCCCAAACCACACTTTGGGAACCAGCCATGGACCCCCTTGTAAACCCCTCATGGACCCCCTGCCTGCCTGCATGTTGATCCTATTACTTGTTGGATGTTAGACTAGCCTACAGATTTTATTTTGAAGTTGTGTACCATGTGACTTGACACGTGGTCACGTGACATTCATGATGACGATTTCTTTCCTGGACTTGAAAATTGAATAATGGGCCTATTTTTTGTTTGTCGGTTCCAAATCAAATAATGCCAAAATATGAATCACACATTCAAAAAATTGAGCAAATTTTAAGCATTTTCCTGACTTTTTTGTGGGCTAGAAAATTGGAAAAATGGGCCCATTTTTTGATTGTTGTAATGGGGTAAGAAATTAAGAAATACCTTTTTCAAGATGTTTTTCCTTTGTTGGTTCCAAATCAAATAATGACAAAGACGAATCACACATTTAAAAAATTGAAGCATTTTCCTGATTTCTTTGCAAGCTAGAACATTTGAAAAATTGGTCCATTTTTTGATATTCGTAATGTGGTAAAAAAATGAAAAATACCTTTTTTAAAGATGTTTTTCCTTTGTCGGTTCCAAATCAAATAATGACAAATATGAATCACACATTTAAAAAATTGAAGCATTTTCCTGATTTTTTTGCAAGCTAGAAAATTGAAAAAATTGGTCAATTTTTTGATATTCGTAATGTGGTAAAAAATGAAAAATACCTTTTTTAAAGATGTTTTTCCTTTGTCGGTTCCAAATCAAATAATGACAAAGACGAATCACACATTTAAAAAATTGAAGCAAAATTGAAGCATTTTCCTGATTTTTTTGCAAGCTAGAAAATTGGAAAAATGAACCAATATTTGATTTTATGGGGAGCTGGAAAATTAAAAAATTGAGAGAAAAATGATTTTTTAAAATTGAATTCCTATTGAAAATCAAACGATACTTTAGTACCCTGACCCGGCGGTACCTGCCGTGGCTGTTGTCAGCTGTTACCGGCAACGCTGCGTCTGATTCCGGTGCCGAAGAATGCACTCGCTCCTTCTCTAGGCTGATAGGGCCCAATGTGATTAAAACATTATACAAGACTCACTCCAAATCTCTTACAGGGTCCCTGTCTAATATTAATTATGTCTACCAATGCCAAAAGCTCTTAGAAGGTATAATGGCCTCTCCATGGCCACAGCTAATGGATATTTTCACTTTCGAGTTTATTGGATCGATTTTCAGACTTCTCGTTTCAGTCGCTTTTAACAATAACTTCCTCCCATTCTGTGGTGCTTTGGTATTTTCTTTTAAGGGTGGACGGTCATTTATTGATGCGATGCCACATGCACGTGCACACGCGCCTCTAGAGGCTATTTAGAAAGAACGGATGTCAGCAGATCTAATGTGAAAACAAAATTGAATGCAATAGCACTCAATAGAAAATTGCTAACTTTCATTACATACTGTATATGAATGAAACTTCATTACTGTATATGAATGAAACTTCATTACATACTGTATATGAGTGAAACTTCCTTACATACTGTATATGAATGAAACTTAATTATATTTTGTATATGAGTGAAACTTCCTTACATAATGTATGAATGAAACTACTACTGTATATGAGTCTCCTCATGACCACCCTGGCCACAATATGACTTCAGGTTGGTTCTAGCGGAAGTCATGCGTTGTCTACCAGTGAAATTCTCGCGGCGGAAGTTGAACAGTCTCTGCCTGATATTGTCACCAGGCTTTTCTCTTGGCAGATGAGTAAGCCTGGCTACGCGAGGCTACCTCATGACTAACAACTTTGTCACTTTGACCTATGACCTTACCCTTACATCTTCCGCCATTTGAATCTAGTGGTTAAGATATTGGACTTTCGCTTGAATCTAGTGGTTAAGATATTGGACTTTCGCGTGGGAGACCCGGGTTCAAAGCCGAGTGGGGAGGTTCGGATCACCTCCATTACACATGCACAGTGCATAAACTACTGCAGGCCTTGTTAATGGCTTGGATAAAGGTGCTATATAAATGCACCATTAACCATTTAAGGGTCCATTCATTGCTTGGCATTATTGTTCTCAAGTTCAGTCCATTATGGTTCTATATGGCTTGTTGTGCATATTGCATATTGCTGTTTCTATATTGCAAATAGCTTTTCTTGGCCCCCGTATTGCTGCTTGCAGCTATAGCTTTACTCTGGTTTCTACAGCAGGTGTTTCTCCCAACAAGGTGTGCAGTTACCACGCCCTCCTAACCCACCTGAACATGAGGAAAGACAACGAGCTGTTCACGGCAACCCGACCCGTTCTGAACTACACCACACCCACCGAGGTGTGGTTGGATGTCGCGCTCAACGCCATTTTAAACATGGTAGGTAGACCACGAGTCTTCAAGGCATTTCTGCTATTTCTGCATATTACACAAGAGGGTGTGTGTTATCGTGAATATTGGCACGCCTGCGTCACTGCAGGAACGAGCCGAAGGCGGGTTCCGTAGGCAGGGCTGAAGTGTGATATTGAGATTAGACAACAGTTACCCTTAAAGAAACACGTCAACTTTATTTCATTGTAATTAGGATATTCTATAGAAATGTTATATTTTTTAATGCCAACTGAAACTGCTAGCGTAGCCACTTACACGGCATTGAACAATGATGACAATAACAATATCGCATGCATTTCAATTTGCTGCTTATGTTCATCAGGAATGATTTGTGTTTGTTTGCTGGAAAATTCTCATATACTGTATTATGTTTATTCATAGGCTGATAAAGAGCAGCAATTAACATCATACCTCGATATTGAAATGGTGAGTTCTCATATAATACTGTATATACAGTCATTTACGGAATCTGTGTGTGTGTGTGTGTGTGTGTGTGTGTGTGTGTGTGTGTGTGTGTGTGTGTGTGTGTGCGTGCGTGCCTGCCTGCCTGCCTGCCTGCCTGCCTGCCTGCCTGCCTGCCTGCCTGCCAGTCAGTCAGTCAGTCAGTCAGTCAGTCAGTCAGTCAGTCAGTCAGTCAGTCAGTCAGTCAGTCAGCCAGCCAGCCAGCCAGCCAGCCAGCCAGTCAGTCAGTCAGTCAGTCAGTCAGTCAGTCACACAAAACTTTCCTGGCATAACTCGGACAGGGTCAGAGGCAAAAATTGTGTTCGGGAGGCTGTATAGGCCTACATTGGCTTCCCTGATTGGCCAACTAAATGGTATACGACCCGCGCCATTCCCGACACGCATGACCCCAAGTAGGCCGGCGTCCAAAGAGTGCTTGTCGGATTTCGCATAAAGGGCTCTCCATACTGTCTCCGACCACCATTTTGTCTGAGAGTTCCGACTTTCCGACGTGCAGCTTTCCTAACTCTAATTATGGGTAATGCTTTTCAGAAGTTGCGAGTGACATTGCATTTTGTAGTTTAAACAGGTATAACTCATACCCCATTTAACGTTCAGCCATGAAACTTCATTAAATACTGTATATGAATGAAACGTCATTATATACTGTATATGAATGAAAATGTATTACATACTGTATATGAATGAAACATCCTTACATACTGTATATGAATGAAAATGTATTACACTGTATATGAATGAAATGTCATTATATACTGTATATGAGTGAAACTTCATTACATAGAGCCTGTACTATTGTAACGTTTTTCACATTTCAATATTTTACTCAGAGATTCTTTTACCTACATATGTAATATTTTCAGGCAAAGGACCTATACATGTCTGCTATCATAAACCACTTAAGGTTTTTCAATTGATAAAATAGGTCATGAGATATTAAACCGAAAGTAGACCCTGTTCCGATGTTACATTTGAAGCCCACATGGGATTAATTGTAACAGCATGATTTACAAATGTAACACGGCTAAAGAACCGCATTAAACAAATCGTTTTTAGTTTAAATCAATTATATTTCATTCAATCAACTCTTTTACATTGTTTTCATACCAAGGATATGATAAGATACTATATCATACTTTAGGAAAATATTAAATATTACCAGATGTACCAGTTCGAGCGTTTGAGTGAATTCCATGGGAAAATATATTGATTACGTAAATAAATAGCAAGTTTGATTAATGCAACACGTTATACATCCCTAATCTGACTTAAAATACACTGTATTGAATGTCAGCTGACTGAACACAATATTGGCCAATATGTCAAATATGTCAATATGATATTATCATGTTAAATTGTGTTACAATTGAACCGTTTTGGCAACCCTGATTTGACATTGCCTACAGAACAGAACTAACACGCATAGCAAGTTAAAATGATGTAAACTAATGAAGAACAGATACATGCAGACAACCATGTAGATTTTATCTCAGCAACATTAAAGAAAAGATTTGCTGACCAAAGATACTCAAGGTGATTTTTTTTTTACGCATTTTGAGAAATACCAGTTTTTCTGCAATAACTCGGTCTAGGCTGGATACAAATAATTCTTACTTCCTGGACACGTTCATTACGGCCCTGGGCACATACTGATGCGATGACGTCATGATGACATTGACCAATCAAGAGATAATGTGCTTGTTACAATTATGAAGCGTTAAAAATGAGGCGGCTCTCCCCCTGTATATGAATGAAGCTTCATTACATACTGTATATGAATGAAACTTCATTACTGTATGACTTCATATATACCGACTGTTCGTCGGAAAGGTGGTCGGAGACAGTGTGGACAGCCCTTGTGCTGCATAGCCATTGTCTCAATCTCACCACATCAATATCCCAGCCAGGGCAAGTTTCAGAAAATGCACCTCTCTATTTAAAATGATAACTGATTTGTTGGCGATTTCCCTCCTACTGCAGTCATGGTTAAATGAGCACATATCCTGGGAACCTGCTAAGTTCTGTGGGATTCGTGATGTTTCTGTGCCCAGTGATTGGCTGTGGAAGCCTGACATCTTCATCGATGAGAGGTGGGGATACACATGCAGACATGCTGTAGTTTAGTTTACTTTATTGACACAATTGTATAAAACATTGGGTCCAAACAATAATCGAAAACCCATTAATAAAAACTTTCAAAAAGTACAAATTACAACACACAACACAAAATCCCTTGACTCATACAACCGAATCTTTCTGTTGCTCCAAAAGTGACAGGCAGGCATGCAGCATACACAAAGTTTCTCGGTTAGTGCCCACTAAGAGTGAGCTCAGATCATCAAACTTTCTTTCTTTATTTTTCCTTTATTTATTCAGGGGAGCCCATTGAGAGCAAGCTCTCTTTTTCAAGGACACCCTGATCACGGCATAGAAACATAATACGGCAATGAAAAAACAACAACAAATAATCATAATACAACATCAGAGTTCATATTCAAGTTCATACCTCTGATGTCCTGTGTGAGGGGACGCACCAGTATACATGCTGTTCGTTTTGTATACCAGTCTGACATTGACATGTACAGTATGCTGCTCAGGTGGTATTAAGGCTGGGCGATATTAGGAAAAACCTTCAATATTCAATAATGTTGTTGAATACCTTGATATTGCATTATATATTTTTTAATGTTTGTTCTGCTATAGGTCCACTGACTGCCTAACCCAAATAATGAATAGCATATCCATGCATGCACACTGCACAGTATAGAAGGGTAGGTAGGTTTTATTGAAATAACCACACCCGGTTACAGATGGACTACGTTTTTGCATGTGCCCTTTGTATGCATAACAGCCGAGACACACACATGCACGCATGCACGCATGCACATACGCGCGCGCACACACACACACACACACACACACACACACACACACACACACACACACACACACACACACACACACACACACACACACACACACACACACACACACACACACACAGCATGTGCCCAATTACCTACGGTAATTCCACTCTGTTTATGTGTATGTGTGCGTGCCTGTCTCACAGGTTACAGAAGGATAAGGCTGGTCTAAACCCCTATGTCAGAGTTAACGCTTATGGGATGGTCACTGTTTTGAACGACGAAGTGGTCGTCAGCACCTGTAAGATGAGGATCTACAAGTTCCCCTTCGACACTCAATCCTGCAAGCTGACGTTTGCCTCTGGGATTTACAGATGTGAGGGAGTCAACTATTTGCTTTTAAATGTATATTATGTGTAGCAGAGTGACTCAATGCCTCGGCCTGATGGCCTCAAAAGTCTAATATTTTCCCCAGTCCATATAGATGTCCATTTAGTCTTGTGGTTAAGATATTGGACATCCAAGTATGAGACCAGGGTTTGAATCCCGGTGTGTGTGTGTGTGTGTGTGTGTGTGTGTGTGTGTGTGTGTGTGTGTGTGTGTGTGTGTGTGTGTGTGTGTGTGTGTGTGTGTGTGTGTGTGTGTGTGTGTGTGTGTGTGTGTGTGTGTGTGTGTGTGTGTGTGTGTGTGTGCGTGTGGTCAAATCACACATAGTTAATTCTCAAATGATTCATTTGACTGCTTGGAGTCCCAGACGCACAACTGGCCGCCAGGTTTGGTGCCTTGGGCAGCGTTGTGACACATGCACAGTGCGTGTCATGGTAGCGGCGGCACTGGCTTGGAGAACGATTACCTAAGTGTTTTCTTCTATTCCTTTACCAGCCAAAGATCTGAAGCTACTAGCAATCCTTGACAGCAACGACACCAGGTTCTGGACCGATATGATGATGCGGGCCGAGTACGAGTGGAAGTTGGAAAACATTATAGCCACCGAACTCAACGAGACTGACTACATACCTCAGCGGATTATCTACACTGTAGGTATTCATTAACACAGGCTATGGCTGTTTTCTATATTTTAATGTTAAACTACAGCTAGTTGCATTTTTAAAACTTGAACCATCTCTAGACTGAGCTTCTGACATCTCCTCCTAGATCACTATGAAGAGGAAGGCCGTCCTCTACATTGTCAACTTCCTGCTGCCCGTCTTGTTCTTCCTGGGTCTGGACATGGCGTCTTTCCTGATCTCTGACAGAAGTGGAGAAAAGCTGAGCTTCAAGGTCACTGTGTTGCTGGCCGTCACAGTTTTACAACTCATTCTCAACGACATCCTGCCTGCCACGTCCAACAGGATGCCCATCATAGGTATAACGCTCATGCATGGGAGACCTTTGTGTCTGTTGGATTATCATTTATATCAGGAGTCTTCAACGTTTTCAGGCCAAGGACCCCTTGAGAGAGAGATGAAGCAGGGACCCTTACAACCTTTTCATAGATTCCATATTGTTTCATCATTTGACAGCACAATCATCAGTGTATTTTGGATTCATGTCAATTTGTGTTTTCAGATATTTAACCACTTGAACCGTAAATACTTAATAAACTTGACCTTTCACTCTGTACTTAGTCTGCTCTTTTCCCCCTCTACACCAAACCCCTTTGCCTAAAATAGACGATCTATAAGCTCACAACGCCTCGCAGCGCGAGGCATTGTGAGCTTGTAGATCTGCTATTTTTGATTAAAGTTCTCAGGAAAAAAGGTTTCTATCACACAAAGATTTGGAGGACCCCCTGTAGCAACTCTGAGGACCCCCTAGGGGTCCCGGACCCCCCGTTGAAGACCCCTGACTTATATCATAAATAGTATGAATAGATGATAATGTAATGCTGTGCTCACAGCAATGTACTGCATGGGGACTTTTTCTCTGATGCTGCTGAGTCTGTTGGAGACGGTCCTGGTGACGTATCTGCTGGAAAAAGACTCCCAGAAGAAAGAGACGGACAAAGACCTCGAGAAGGAGGACAAGACCAAGTGCCGTAGCTGTGACAGAGGTGAGACATGTCAACACTGCAATAGCAATGTTATTTGGGTGTATGACAAGGTTAGCAGTGTTCCCTGAGGATATAGGCATTGGGCAAGGGGTAGCCATGTTCTTCTAGGTTATGCCATGGGGTAGGAGTGTTCTTTGGGGTCATCCAAATCTCACTCAAGAGACTGGAGGGAGGCATGGACTGAAATTAATTTGCTTTCTTGATTGCATTTTGTGATGAGAAAAGAACGGAGATAGTGATGAAATGCATTGTACCAAGATAGAGATGCAAATGCTACTGTAGGTGACAGTAGTCACACACTGTCTTCAGAAATAACAATATACCAGAAACCATGTCAATTGCTATCTCCATTTGCCAGTGCTCATTAATATAAGAAAAAGTTTTAGATGGTCAATTTGTGCCGAAACACAATGTCTTGTTCGCCTTATTCCCTAATCTTTGGAATGTACCGGTATAATTCAGAATTCATGTCATCATGAATATTGTGAATCATATTTGATTCACATTCATCACGTGGTATAATCATCAGTTCTCTGTGTGTGTCATTTCAGAGAAGAGATGCAAGTGGTGTCCTCCATGCTTTTACAATGTCCCTGATGATGATGATGATGATGATGATGATGATAATGATAACACAGACACAACCCATCAGAGTGTGGCTGAAAAGGTTATCAGGATTTCACCATTCTACATGAAGTGTCTATACTATTACTCTCTATCGCAGGGGTCACCGCCATGCTGGCTTGTGGTGGACATTTTGTCACAGACATACAAAATGAGCGGACAATAATATTACCAGAGATAATAATATTACACTCTCAGAGTTATGGGGGTCCTTGCAAATAAAAAAATTGAGAACCACTGGTGGACTGCTAAGTAATATGCCAACATGCCATACGTAGTAAATCAGTGTCATACATCAATATTAGATTATAATGGTGTGTAAGAACGTCTATATTGATGACCCCTGCTCTAGATGAATATATGCACGATAATTAATGCATTTATTAATACTTAATCATTAATGATAATTCATCCATGACTTCCAAACTGTGTCTCCCTCTAATCATTGTCCCTAAAATGTATTCTATCTCGTCATCTAATCTAATCTTTCAGGACAGTGATCTCAAAGGGGAATCTCATGGATTCCAGGTGATCCTGGATGAGTTGAGGGATCTGGAGAAGAACCTGGATGTGTTATTTAAGAGCAACAAGGAAGATGGAGACAGGCCTGGTTACTGGACCAGAATGGCCACAAGAATCAACAACGCTTTCTTCATGTTCTATGTGGCAACTGTCATCGTGTTTCTAGGCATCATCTTTAATGAATGGAGTCCTGAATACTAAAATGAGACAAATTGCTGCAGATGTTGTTGATTTGCTTCTCTGTTGTTCAATGTGGAACACCGTTAAATAGTAGGCTATATTGTGGAGCATTCGAACAGTGGTCTTATTCTGGCGCCAGGGCAGGAATTTCATGGAGGCCATGGGCATGGCTGTTGCCCCCTCAGTTTGGCCACAGTGGCCTTAATGCCCAAGCTGATTGTACCACTTTCTCCTTTCTTGTCAATATGTAGACAGTAGACACCGATGTCTCTTTCTTGTCATATAGACGCCAGTGTCTTTTGTTGAGATTCTGAAATCTTACCTCCCCTAAACCAATCCAGTGACTTTGATTGGTGCAGGGCTGAGCATGGATTCATCAGATTGTAACACCATCATTTATCTATTTCACCGCAGATTAGGTTATCATCCCTAACCCTTAGATTCAACAAATTCTTTCAATGGACTAAAATCTTGTTTTATTTAATGGCCTTCCTGCCCTGGCATTTGGCCTTTGTGCCCTAAAAAAACCCACTAAATGCCAAGTGGCCTTGCTCCTAAAATGACGAAATTCCAGGCCTGTCTGGCGCCATCTGAAGGGCTGGTGATTTGCATCCCTGTTGAATGTTGTCGGTTGAATACTTTAAAAGGTTGAACACAGGCCTGCAGCCTGCATCTGTTGTAGCATGCTGGTGATGTAAATGCAGTTAGATGTTTTTTCTATCACTGTGTCCTGATAACTAGGGATGTAACGATACATTATATATTTTAACAACGATACGATACGCATCGTGATACATGGTTGACGATATGGGTTCATTCATGGTGATACGATACGATTCGATTCAATGATTTAAAATTGATATAGTAACTATTTAGCAAAGAAATTAAATATGTGTGAAGTGTGTCAATAGTGCATGTTTTTAAGGGAAAATCTATTATTATGGATAAGTAAACACTGTGATTCTCTAGCAAATACATGGACATCATATCATACAGACAAACCCTCACCTTGACATGAACACAGAGATTACACACTTTTATCGATAGACCAAGAGTCGCTATATGGAATGGAAAAGTAATTAAACCCCTCTTTTTAATTTTCCTTCTTAAAATTGCTAAATACAAGGCACAAATACTTAGTTTCCATACAATCAATTATTTGCACTGCAAACCGATTCGATACCGATTATCTCCATTGCAAAACGATACCGATACGAAACAAAGCCAAAACGGTAAAATACATGCTTTTGCATATCGATATAGTAAATCATTGCAAATTAAAATCGTTTTTTTTTATTCAGTTTCTATATATCGTTACACCCCTATACTGATAACCCTTCTCCTTGTCGAGTTATGATGATTTGTAACTCCGGTGCTGGCTTTATTCACTTCACTGACTGCTGCCTAATGCCTATTGCTTGTGGAATTGGTTTTACACTTATTGTAACTACTTTTAAAGCATTAAATCTCCAGGTTGGCCCCAATTTACGTACGTAACTTAGAAATGTGAAATCTCTGGCATTCTGGTTGTCCACCAAAGACCAGGCTTAAGTTAAAACTAATGGTGACTGCACCTTTGCCATGGTTGCTCCCACTCTATGGAATGCTATACCTTTAGCCTTATAAAAAACAATGCAGAGTCAGTTGACTGTTTAAAAGATATTTTAACTATAGGATGTACAGAAGTCATCTCATCTGTAATAGTCTCCCAGTCCCACAGTCTTTCCTTGTGTTTTTCCCAGGTTCCACTAGAGGTCCCCAGTGTGTTTATACCAGATGTGTGTCATTACCTCCTCATCATACACTGCTTTTATTTAAAACCTTAGTCTGGTGCTGTTCATTCATTTCTGCTAACCTTCTCATGCAGTAAGTTATTTTCTGTGAGTAGTTTAGTCTGTGTAGTTTATTGTCTATTCTGTATAGGTAAGGTATAGAGTACATGTAGTGCAGTCAGACATTCTTCCTCACCTGTGGACGCCTGCATCTTCTGTCTCCCTGTTAAGCTAAAATAAAACACATTTTTATTGCATAGATATTTTTTGCCTTCAGCCTGGTTTCTGCAATGGAGTCCTGTACTCACTTATATGGTGCTTGTGTTTTTGGTTTAGGGTTAGTACCGCAGGTAACTGCGTTCGGTGTATCTGTTGTGTATCTGTCTGCCCAGTGTTATATACAGGTATATCAGGTCGCACTTGTTGATGGTGATGTCACGAGAATGCTGGTCCCTGATTGGCTACGGGCGTAAACACAAACAGAGGACGCGACAGAGCTCGGACTTGACAGAAACGCAGTACTTGCACACTCTGCTGGCACAAGTGGTATCCTGGTCCAAGTAATTAAGAATAAACATATGCTTTTGTAACATGGTCTGAAATAATATGTAATATACATGATAAGAACATTTGACATTTAAGGCCGATAATGCTTCAATATTTGCTACAAATTGCTACAAAACCAGTCAAAAATCTAGTCATTGCGGGCATAAACAAAAGGGTACATTTAGGTCTGATAATGATGTATCAAGCATGTTCAAATCATTTATACTTTACATGACTCCAGACCATTTTCAAAAGCATACTTTTTATTCTTTACTTTTTTCACATTTTATGGAGGGAAAAAAAACTGACAATTTCACACTGAGGTGACAAAACACCTCAGGTCTACTCTTCCTGTACCCCTTGAGACCTACACAGATCCCTGAGTGTACAAATGCAACCAAACGGACCCTTAAGGGCGCATTTGCAAACTCCAGTAGTTATATACATACACCCATGCCACGTGTGTATATTATATACCTCTTAATAAAAGCTGGTATTATGCTCTGAACTGAATTACTGAAGTCATTATGTATAGCTCTGAGAAATGACTCTTTCTTAGTAGGGGAAAAACTGCCTTAAAGAACATACTGTAAAAGGTGTTGTAAGTGACATTGTCTTGTTAAAAAAAAAGGTTATAAATGTAAACTATATGGGAATATCAGTCGGATGCAAGCAATTCGGATGCAAGCAATTCTTGTGACAGTGCCACTTAAACCCTACGCTTGATTGACCACCCTCCTTTTTCCCTTTACATCAATTCTCTTGGACAAAAGTAGCCGATCTATAAGCTCACAATGCTTCGCAATGTGACACATTGTGAACTTGTAGATCAGCTATCTTTACAGAACTAGAGGTTTGGATCTTCAACTTTGGTTCTGTTCGCGGGTCATTTTGCCCGCGGGATATTTGGTTTAAAAACATCCCTGATATAAATTTTAACTTAACAAATCATCGCCATACATTGACTTTGTCTCAATTTCAAACAATTCATGTGATATATATGGTAAATGTTTGCATTTATACTTTGCTATATCACATTAAACACTGAAAGAGCTAGGCGTTTTCACTGATAGCTGAAATTAATTTAAAATAAGAGCTGAACACACACATGAACGTCACAATGAACGTCACTAGGTATACACTAGGTATACACTAGGAAGCACATGCTTCACAAACATGCTGCATTTGAGGCACATGAGCTTCTTGCACCTCCTGCAAGCAGTCTGTCTTCCTGTCTGCTGTTGTAGGACACACTGAACAGCGCTTTCTCTTGCCAGATGCTTGAACTCTAAGTTCACTGTTTATTTTACCATTTATATCATTTGGATTGTTTGGAATTGTGACAAAGTCAATGTATGATGATGATTTGTTAAGTTAAAATTTATATTAGTATTGTTTTTTAAACCAAATATCCCCCGGGTCAAAATGACCTGTGAACAGAATTAGAGGGTAGCATGGGTGTAGTGCAAAAATATTTTTTTACATGTTAAACATGAAGAATCTTTAAGGCCAGTGTGTTTCAGGCGGAAAAAATGCAAACTTTTACCTTTTTCTTTCAAATGAAAATGTAAAACGGGTCACAATGACCCGAACAGAACTTCTAGGGATCACCACGTGGACCTTCCTTACAGGCGGATGTGGATTGGTCCCAGAGATTCTTTATTAGTGTGGTTGCCATAGGGAACACACTATTGTATTCGGCCCTAGAACTTTTTCCCAGCAAAGTGAACCTGTGTTTTGTAAACTTTCTGATTAATGTTAATCCAGTTTGGGAGGCTGCATAACAGAAATGTGAAGCTTTTGGTCATGTTCACTTGACATCACAATGTCTAATATAAATGGTAAGACGGAATTCATTTCCCCTCGGACTCCCCGTGACTCACGTCACGGCAACCACACTTGCAATTTCCCAGAATTGCAACTTTCTGGGTTATTAAATTGCGTTCCATGGCCTAATGCATATCATGCCTTTTTTTCACATCCTTGAAATTACAGACGGCCTGGCTCCGGAGACAAGGCTAGCAGAAGATGCAGGCACTTTGGCAAGACTTGCTTGCTAGTCGATAATGAAGTTACAGTAGACTCAAACAGGTCAGCTGTGCCCAAAACAAATTTGGACTATATGATGCCCTGCATTGACTTCCATAGTAAGTGATGAAAAAAAGAAGTAGAATGTAGGAAACAAATGACTGGATTAGCTCCGGACAGACACACAGACTAGCCTCTCCCAGAACCGAAAAATTATGAGCAGAAGCCATTGCATCTTTCTGTCTTCAAAATTTTGTATTATGTATTTGCACCAGTGATGGAGTTGTTGGATCTGTGCCGAGAGGACAAAGACATTTAGTCTTTCCTCTGCTTTGTCTATCAAGCTAGAACTTTAGTCAGTAACAGGTTATTCGTCCCTAAGATTCGTAATATGACGCCTTTCCTCACGTGGTACTTCCCTCATTGTGCCATCTGTCAACAAGACTTTAATGCATTGGTTCGGGGTACCAGCAGGGGCCCAAATTGCCTTGGAAATTAAAAAAGATTGAGAATCACTGCTTTGAGGCAGATGTTCTCAATGTGGTTTCCTATCCGGGAGGGGTGCTACACGCATTACTCTGACGTTGCGTTCGTTCGTCTCTCCCCATTACTAACCCTATCTCTAAACCTAACCCATAACCACATGCGTAGCTAAGTAGGAGTAATGAGACGTCAGACTTACGTATTCCTCCCATCTGGAACCCCCAAGGATCCTTCATGCAGGGGTTCCAGGGGGCTAAATTATGGATATTTAGGTCTGTAACTCAAAGAGAGTGTACAAATGGAACCATATGGTTCCATATTTACACTATCAGAGTTGTGGGCGGTCCATGGTCCCATGGACACTAAACCCTGTGGGGGGGGGGGGGGGGGGGGGTCCTTGAAATGACAAAAGGTTGAGAATCACAGCTTTTAAGGTGTGCTGTTCTCAAGATGGGTTCCCACCGAAAGATAAAATATTTGTTCTAGCAGTGCAATTGAATAGTCCAGTGTTTCTCAAAGTGAATTCCAGGGACTCTGTGGGTTCCTTTAGGTCTAAATGGACCATATAAGTCTGTAACTCCAGAGTTAAGGGGAGACCTTGAAATGTGAAAGTTTGAGAAACTCTGGAATAATCAATGCAAAGGGGCCAGTGGGAGTCCTCAGTTCCCACATTTGTCAGTCCTCATCGTAGCCGCAGTCCTCGTCCTCATCCTCATCCAGTTCGTCGTAATTGTCGTAGTAGTCGTCGTAGTAGTCGTCGTCGTGCATGGCGCTGCTCTGTATGCAGTACTCCGCCAGTGTAGTGGGCACCTTGACGCCATCCCTCTCCGCCTCCGCCTTGGTGGCCTGCACCTGCTTGCGGATGACCTCGGTGTACTCCTTGTTCTTGCCCTTGCTGTCGCGCCACTTGCGGTACATGACCGAGGCGTCCACGTTGGCCGCCGAGAAGGTGTTGGGCTCGTTGAGCAGTGATATGACGCTCAGCAGCACGGTGCGCACGTTCTGCGTGGGGTTCCAACGCTCCGAAGGCAGCTCGCCGCTCATGGGGTCGTCCACCGGCGGGTGAAGGATGGAGATGCACACGTCTCCGTTCTCGTAGATATTGGGGTGCCACATCTTGGTGAGGAAGTTGAAGGCGGGTGGCGAGTACGGGTAGTCGCTGGGGAACTTCATGCGAGCCTTGAAGTAGCCTCCTTCGTAGTGCGTGTTCGGGGGCCCGAATATCGCCACGTCCCAGTTGTAAATGTTCGACTCGTCCACCAAACTCACTTTGAAGCCTTCAACCGGCTCATCTTGAAGGTTTTTCATCTCTAGCATCAGTGCTTTCTGGGAGCCAGTTACTTGAGCCATGTTCCACTTATGAATCACCAATCCGTCGGTAAAGGACTAGCTTCTGTGTTTTCAAATGATATTATATATATCCAAGAAGCCTTTTGGTTCGAACTCGACAATGATTCCTTCCAGAAACACTTTTGAATTATTGACTTTATGGAGTTTCTCTGCTTCCTTCACCTGATAACGTTACTGCTACTCAGACACCCGATGAGCATGCCTTCTAAATACTCAATGTTCCTCCTTTAATGGTGTTGTGACATCATTATGAGTTTCATGCTCGTCCACCATTGGCTCTTTTTTTAGGAATAACCTCTATGCAATGGTCCTTGTGATTGTGAGGATACGCTGACTCTCTCGTTGATCCGGCTGTGGGCTGACATCACACAACAGTGGGAAAACTCATTTTCCATACATTCTGTATATGTATGGGTATAAAACCATTGCCCAACATTGTAAACATAAGGCACGTGATGTGCCGATTTACGATGATGATGATCTATTTGTCTGCCTTGGCTTGTGCAAGTAGGGTGATGAGCTCTGTCAGTGGGTAGGTGGGTATGTGCTGTATGTGGCCACAGCCGATGAGTCCCAGCTTCATTGGCTGAGCCTTTAGCCAATGAGGTAGCGGCGTTCTCAGTTCTCCATATATGGGCATAAAAGGGATAAGGACTGACACGCACAGACTTTCACATAAATGGTCGTTTATGGTCAAATCTACAATCATTATGTTGGACATCACGGACACAAGTCAGGTTTTACTGCTGTATTACCCAGGGGGCAAACCAGCCTTTTTTTAGGAAACCTGCATTTGCCCCGACATACAAAGTTGTCCACCAGAAATATTATCTATGACCCAGTAGGATCACAACCTATATGGACAACCCGGTCAATTTGTACAACAAAGTCCAATATGGCCGCCTTTAGTTTTAATGGGGAGGTGAATAGGGCAAAATCTTAAACTGAGGGATATTTCCACGAAACTTCACAGGTTGATCAATGGTATACATATGAACATTTTTTGTATTGCAAGTTTCCATGAAATCCAATATGGCCGCCACAATATGGCCGCCATAATGTAAGGACCCAGAAAATAGGTTTTGCCTCTAACTTCTGAACCAGATGAGCTAGAAACGCAAACTTGGTGTCTATTTCATGGTGTCTGACCATGGGAGACTCAATGGAATAGCTCATTTTATTATTGGGTGTGTCTGGACCTTTATTGTGCATATTTGCAAGATGGTGGACTCCCAAAATAGAGCTTTAACATAATTTCTACCATGATTGTTGACTGCTTTTGCAAATACAAGCAATATGAATCCTTTTGCTAAGATGTATGGCACAGAAGGGACTTATACCTGTATTATTCTTGAGTTTGCATGTTGTCAAAATGGCTGTAAACGAGATATTATATTTCCTGTCCGATTCTACTGTATGTAGTTGTAGCAATGACTTCAGATAAAATCAGAGACCAAAACAATGTATCTTAGAAATTATTTTTTAATTAAAAAAAATAAGTGAACACATGATTAAAACAGGCTGCATTATAATGCAAATAATTGCTAGTCACTATCACTGTCATGTGTACCTATCCTGCTGCATCTTGTCTCCAGTCCTTGGCAACGACACCCCAAGTAGCATGCAATTCCCTTCTTCGCACATGAACAGTTTTTCTGTCAGCCTTTGATACAGCTACATGATATTGCCTTGTCCATTGATATAGGCCAGGCTGGCTCTGTAGATGGACAGGGGACTGCCTTCCCATCACTGAGAGACCATCCATATTCAGTGAAGCAAGGGATGTCTGGCTTCGCGATGTGTGCAGTTTTATGTATTATGGTCTTTTCAGGTCCAAAGGCATTTTCTGTAGGTGGCAGCAGTTTCAACAGGGTTGATCGGTTATTTAGGAACTTGTACACTCTCAGCTTTGCCAGGTCAAAGTCCTCCGAATGGTCAGCTTTTGATGCATATACAGCTATTGTGAGGTCTCTAGCCTGATTCTTGACATCCTCTGAGAGGGAATAAGAGGAATTTTCACCAAACTCCTGAAGTGCAGGGAGATGTAGACCCATGCTGGTCTTGAACCATGCCTTCTTTCCAGTGAAAAAGGGATAGCTGGTGGTGTCTCTGCCACTCAGGCTGTGAATAAAGGGCAGGGCACGACACTGTGCGAGTCCAAGGGCTGAGACCATGTGATGGATAGGAAGATATGCATCCTGCTCTGTTCTCACCCACAGCTCTGGAAGGTCTAGGAGGTGGGTGGCAGCATGATATAGGCACATGATGATGATGTCTGTGTCATTCGCATGGATGACAACTCGTCAACTTTGTGAGCCTGGACACTGTAGATGGTGTGTAGAATTACTCTTGTGTCGGCCTCCTGTTGTGTTGACTCTAGTGCAGGGACATCAACAACACACCCCTCCTTGATCACCACACTCCTTGTCTCTTCTTTAAATCCTCCACTCAGGTAAAGATGGGTTGTACCAAGAGCAGACTTAAGTGTCTCATTTTGACACCATTCTTCACAGAGGAATCTTAGAAGGTTTGCTTTGTTTTCAGAGACAGCAAAAAACTCTTGAGGATCAGGAGCTGTATATTGTGCAGAGACCTCATATTCTTTTGCAGGTTTTGAATGGACATACCTGTGTTCCTGCTCAGCTGTCTTAAGACTGGGTCCACTGCCCTGCCCTTTATTCACAGCCTGAGTGGCAGAGATACCACCAGCTATCCCTTTTTCACTGGAAAGAAGGCATGGTTCAAGACCAGCATGGGTCTAGATCTCCCTGCACTTCAGGAGTTTGGTGAAAATTCCTCTTATTCCCTCTCAGAGGATGTCAAGAATCAGGCTAGAGACCTCACAATAGCTGTATATGCATCAAAAGCTGACCATTCGGAGGACTTTGACCTGGCAAAGCTGAGAGTGTACAAGTTCCTAAATAACCGATCAACCCTGTTGAAGCTGCTGCCACCTACAGAAAATGCCTTTGGCCTGCACCTGAAAAGAGCTGCTCTAGCAGCCATAATACATAAAACTGCACACATCGCGAAGCCAGACATCCCTTGCTTCACTGAATATGGATGGTCTCTCAGTGATGGGAAGGCAGTCCCCTGTCCATCTACAGAGCCAGCCTGGCCTATATCAATGGACAAGGCAATATCATGTAGCTGTATCAAAGGCTGACAGAAAAACTGTTCATGTGCGAAGAAGGGAATTGCATGCTACTTGGGGTGTTGTTGCCAAGGACTGGAGACAAGATGCAGCAGGATAGGTACACATGACAGTGATAGTGACTAGCAATTATTTGCATTATAATGCAGCCTGTTTTAATCATGTGTTCATTATAATTTCCCTGAAGCTGAAGTTGTTGGAAAGCATGTGCATGTCTATGTGTGAAAGACCCAAAAAGGCAGTTGCATTCATTTCATTGAGATAATCTCTCTCTTTTTTTCTTTTTTTTTTAAATTAAAAAATAATTTCTAAGATACATTGTTTTGGTCTCTGATTTTATCTGAAGTCATTGCTACAACTACATACAGTAGAATCTGACAGGAAATATAATATCTCGTAGTGATGCGCGGGCCGACCCGGTGCCCCCACCCGCCCGCCAACCCGCCCGCGTGCGGGTGGGTGGGTCAAGGTTTGAGACTCAATATTGGCGGGCGGCGGGCGGGCGGGTTATCACCACTCTCATGTGCAAAAAATAAATAAGAATAATCACCTGTTCTTATTTGCCTTTTATTCTTAATAAGAGTAGTCCTATAAGAATAAGAATATAATGTTTGAATACGAGCATGAGCGAGCAAGCATGTTTTAAAATGCGCCAGAGAGGAGCGAGGTTTCTCCTCCGCTCCTTGGTGCGAGGACCGTCCCAATTCCGCTCCTGTTGGGCCCGCGAACCGCATTTTGCCAACATTTGACACAACGTGAGCACAGCAGAAGAATGCACAAACAATTCAGCAGGATTTCACTTACCGTATGTGTCTCTGTCATCCACACAAGTCCGTTTATAGCTAAATACTTTGTGTCGGGTAAGTTATAGACTATAACCAGCCAGTCAACGGATACGATTTGAAACACAACTTTCGCAAGTGAGACGGATTTTTTGACTGAATGAACCAACCACGCTCGCCTCGAGAATTAAAAAAAGTATAAAAGCTATTTGAGATGTTTATAGATTAGAATCTTTACACACCTGCTCCCAAATAATTAATTATATAATTCCAGTTCACTGCGCATATATTATGTAGGTCATTTCAATTAAGCTCTCGCACTCAATTGTGTCAGCGCTCGTCTGAAAAGAGTCGAGCAGCTCCCGCCTCCCTTAGTTTAAACTAGGTTATAAAATGACATATAGGCTATATAGAATAGATTTTCAGCCAAGAAGTGAATGAAAACGTAGGCCAGTGCTTTCTTATTGTCCATGCTGGATTATTATTTCTTCAAATTGACTGCATCCATCCTGGATCACACAATAAGAGGTAACATCCAGGTCTTTATTATCCATCATGCTTTCAAATCAAACAAAGTAATCACTCATAGGCCTATGTGTGATGTGTGAGACCAAGTTTAACATCTTAAACATCACATGCTGCGCATCCAAAGTCAGCCGCCTCTCCTCCTCTTTCTCTCCTCCTCCTGTGTGTCTCCGCTCTCATATAGGCTACTAAATTGAACAGCCTTTCGGACTTTAAGTCACTCGGACTTTAAGGCCATCGGAAAATCACCATGCGCCCACCTCGAGTCGCTCCCATGATCCCATCTCTCCAATCTGGTGAATCAATAACCAACAGAATGTAATATTGTCCGTCTTTTGCTGTCTGCGCTGTATAAATATGATTGACATAAAACCTGAAACGCCATTCTTCCCCGACGATGCCCCAGAGAGAATGAACGTCTTTGAATGAATGTCTTTTAGGCTAAACCCCAATTTGAACAACACGTTTGTTTATTTAGCCCATGACAATATTGTGCTACTGTAAACCTTTCTGTAAAGCGACGTTGGGTAGCCTACTTAGAAGAGCCGTATACAGATGAGCTATTCTGGAGATGATATACCATCTTTTTTTTAAATGCGGGTTGCGGGGCGGGCGGATTCGTTGATTTGTATATTGTTCTGCGGGGCGGGCGCGGGCGGGTTACGTTTCGTGCGGGCTGTGGGTCGTGCGGGTTATGAAAAAAACCTGACCCGCACATCACTAATATCTCGTTTACAGCCATTTTGACAACATGCAAACTCAAGAATAATACAGGTATAAGTCCCTTCTGTGCCATAAATCTGGATTCATATTGCTTGTATTTGCAAAAGCAGTCAAAAATCATGGTAGAAATTATGTTAAAGCTCTATTTTGGGAGTCCACCATCTTGCAAATATGCACAATAAAGGTCCAGACACACCCAATAATAACATTTGCTATTCCATTGAGTCTCCCATGGTCAGACACCATGAAATACACACCAAGTTTGCGTTTCTAGCTCATCTGGTTCAGAAGTTAGAGGCAAAACCTATTGTCTGGGTCCTTACATTATGGCGGCCATATTGGATTTCATGGAAACTTGCACTTCATATGTATACCATTGATCAACCTGTGAAGTTTCGTGGAAATATCCCTCAGTTTAAAAGTTTGCCCTATTCACCCCCCATTAAAACTAAAGGCGGCCATATTGGACTTTGTTGTACAAATTGACCGGGTTGTCCATATAGGTTGTGATCCTACTGGGTCATAGATAATATTTCTGGTGGACAACTTTGTATGTCGGGGCAAATGCAGCACACCTTCCTTTGCCCCCTGGGTATATGTTAAGAGACCGCACAAAACATCGCTGAGCATTAGGACACGCAATGTCAAAACAACACAAAAGACTCCAACTTTTGCACATGGATAGCTCAGATTTTCTTAGCTGCTTCCCCTGTCGCTACTGTACTTGCATGATGTACAGTTGTATCCAACCAATATGCCCATAAAAGGGACAAGGACTGACAGATACTAATTCTCCATATATGGGCACATATGCGATTTACGTTACACTGACATGCACAGACTTAGGGCTTGTTTACTGCGTTTTTTCAACGAGAATTCTGCGAAATGAAATGTCAGATATATGCCTTCCGTTCAGACGGCATTTTCGGGGGTTAAAAACGGAAGATAGTAAATCCGGATTTCTTTGTGAAATTCTGTGAAACGATCCTCCTTGCGTTTCCATCTAAACGGGTGAGTTACAGGGAAACAGCAAAAAGAAACAGCAAAATGTGTGACGTAATGACTGACGCTGCAAAGCCGACAGCAGCGAAGCGCAGCGAAGCGCAGCGAAGCCTGTGCGCTGCCATGGTGATTATGTAAACAAATGCTGTGACAAGGAAGTAGAACGGACATGATGTCACACACTGCCAGATAGGCTGACACTGCCACCTAGCGACCTCTATGGACATGGCATGCACACTACCTCTTTTCATGCCTTGGAGCTGCTTCATATGAACGCTGGATAAAATTGACAACGCAACGTTTTCTCCATGCACAGAGCGTTGAAAGTAGGCACACCATGCTGATTAGAAACCTGCAAGCAGGTCCCGACCGCACACTCAAGAATGGCACCAGAATGGTGGTAATGCAAATAATGGACAAAGTCATTGAGTGTGAGATTGCAGTGGGCACAAAGAGGGGTAAAACAATTGTCCTCCCAAGAATACCTCATGACAGACGTGATGAGCTTCCCTTCACCTTCATTAGACGCTTAGGCTTATGGCTTTCTCTGTTACCATTAATAAGGGTCAAGGCCAAGGGTCAAGGCCAAGAGAATGAACAAGTTGGCATGTACTTGCCTCAACCTGTGTTCGCTCATGGCCAACTCTAGTCTAGTCTAGCCTTCTCCAGGGGAAAGAGAGCCTGTGCCATCATTGTGGATAATGACTATAAGGCATTATGCATTGTTTATAGCGAACTCCTTTAATTAGCCAAAGATAATCTTTTAAACAGCCTTTTTACATTAAAAATGTTACTTTGCTGTTACTACTGCTATAGAGACACTTCACAGACTATCATTCTATTTTGCCTACCTCACACACTTTGCATTCGCTACTATCTGGATGCATACTGACAAATGACCTTCATTCTTCAACAGATCTTTGCCATTTCCCCCCTGAAACAACACCTGTTTCACTGTTAATGTTCATAATACATACTGACATACTGTCATTCTGCATATCATTTCATTTTAGTATACTATTTGCTTTCTTACTGGCAACAAACACTTTCCTATATTACAGCATGACAATAAACCATGACATCTAACAACAAATGCTATCTCATTTCCATCAACAACTGCCCATATGCATTTATACCCAATTGTCCACATCTCAATGCTCAAACCAACACCTTCCTTACTCACTATACATGTACACAACTACGCAGTACAACGTAACTGTGAGGTCACATCCGTATCTCCACTTTCTCTTTTTGAAATATCTAACCGTAATTGTATTTATCGTGAAATTATTTCCACAAATGTGTTCAAATATGCAAATTATGAAATGAAATATGCACAATACCAAACCTTCCCCAGCAGAAATGGATTCTAATGGTAAAATTGCCACAGGTTAAACTGTTTATAAGACCATTGATTTCCAAAAAGTAGTCATATAAATTATTCAGACATATGGGGTTTCATATGGGGACAGATTTGTTTAGAGAGTGATAACTGCCATTAAGCTGTGCAGATTGGCAGGGTTATCATACCAAAATATAAACTATAGAGATATGTAGGAATACAACAATACAGACATTTTACGGTCACGGTACCAATTTTTGAAAACATCAGTATACTTTTTGACACATCGACTTACTGTATTTGTGTATCCCAATGGTCAAATTAGCCTTTGTGATTTTTGGGAATAAGCAATTAAGATATCAAGCTGTGCTCTTCCGAGCGCAGGTCTCCGCCAGGTCAGGTAGGTTATTGTAGCCTCCTGGTGGCGCTACAAGGTTGCCATGTCTTCTTCTGCGTTTCCCGGCAATGGGACATCTCATTCATGATTTGCGGCATTTTGTTAGAAAAATGTACCTTCTGGTGGCGCTATAACAGGCTAATGTGAAAAGGGTGGATTTTGTTCCTCGACCTAGTGGGAAGTGGGATGTGCATGCAACATTTCACAGAAATGGCACGCTGCATTCATGATTTCAGGCATTTTGTTCAAAACGCACCAATCCTGCAAACTTTGGAAGCCAATCTTAGCCAATCAGGATGGAATATGAAAAGGCAAAGATATCCGTCTTGATGTACCGAGTTCCATGACATTTTGATGAAATCTGAAGGAATAATACAAAGATATGTGTTTTACTTAAGTTGGCCTCCTGGTGGCGCTATAAAAGGCAGATTTGAAAAATGCAGGGGCAAGGGCCAGGGCAAAGGTTTTTCCTTGGCCTCTAGGGAGTGTGCATACAACATTTTACACTGATCGGTGGAGTTAGAGGTAAAAACACAAATCAGCCTGTTATAGCGCCACCATGAGGCTGATTTGAAAACCTTGGTCTATTCTCACTCTGTGTTCATGGGTCACCAGCACTTTCGCCTATAACATATTCGCCTACACGCATTTGGTCCTTTCACCTGGCATTTTCACCTTGGAGGAGAGTCTTTTCACCTACCTGTCTGAGCCATTTCACCTACCCTCAATTCTGCTGTCAGACTGTCCATGTTTGCAAATTATCTCTTTGTCATTTAAATATTATAGTGACTGTGACAGTGGTGTCAAGTGAATCTAACAGTTTACTTGACATTTATTATTTACATCACATTTTATTCCTAAAAAATGGCAAAATAGTTTTTTATGCCTGTTGACAGGCAAGGTTGATTCTATAGGCCTACTTAGGTGTAGCATATCTTATATAGACCTACATATATATATTTTGTATAGCCTAATGTTAAAACAATATAGGCCTACAATACTGTTCATTTTACAATACTGTTCAATACTGCACCAAAGAATGTATAGTATCGGGACATGGATTAATTAATTATTTGGGCGCACCTGATTCCAATAGCTCTGTATTTATGTGATTACTATGGAGTGCATAGGATCGCCGTGTGTAGGTTTGACATGTAACACCACTGTCACAGTCACTATAGGCCTAATATTTAAATGACAAAGAGATAATATGAAAACATGGACAGTCTGAGGGTAGGCGAAATGGCTCAGACAGGTAGGTGAAAAGACTCTCCTCCACGGCAAAAGTGCCCCGCGAAAAGACCTGGCGAAAATGTTATAGGCGATTATGCCTGACACCTGTTCATGATTTGAGGAATTTTGTTAAAAGGAGCAGTCTTGCAAACTTTGGAAGCCAATAGCCAATAAGGATGGAATATGAAAAATATGAATGACCCATTTCGTATAATGAAAATCAGAGATACTGTGTACCGATTTGCGTGATTTTTGAACAAAATCTGTAGGAATACTGTCCAAAAATATGTTTTGCACAAATCTGCCTCCTGGTGGCGCTGTAACAGGCCCATGTGACTCCATAAACTCCATAAAGTCATAGCTGTTTAGAGACAGAAGGACGGACGGACGGACGGACGGACAGACAGACAGGGTCTCCCCATGCCGTTCTCATTTGACTGACCAGTTGAAACACTTTTATTTATCGTTAAAGATTTCTGTACTTTGACTTTGTAGTCAAGGACTCCCTAAGTAGCTAATAAGTATTATATATTTGCCCACAGACCCCCACCTGAAAATAATGTCCCCATAAAAGATTTGTGTATTTAAAAAATATTTACAATACTAATAATTTTGCTTGTACTGTAGATGACATCATTGACATGACATTTGGCTATAGGTTCAAAGTGGGTTTGTTTCCATAGAGACCTGCTTATTTCACTCGCAAGATCTGGCAACATTAAACACAACATAGCCTTGATTAGTATCATTGGTAACACCTGTGAAGATGTTCCACTTCCATCGTACTGCGGTCTGTTTTTCAATATGGCAGCATGAAAATGTCTAACTCTAAACTGTCAGTAGCAGGTACAACTATAATATCTATAGCAGGCATAACATGGCAAAGAGAAATATCTGACAATTTATAGGATACATACATGTTACACAGACACAGAAGGTTTTCGCAACTGTTGAGAAACAACCAAAAAAGTGTAGCCAACAGGACATGAGATATGATATCTGACATAACAGACACTGTACAATCATAAAGTGCGAGAATATACAGTATGGCTTTTATAAACAACACTCCCCTGGCTATAGCCTATGCTCTACTAACTGTCGAGTCAATGTATTTAGTTGCTCGGTATTCAGCCTTAGGATGGAGCAACATCATTTGGAGTCTTCAAACAGGTAAGACGTGCTTATCATTATTGGTTAAATTGCTGCTGCCGCTGCGCAGAACGTTTGTCATGTTTGTGGTACAGTAGCTTGGTAGGTATCCATGAATTGACATATGAACATTTGTTACCACTACACTCTACATGTAGGCCTAATGTAACTAGGCTACTTGGTTGTAACCCCGTGTCACCAGGCGCTGCATAGGCTACTTAGGTTCACCGTTCAAGTGGTTAAAATGGTATTTACTTTATAATAATGGTTTTTCACCTGATGTGTGCAGCATAAGTTGCCTGTAGGCTATTCCCGTGTGGGTGGTGTTGTGAAAAAGGCTCAACAGAACTGTGCATAACATAACTCTCGCTCTCTCTCTCTCTCTCTCTCTCTCTCTCTCTCTCTCTCTCTCTGTGTGTGTGTGTGTGTGTGTGTGTGTGTGTGTGTGTGTGTGTGTGTGTGTGTGTGTGTGAGAGAGAGAGACTTATGTTTACATCAAGACAGCAGTCGGCTTGGATGTGCAGTGTTGTTTAGCTGGGGGTTGGAAAAATAATGAACACCCTTTCCTTTATTGTGGCGAGAGAGAGAGAGATTGTATGGCACAGCCATAGTTTCTGCATTTCAAAACAAAACTGTACACATGCTTGAATGGAACTTAAACAAGCCATTAATTGATTGATTGATTGATTGATTGATTGATTGAAACCTTTAATCTCGAAAAGGGCATTGAGGGTCACCCTCATTTGCAACCCTCATAATTATTTCACAATGTGACACTGTTTGAACACCTCTGTCTGTCTGTCTGTCTGTCTGTCTGTCTGTCTGTCTGTCTGTCTGTCTGTCTGTCTGGTTCTCTCTCTCTCTCTCTCTCTCTCTCTCTCTCTCTCTCTCTCTCTCTCTCTTCTACCCACCCATCAGTTAGTGCTGTCTGTTTTCCTTTTCAATTTCACTTCAGTGCATTACACTGTATGCGCGCACGTGTGTGCGTGCGTGCACCAACTTTGCCACAGCAATCAAGAGTTTCACAACTTCAGAATAATGTGACTACAGTACTTATGAATGCTGTTGGTCTCTATTATATTATATATTATATTATTTCCACAGGCTGTGCTGAGGCCCTTGTTATCCGGGTTCAGAGAGGGAGAGAGGGAGGGAGGGAGGGACTGTATGGTGGCTCTCTGTGGCTTCGAAGGGAAATGTTACATGTGGTAAATTATTCTTGGCAGGCCTTTTCAAAGAGACCCTGCTGGAACAGTTAATATTTCTGACTGTACTGAACGGGTCGGGGCGGCGCAGCCCTTTGTGCCGCACTGGGCCCATAGTTGTGGTTCTTAAAGGGAAAGTACCCCTGCCATTGATCCGGGCCCGTTCACCTCTCTCACAGAGAGTCATAACGGCCCGCTCGCCTTCTGTCTTTATGGCGCTTGCTTGGCTTCCCTACGTTTTTTAATAAGCGGTTTGGCCCGGTACGGGCGGGCGGGCGACGCGCACACACCAGCCTCTGGCGCACGCATTTCCAAAATACCGCGGCGTCTGATGATGGTTGTGACTATATAGACTAGAGAGACCCCCGCCCTGGAAGTCTCTCATAAAGAAACATGCTAAACCTCACATCCCTAGACCTTTGAAATGGCTTATGGGTGATGAACCATAACCCTCATTCCTTTGTCTCAGTATAACCTTATTACTTTCGGACATAAACCTTGTATCTCCATATTTCAACTTTTTATGTTTTGCCCTACTCATGTCGTACAAGAGCGTTGCCTAGCACAAATAGCAGATATGCAATCTTGCGACGCGTCGCATCACAGCGCGTTGTGCACATGGAGTTTGGTTTCAACTGGGTCAGTTTGTCAGGGTATCACAATATTGAATCGTCTGTTGTTATACCAACAGTGGTTCACAACCTTTTTGTGAAAGCATTCTCAGCTCGACGCTTGTATTCTCAACCAATCGCATAGTCAAGAGGAAAAAAGTAAACCTTAAGGGCATAAAAAAATCCAGGTCCAGGAAAAATAAATCTTCCAGGGCCGAAGCGGTTCAGAAACATGCAATTAAACACATCCAACCAAGTATGTGTGTTTTCACTGAGTCTGACATGTATACATGGATTTCTATAGGAAGCCTGTCTGATAAAATAACAAACATCTAAAAACTGAATCAAGCAACTTGAACTGTCCGGGGTGCTCACAAAAGCCATAGTCCTATAATGACCCCAAACATGTTTGAAAGTGAAATATCCCTTAACAGTCATGATTATTACACAAAGACACCAGCAGAGGGCAGCCTTAACCGCAGAAAAGGTGAGGCATTTTGATTGCAGGCCAAAAAGCAAAGCTTTTAATGCTATTACTGTTAAGAAACTTCATCAAAGGCTAACTACAGCCAGAGTGACTTTAGTGCTTTAGTGGTAGCATCAGCTTCCTGTAGCCGTGGCTCACAAGCACAACAGTAAATTTAAAGAGTTTATTGTGAATTAAATTAATAGCGTTCTAAACAAAAGGCACATTAAAAGTATTGCCTTTCAGCGGAACCCAAAGCCCATATTTCAGACATCATTGAAGCGTCGGTAATTCATCCATCGCCCCATGAAGGTGTCAGAGTCGGCTTGAAGGCATTAACGCTCCCCCACACCGGATATAAGACAATGAAAAGAGGATTTATTAACGGAGGGAGAATCAATCAATAGGACGATGATATTTCTACCCAGGGCTGCTGCTGAATGACAAATGATGTTGGCTCAAAGTTTGGGCCTGAGTTGTTGTGGTTCGCAGTGGAGGCCGTACTCAATCACACACCGCCCTCTGACCTCGCCGGTGTTTCATAAAGCAGACGTGTGTACGCGCTGAAAACCGCACGAATACAAGCTCGTAACCAGACAAAAAGAATGAGGTCATCTTGTTTAGCATCCACCACGGATCAGTGGTGGAAAGTAACTAAGTACATTTGCTCAAGTGTGCTTATTATGTAGTCGCTGTTGGCCAGAAACCTTTTATCTCTAAACTCCAACTTTTTAGTAATTTCATTTAGGTTAGTTAAAGCAGCAGCATGTAACTTTTCCTCTTCTACCCTGGATTTAAACCTGGTTTCCTGCTTAAGTGCTGAATTATTTACTATTGATCTAATAGAGCCGGCCTGCTTGCTTGGGGGGATGAATTGAATCTTCACCATCAGGTCAAACTTTTTCCGATCCTGTCCTGTGTCTAGGTGAGACATGACCTTTCACACAAGCTAAATTCAGGGAGACAAATACAACCACCCCAGTTGTATGTTATATTGTATTAACATACCGATTTGACATTTACATTGTTCAAGTTACATAGTGATGCTTTAATTAATGACCTACTTTGTCATACTGTGTCACACAAAAGTAGCAAAAATAGGCGATCTAAAACTCACAACGTGTCGCCAATGAACCAACACGAGCTTGTCACTACAGGGGTAGACACATTAGGGGAAATTTGCCACGGGCCATACCAAATCTCTGTCTCAAGTGCGCTTCTAGCTATTTTGAGATTTTTAGATCAGAATTTGAAATGGAGGGGCGGCAGTGGCTCAAAAGATAGAGCGGCCGCTTGGGAACCAGAAGGTTCCCAGTGCGACCCTGGGCTCCCCCAGAGTTGGTGTCGAAGTGTCCTTGAGCAAGACTCTGAACCCCTCCATAACTGGTGCCTTGCATGGTTTCCTCTGCCATCGGTGTATGGATGTGTGTGTGAAAGGGTGAATGTAATGCACAATCTCTGTAAAGCGCCTTGGATAAAGACACTATATAAATGCACCTTTTACCATTGCTCCTCTCAACGATTCTGTCGGTGTTGCCTTATACGCGCATAGGCATAGCGTCCATGTCGGGTGAAAACCTTGTATGTCCAAACCTGTGAATTTCTTTTGAATAGTGAAAATAAATAAAATGATCTCCGAGCTTGTAGATCATCTATTTTCACAACTTTTTGCCAACACTCTTGCATGATGAACAAAAACGAACGTGAAGAATTTGAAATATGGAGATACGAGGTTTCTGCCCGACAGTGACACGCAATTATCTCATGTAAACATTGGGAACACAACCCCATGGGGGAACACGCAGCATCCGAGGCAAAGCGACCAAACTTTGAGAGAAAAGATCCTTGGGTTTGTGACCGCTTCTATTAGCCTGAATTACGTAAATCCATCATGCAGTGATCTGTGGGCAGGGAGCCATGGGAGCAGAGGAGAAAAATGACAAATCAACAGAAGATATACATTATACCCACTTTTCCATCCGGGAACAGTATGTAGGTTTTAGACATAATGTGCATCAACATAGCAGCAAGTGTACTGTACACATGCTATCAGGCAGTGTATCGTACATGAGATTAGGGTGCAAAGAGTGTCAGTGCATTCTTGTGTGCAAGTGACAGGCTCACTTAGAGCAGTAACTCTCACAGGTAAAACCAGTAAAAGTCCTGACTCCTGATGTGACACATTGTAGATCTGCTTTTTTGCTATTCTAGAGCTATGCATCCCTCATACCTACGTTGCACGGCTGATCCGACCGAGATGAATCATAGTGTGGAGGGCTTTGTCAGAGTACCCGTTGTATACCCTTATGTCTGTCACTTTTGTGCCCATATATGGAGATCCCTCTATCTGCCTGTCTATTTGTGTCCCTTTGATGCCCATATATGGAGATATATGTGTCTAGATAGGTCAGTAATTTTCCGTTTAATGCCCTTATATGAGATCCCTGGTGTCATCAGTATATGCTCATATATTGGAATGTCCATATCCTGTGGGCATATCGGTTGGATCGGTGGTTCTGGACAACTCGATATCCGAACTTCTTGACGGAGGGCACCGCACTCCCTCGACTTGTTGAAGCTGCGAACGGAGAGTATGAAGTCGGTCAGACCCCTTTTACGCTTATGACCATATATGGAGCTCACTGATACAGTAAATGTTTGCACCTGATGCCATGATGATACATTGATGTTAGACAACACACTCCATATTTGAGCCAATGGGATAGGACAAAAAGTTGAAGTGAAAGTGTTTTTGTGTCTGGGTTTTTCCATTCCCTGTAAAGGAACAGTTTTGCACATACAAGGTTTCCACCCGGCAGTGACGATAGAAGGCTAAAGAAATCATGTACACTTCAGTAAACTTGCTGAAATGCACACGGATGCTTCAATCAGGAAAGCATGAAAGTGACTCCGTCAGTAACAAAGACATCCGTCAAAATTGATTTGTTTTTGGAGTTCATAACAAACCATCATCGTTCCAACTACTCTCTGTCTGCATCTTATATTCTTACAGTCTGGCACAAACACTACATGCGCTCGCTCGCTCGCACACACGCACGCACGCACGCACGCACGCACGCATGCAAAAGTAATAACCGTGATATTGATTTGAAGACATTACGCCCAGGCCTTTGCATAAAGGCCCTGATGAAGGCCTTCCCTTGGCCCGGTCTATTACAGACGATGGTATAGTATCTACACTTTGCTAACCTTTTGGAGGTTGTCAACTTGCACTGAGGCTGAGTGGACTGAGTGGGCCGGTTAGAGAGTGAGTGTGTGTGTGCGCGCTCGCGTGTGTGCACTGTGCGGTACTTATATTTCCCTACTTTTTGTTTTAGTTTTGCCATACTTGCGAGGGCCTTACTGTCCCACCAGGGAGAGTGTTTTTTGCAGGTATTTCAGTCAGAGTGTGTCAAAAAAGCAACTGGGTTAAGGCAGCGGAAGCTTGTGATTGGCTGCGCTGAGGTGCCGAAAGTCGGGGGGCGGAGAATCTCCGCCCCCCCCCCCGCCCCCCTAACCTCAACCCTAACACCAGTAAAATTAACGCTGGTGAAAGCTAACCTGGTGAAATCCTAACATACCGATGCTGGTGAACGCTAACCTGGTGAATGTTAACCTGGTCGGACCAACGTGAGGTCGTCTCCAGTCTGCACCTTAACCCAGGTGCTTTTATGATACACTCGGACTGAAAGACCTGCGAAATACACTCTCCCGTCCCACCAGCATAGGAGAATGTGACGAATTGACTTTGTGAGGACATTAGGAGAAATCGTTGTTTCATGGTTAAAAACCTATATTTTGTGTTTACAATTAGGAGCAGATTCCCATTGGGGTTAGGTTTAGGGGTTAGTGTTGATGTTAGGGTATAACTAATTCATACTGTACGTAGTTTTGTGCTGGTGTTGCACCCCAAAAATAGATGATCTACGCGGTCACAACATGTTGCACTCCGAAGATTTGTGAACTTTGTGAAAAGCTAATGGCAAAGAAATGGCATCCTAAAACATTATGTCCTCAGAAGTAATACAAACGCGTGTGTGTGTGTGTGTTAAAGGAGTGCTTTTGTCTTCCGTAGCATCTTAATCCTCCGTCTCTCTGCCCTGCGCTGTCTTGCTCTGCTCAATGGCTTGTATTAATTGCTTGTATTAATTGGCCTTGCGTTTGGCTTGCTGTTTGTTTCTGATTACGCTTCATTAATTTCAATTCCCCGGGGAAGCCACTACTGCATGGCCACAAGTGGCCTTCAGACAAACGCATGCATGGACTGATGTACGTTATGGCTCTCATCGCAGAGCGCACACACACAAACACACACACGCACAAACACAAACACAGTACACAGGCACACACACAAACACAGTACACAGGTACACACACAAACTACGCCGTTCTGTCAGTCTCCTGTGTCACCAGTGGCCTTCCATTTGTGTGCCATTAACAGCAGTTAGTGGTCAGGGCTGTGCTGTACTGTTCGGACCCTTCGGTCATAACTCAGCGTCCTCCCCATCCGTCCCAGCAGGTGGCCGACATCTGGCTCAGACCCAACATCTGGACTGGTAGGAGACGTGAGGCTGCTAATTAGAGAAGGCCGTTGAGCAGTGTGGCAGCTTGGTACACACCATTACCAGTAAGACTCCCTAATCGGGAGATAAGCGACCGTAGGTCACTTATCTCCACAAATAGGGCAAAAATGTGTTTTGCCAAAATCTTCCTGATCCATGTTGATGACATGAGTGTAGACATACTGTGTAGTGATTTTCGTGATTTGAGGGCAAAATCTGTAGGAGCAGTGTCCAAAAATGTGTTTTTAAAAATCGGCCTGGAGGTGGCGCTATATGGGAGAGATTCATGTTGATTGGATGAGTGTAGACATACTGTGTACCGATTTGCGTGATTTTAGGGCAAAAATTGTAGGAGCAGTGTCCAAAAATGTGTTTTGCAAGAATCGGCCTCATGGTGGCGCTAGAAGAGGGCCATGTGAGAAATGAGGGGTGGGGTGTCGGCGTTGCCTTGGCGCACGAATAGGTACCGGGCCCGGCTCTCCCGGACGCTCCTAGCCCGAGGTAGGGCCTTTTATGTGAGCTGCAGTGGAGGCTGCAGTGGAGGGGGTCCTCCACTGGGGGCATCACCACTTTTGCATCCGTTGTGGAGCACCAGTAGTGGGTGGTCCCCAGGAAATCCCCGTGAGCAGGCCCGTTGGGGTGGTCATTTGGTAATGTTTGCACATTTTGTCATTTTTTACACCTGGGGGTCCCCCAGGGACCTGGGGGTCCCTGAAGCTCCGGGGGTCCTTGGAGGTTGTAGTTTGGCAGGGAAGGAGTGTGTGTGCAAAATGTGGCATGGATCGGGGCCAGGGTTGTGGAGATATGAGCAGGGCAAAAGTGTGACGTGTGAGGTGTGACGGACTGACGCACGGACACCTGGTGGAGGAGTGGGGGTCCCCCAGGGACCTGGGGGTCCCTGAAGCTCCGGGGGTCCTTGGAGGTTGTAGTTTGGCAGGGAAGGAGTGTGTGTGCAAAATGTGGCATGGGTGGGGGCCACGGTTGTGGAGATATGAGCAGGGCAAAAGTGTGACGTGTGAGGTGTGACGGACTGACGCACGGACACCTGGTGGAGGTTTTGGTAGTAAATGCGACCTGACGGTCGCAATAAAAGCCATGCTGGGTAAACGGGCCAGCTTACCTCTGTAGGGATGGGACGATAAGCAATATTATTGTTTATCGCTATAAAAAAACACTCACGATAATAAATATTATCGTTTATCGTGATAAAAAAACACTCACGATAATCATATCGTGGAGATTTAATTTATCGTGATATCCGTCATGCACTGGGATCAATTCACCTTTTATTTGCCGAGCTGCATAAACGGTAATATTTAAACCTTCTATAATTGGTAAAAGGTACTTCGAATATACATACTTGATAGTTGATAAAGTCTTTTTTTCACTCTCTATGAAATGTATTTGCCAAAAGAAATGCTGTCTACAAACTCATAACGCGTCACTCACGACACACTTGTAGATCTGCAATTCTTTTGGCAAATAAATATCTCAACAGAAGAGCAGGGAGACAAAATACAACCACCCAATCTTACGAGATAAGATATATTGTTTTAACATACTCTTAGTCTTACCACACAGATTGGACAGAATTTACATTGTATTCATTAAAAGAAAGTTAACATAGTGCCGCTTTAAGTACAGTACTTGAGTAAATGTGCTTGGTTGCTTCCCACCGCTGGTAATTAGAGAAGGGTACACACTGTGCCAACAGCGTGACAACCGCGGGGTTTCGCTCACAAAGGAACAACGTGGTCCACATCAATTATTACACCGGCATTAATCTTCAGGTTTATAGTGAAATGAAAGGCCTTCATGATGACAGCTGCTGAGGTAATGCTGCAGCCCAGAAGAGGCAGAGACACTATAGAGCACCACTGATGCCAGATTTTTGGGTCTCGTGCCGATCGCAATTAAGGAGAGGGAGCTTGTAGATCGGCAAATAAGTGTTTGAAAACTTTTGAAAAAGATTTTGTGCAGCAGTAGTGGCTCAGAGCCTTTGCCTGGAAAAGCCAGTGGTGTGAATTGACTAAGTACATTTACTCAAGGACTGTACTTAACTCATTTCTTTTTTTTTATCTAATTTTTATCCCACGATTTTGCAACCCATTTTTTTTCACCCAGTGCCAATTGCCTATGTAATCCTGGGCTCTGCTCTCCCTCTGCCGCGCCTGGGGAGACAACGGACTGACCTCATGCTTCCTTCAATGCATGAGTAGTCCAAGTTGTTTCTTTTCACCTGACAGGGGGGATTTCCCCGGGATGGACGTAGCGCGTGGAAGGAACACGTTATTCCAACCAGTTCCTTTCCCCTCCATCAAGCGCCCCGGCTGGCCAGGGGGAGGCATTATTGAGACCAGGATTACTGCATGTTTTTGTGAGGGTATCAACCCTAGGAGACACGGGGAGAACATGCAAACTCCACACAGAAAGGCCCTATCGCCGACCCCACCTAGGGTGTGGGCGCTGATGACGCGGAGGAGAAACACGCCCCCAGCACCCACAGCGTCCCCCGGCGGGAGTCGAACCCAGGACCTTCTAGCTGTGAGGCGAAGCGCTAACCACTGCGCCACCGTGCCCCCGGTACTTAACTCATTTCTAGCCGATCCCGAGTATACTCGTGAAAAATACTCAAGTATTTAGAGTGCCGATCCTGAGTATACTCGCGAAAAATACTGTATATAGAGTAACGCTGGCGTTCTTACCCTATAAACCGGCGGAAGGTCTGGGCACGATCGGCCTCGCCGATTCATCATCATCACGGATCCACGTGCACAAAATAGTAATCCCATAACATGGAGGCCGACGGCCGATCTCATCTTTAATGTCCATTATCTCCAAACAACACTTTTAAAGCCAAGGATGGCATTAGATTCTCGCTACAAAAACATAATAACAAAGGCATCGATCGGCCATTTTAGGATCGGCATGGGATGACGACCGCTCCCGTTGAATGACGTCATGACGTCAACCCGGAAGTGTTTACGCAATGGACTTCTGGCCTTCAAAATAAGACAATGGATGCGTATAGGAGCCTGTGAGCGGCACGCTAGACATTTAACCCGTTCATGTCTGGAGCACTAAATGGGTTAAGTACAATTTTGAGGTATTCATTTTTTTTACTTTACTGTTTCCATTTTTCAATACTTTCACTTCTACTCCACTACATCTCAGAGGCAAATATTGTACTTTTTACTCCACTACAATTATTTGAAAGCTTTAGTTACTTGTTACTTTGCACATTTTTATCATTATTACGAAACATACATTAACCACTTAAACCCTACTGCATTTCGGCCTTTTGAAAATAGCCTATATACATGCTCACAATGTGTTGTGATGCGACACAATTGTGAGCTTGTAGATCTGCCTACATACTTTAATCCATTTTATACATTTGAAAATCTGTCAAATGGGACATTCTGCATAACGAGCACTTTCCACTTTTGGTACTTTAAGTACATTTTTACATTGCGTTACTGATACTTTTACTCAAGTAAAGAAATGTCCCTGCCAAGGCTCAGTGTGAAAGTCTTTAACCCATTTAGGCCTGAATTATGACGCATTATTTTATGCTTTAAATATAAAAAAATAGCAGATATACAAGCTCACAGCGCGGCACCGAGTGCCGCGCTGCGAGCTTGTAGATCTGCTATTTTTGAAAAATCATGAAAATTAGAATTTTGACCCGATTCTATAAGTGTCTTTTGAATTCTTCTAAGATTTTTGAAAAAAAACCTATGTTTCTATGTCAGCAATCTGGCCAGCCATCGTCAAAGAAAAGGTCCTTTTCACTTAACTGGAGCTCAGTTAGTCTGTTCTTGAGATACTACTATGTCAGTGGTGCTCAAACCTTTTCATGTGAAGGACCCCCAAAATGATATTTATTTGGCCACGGACCCCCATTTCAAAATATCTAGTTCCAGGGACCCCCCAGAAGCAAAATTTGTGTTATAAATGTTCACTTTGAAAATACATATATTGAAAGATTTGCACACATTTTCATGACTTTTTCAAAAATAGCAGATCTACAAGCTCGCAGCGCGGCACTCGGTGCCGCGCTGTGAGCTTGTATATCTGCTATTTTTCACTGGTTAAAGCATTCAATAATTAGGCCTAAAGGGGCATGAAACCCTATAGGCTGATTTTGTAGTTTGTTTTCCACTTCATGGTTAAAAACCACAGCAGGGTAAAAAACATGGCAAGCTGCATAACACTGACCTTACAGTACAGTGATGTAGGCAACACAGCTGCAGCTAATCAAATGAATAATGGGTGTGTTAGTTTTAGGTGTGTCAATACTGTCTATCGATGCCCTCGGCTCTGGACACGCTAATGAAAATCAAACACAGTCATTATTCATTTGTTTGGCGCAGCTTTGTCTGCCATGTTTTTTTAATCTGCTGTCTTAACTGGAAAACAACTACAACAATCAGCCTGGGGGTTTAATTCATGCCCCTTAGAAAATAGGCACACAACAACAAAAAAGGCAAATAATATACAAGGTACCGATTGGGAGGCAGGGGATGGATATGGATGGCAGAGCTATGGGAGAGATGGTGTTTGCAGCATTATAGGGGTGATTTTCTTTTTGTTTTCTGTCCTTGGTGTATTAAGTTATGTCTCATGTATTCTTACGCTCCTGATGTATTGTCAAGTTGTGTCTCATGTACTGTATGTTTGTGGTGTATTGTCAATGTTCTTCCTTTTTAATAAAACATATTCCATGTCCAATATATTGTCCAGGCCCATGATATCGGTCCAGCCATGATTGGTTAGCATAATGGGATTACCATAATGGGATATGTGTGCGTGCATATGAAAAATAATCGCCGCCTTCCCACAGCAGCCATACACCTACCGTCTGCGCCGGGCCGAGGAGCAGTAAAAATCTCACCTCACACCTGGATGTGTGGCCTCTCACCCTGTCACCCCCTCACCCTGTCACCTCGCAACTCACGCAGCCTCGCCGCAAGAAAATAAGGTCTCCGTGAGTGATTCATCGGACAGCTGCAACCCAAAAAGGCCCTCCGGAGGGGGGGGGGGGGACGGGGACGGGACGGGACGCCGCGTCCAGGGGTCAGTGCCCGGTGGACGGTGAGCCGAACGGGGGCCCAGACGCAAATAAAAGCCCCTCAAGCCTGACAACTTCCTCAAGCTGCTCCAACGTTAGAACAACTAACTGCTCCAGACATTGGGGTTTCCCCGGGGGAACCATTATCCGTTTATTAAATCCATTTCTTGTTTCCCGTACGTCTTCCTGAGGATTTTTCGAAGGACTTGACTTTAATGTCCCACCAAGGAGTGACTCAACAAAACCTGGAGTGGCTGCCACCGCTCCTTCTCACACCCATCCATGCAGACTGTTTGGCTGAGTGGAGACATCGCATTGTGTCACTGGTGTCTCGTTTCACGCCGGGATCCATGATGTGAATGTTAATTCGGGACCCAGCGGGCCTATAATTACGCTGTCGCTTTCCGAAAACCGCTGATTGACAAGCTCAGAACCTGACGCAACCGCGCTGTTCTGAGCTTACAGATCGGTGGTTTTCCGAGCTTTAATAGCTGTTTTCCGAGCTTACAGATCGGCTGTGTCCATCGTGCTACGAACTACAAAGTATAAATCAGAGTTTTGAAAGTTTCTATTGGGTCACCGTTCCCACGTCTCGTGACAGATTTGTTGGTCCCATCCCGCCCGTTTCAGAAACTGCTCTCAAGGACAACCCAGATGAGCTCAAATTTGCTCATCTGCGGACGCCACTTTACCCATGAGGCCGTGCTGTGGGGCTGGAGGCTGCTGGGTAATGGAGGCGTCGAGCAGAAGGAGGTCACATTGATTGATAAAGCAGGCTTTTGGACCGCATTGCGTTTGTTTTTGGATAGCAGGACATCGTATGAAGGCCACCGAAGGGAAGACAGGAAAAGGGAAGGGGACCGGAATCGATGGCTGTGTACCGTCAGTTGTTCCCAAACAATGGGACGGGACACATTTTTGTGGTCGCTTACCCATTTTTTGTCCCGAGTAGAAGATCCCTATTCTTTTTTGTTTCTTAAATAAAAAAAATAATACAGACAAAAAGTGCATACATCCTCTTCCAACATGCCCCCATTGACCCCCCCCCCCCCCCCCACACACACACACCTGCAGTCCTGCACCCAGAACAGCCCTTAGCTGTGTCCTGAGTGCAGGAATGAGGGAAGCTGTGGGGGTCTGTCCTATCCCAGCAGGGACTTTGTCAATATGTCTCTGTTGTCACATCTGCCAGTTGGCTGCGTTGTCAGCAAAACATTTCTTTTTTTCCTCTCTCACGGTCGTTGGGATATATTTTCGTCGCAGTTTGTTTGCTGAAAACACAATCTTACCAATGATACTGAAGGCTCTGTTCCATTTAGTGTGACACAGCCATTCTCAAACGTTTTAATTTCAAGGACAAAATGTATTTTGTACTCTCAGATTTACTCACCAAGGCTATTTGGAATCCCCTCAATGAGCCATGAGGGTCCCTGGACCACACTTTGAGGCCCACTAATGTAGCAGAGTGTTTCCAGTGAGCCATCATGCACTATATCGGTGGTCGAACATTTGTTCGACGCGGGTGAATGTTAACCTGGTGAAATGCTAACCTGCTGACGCTGGTGAATGTTAACCACTATGCCTAAACCTAACCCTAACCATAATAAAACTATTCCTAAACCTTACCATAAAACCTAACCCTAGAACACGTAGAAATAGCAAGAATTGCCCCACTATATCAGACTCTCTGACCTGAATGGAAAAGAGCCTTAATTAGTATAATTGGTAACACCTACAGTATGAAGGAAGTAAGTAAGATGCCCAATTTATTTCCAATATGGCTGCTGTGCATAGAGCCTATTATGTTAATGCAGTGATATTCTAGTGGATTGCAGTGCGAGCTAAACATAGGATGCCCAGGTCCCGCAGGAGGTCAACAATTACTGTCCACATGGCCATGAGGAACCCTATCTTGGTGACGTTTATTTGGAAAGTCTTGACTTTTTCCTTATTTTTTTTAAACTCTGAGAATGTAAAATGGGTCCTTTAAAGGTCATTGTTACACCGCTACACACATACGCTCTGTATGACAGTGACTCAGATGAGTCATCTAGTGTCTTGTAAATATACACTTGACAGACACTCAGTGCTTTTTGCTGTATTATTTGGTATCCAGGAAACATGGCGTTCATACGAGTTCATGATGATGCGATGCCAGAGTGCGGTCTAGCCCAGTCCGTCTCAAACTTTTACATTTCAAGGACCCCACCTTAAATCTTGACAGTATACTATACAGTTACAGACCCCACGTTGAGAACCACTGGTCTTGTCAACACCAGCTCGGGACTCCTGAATCGCCCTCCTGCAGTTTTTAGCTCTGCTGTCGTGCCGCAGTGTGTCTACGTAGGTTGTGTGCACCTCTTTCCCTTCCAAGCTGTGCCCTGGGTTGGCTCCCACAGTGGTCAGTTTGCTCGCAGCCATTTCCCAAATGCCTGACACAGTACCCTGTCAGCCTCATCCTTCTCTCAATGACCTTGTCTGTGAGATCCACGTTTCGAATGCCGTCCGTCCATTTGACACCTAGTGCTGTTTGTATAGCATTCTTGTGTTGACAGCATCCAGGGCCCCTTCCTACTGTACTGTGAGTGTCCATGTCTCAGCCTCATACAGCACTACGGACTCCACTGTAGTCCATAGGCATTCCAGGCAAGCACCCACCGGACATATGGGTTGTTACTGCTGTCAGTTTGAAGATGTTTTTGCTCCATTTGCAATTGCATTCCTCACTGATTTACATTTTCTCATCTATGAAACCTACATTTATCACACTTTTAAAACTGATTAATTAATTCACAATCACAACCATGTTTTTCTTACCATTATACATCGTATGCAAAACACAGATCCAACAATGTTCCTTATTGATTCAATTAGCCTGTCATTAGCCTGCGTTTCGGTTCCTAATCATCCGGGTGGTTTGCACCAGATAGTTTTAAGGCTGCTTTGTTTGAATACATGTTCACAGCACGATCAATATTGTTGAATATTAAATGTATGTCCAGTCAATCCACTCATTTGAAACCTAATTGGCCCAGGCAATTACAGTAATTGGAGTAAGGCAAGTATCCACTTCCTGTCTGGTTTGAAGTGCCGCAATAAATCATATTATGAAGTCTCACACTGTAAGTATTAGTATGTGTAATTCATCACTACTGATCAGTGGTGGAAAGTACCAAGTACATTCACTAAAGAACAATCTCTATGTATTTTTTACTTTACTTGAGCATTTCCATTTCTTGACATTTCTATCTCAGAAGAAATATTGTACGTTTTACTCAGTGGTAGAAAAAGTATCAATACTGCAATATAGAAATACTCCGTTACAAGTAAAAGATTGGAATACAAAATGTACATGAGTAAAAGTACAAAAGTATTGGTATAAAAATGTACTCAAAGTAACAAAAGTAAAAGTACTAAATGTTTGAAAATAGCAGATCTACAAGCTCACAACGCGTCACGATGCAACGCGGCTGTTTTCAAATAGCCACGGTATAGGGCTAAAGTATTTTATGTATGTTTTATAATATTATAATGTATATCTGTAAAGTAACTAGTAACTACGTTTTCAAATAAATGTAGTGAGTAGAAGTAAAAGTATTGGAAGTTGGAAAGACTCACGTAAAGTACAAATACCTCAAAATTGTACTTCAGTAAATGTAGCTACTTAGTTACTTTACACCACTGGTTTTAATCTACTTTTACACTACTACTTTCAACATTGTGGTATAGCTAGCTATACGTTTACCGGGCGGTATACTCCGGTATTCCACGAGAGATGTTCATTTGCAGACAGCAGATGGTTGCAGTTGTGCCAGTCGCTAACTAGCACACGCAGCCATTGTGTGCCATGATAAAGTTGTTTGAGAGCTGAGAGCCTGTCATTAGGGCTTTAATTAGCGGTAGCCTGGGTGGCTGCTGCTGCTCCTGTGCGCCAGGGCTGCGTGCGGATCCCACATACCCAGTGGGACCTTTCACAAGCCACATGTACACCACATGAGTCGCATTTTTTTAATGCCACTTTCCTGTAAGTCATTTAGTTGAGTATACACGAAAACAATGAGACACTGCAGCACTTGCATATAGGCACGCAGCATGCATGCATTGCACGCACAAGCGCGCGCACACTAGGGTTGCCACCTTTCAGAAATTGAAATAAGGAACACCTCTTCCGGGCACACGGTGCGTGCGTTCCGTGCGCGTGGCACAGCCGCCGGCCGGCGAAAAAATGCAGTCCCAAACCCATGAAATGCATAGAATAGTTATAACTATAACACACAACATGGTATAACCTATATTGTTTTGCAGTTTGAAGTGATAAAAGTGGTAAAATATGAATAAGTTAATTTTGTATGAAATAAAGCAATGAATGATTTGAACCTGGCTCTTGTATTGGGTCACTTGGTGGTCAGTAAAGAGAAGGTAGTCAAGAAACCATTAAGTCATATACTTAAAGTTTAAAGTGCTTTATTAGCAACGAAGATTACAAATGTTTTACTTTAGGCTGAATAGGCTTCACTATAGGCTTCACCTGAGCAACTTTACAGAAATAAGAGCCCAAAATACTTATAATAGTCAGATTTGGCAACACTGCATGGAATTTCTTCCAACCTAGCCCAACATGGCTTATATTATCAGACCTGGCAACTGCATGTTATTTTTCTCCACACACTGTAGGCTCTTTTCTCTTCGGAGATGAGTAAGCCTGGCTACGCAAGGCTACTGTAGGCTAGGTTGCTTGGCAAGCAACCTTCACTGACGCTGTCAAGCCACGGGTTTGTTTCTTCCCACTCGCGTCTGTACCTTTGTAGGCGTCTGTCCTTTTTTGAGGCGGTGGAGTATTGTCTTCAGACGACATTTTTAAAGCGCGCGGTGTGCGCTGACTGTAACTAGGCACCCATTTCAAATGCTAACAATCCATTCAAAGGGAATTTGTCACGTGTAATCAGAGCCTTGAATGGCACGAGTAGCTGGCATACTGTCTACCCGGTAGGTGTTTGTCATTATTCTGTGGGTTGATAATGGCTTTTTCTATGTATTTTATCCCAGCTACTGCTATTGAAAACGAAACTTAGGCTCAGTAGGTGTTTTGTCATCATTCTGTGGCCGGCCACTGCAATTGAAAACAAATACGGTAGGCCCCATTGATTCGATCGTACCAATCACGTGACCATTGCCTTTTTTTCCCCATTGTCACATTGTTTTAGCGCTGGTTCGAATCTGGGGAGGGGAAAAAAAGTATAATAATTACATTATTTAAATGTACTTTTCTCCGTGGTAAATATATGATAAGGTTATATGAATATGGGCATTGTATGGCTCAACAGTTTAAAGTTTGTTACAGTTGCTATGGCAACCATAACAACGTGATTTTTTTTGTTTATGTTTCTTTAAATTAATTCCCCTCCAATCCACAAAATGCAGCTTCTGGGTGATTCCCCCATGGGATAAATAAAGGAATCTATCTATCAATCAATCAATCAATAAATAAATCAAACAAGTTTATACAACACAGCTTTCTTTTTTTTGTCATCTTTTTCGGACTTGTCAGAGTCTGTACACACATTTCTCTATATTTTAGAAGGAACATGGTAGTCTACTGGTTAAGATTCTTGTCCTGCAAACCTTCTATTTATCCTCAGGGCGGAGGTTCAATTCCCAGAAGGGGCTGTGAATGGAACATAATTATTTCACCAGATAGTTTCCACATTTTCTTTTTTTGCTCAAATGGGCTTTTCTAAATATATGTTATATAAATATTGGTCCATAATACGGTTTTATATAGGTTTTACACTAAACAACCACTCGGATATTCATGATTATTGTGACCAAAGAAATCACAATTTACAATATTATCGCGATAATCCTATCCTAACATCCATTATCCTGGGGCGGAACATTGAACATGCTAATTTAATTGTTTTATTGGCTATATAGACTATTCTATATCATCCCTAGCCCATTGGTTCTCAAAGTGTGGTCCGGGGACCCCCAGGGGTCCTTCGGGGAGTTCCAGGGGGTCCCCAGCTAAATGATAGTTAGGAACCAAATGGACCCTTATGGGTCTGTAACTCAGAGAGTGTAACTCAGCTAGCCTACACTCTCCGAGTTCAATTAATATTGATTTTACAATAATTAATGGGGTCATAGAGATTAAATGGGGGGTCCGTACCCTAATGGAAAGGCAAACTGGGGGTCCTTGAAATTAAAATGGTTGGGAAAATTGGCTGAAAAATCTTCTCTTTTGTGTGTCTCCGGCATATCTTTTCAAATGGGCCAATAAGTGTCAATTTGGGGGTTCTTGACATGAAAAGGTTTGAGAACCACTGATGTACAGGTACATAAGAGTAAAACCTATTTTGGTTTGGCTTCCTTCAAACAATGCAACAACACCAGATTTGAACCAGCTTCCACATAGGGTCTCATTGCAGAAGGCCCCCCTCAAATCCTGACCTACAGTTTCATTTGCTTTTTTAAGATCGAAGGGGTCAAATCAAATTTTCGGGGTCTAAAAAAGACCCTATTTCAACTGCGTAAGCTAAATTAAACAATTTTCCAGATAAAAGACACTTATTCTGACTTGCTTTTTGACGCTGAATCCAATGAACCCGGTCTCTCTACGACACTCCTAACTCTAAAGGTCAAGGAAAAAGGTCGTTTCAGGCTCCAAAATGGGCCTTTTGGCCTTAAAATCAATAAAATATTCAAAATAAATCTGTTTGTTTCAGGCAGGACACAATTTCATATTTGAAGTATGCCCGATCCAATGGAATGGGTTTCGGGAATCTCTGACAATTTTAACCCTTTCCTATTTCGAAAAAGACACGAAATTCGCACGCCATGAACACGATTACAAATTTTTTCGGATAAAAGACACTTATTCCGACATACTTTTTGACGCTAAGCCCGATGGTGCTGGTGCCGTTGCGTGAAAATATTTTGGTCCGTTTCTAACACTTCTAGAGTGGCTAGCTTGGGTTCTAGAGGACAAAGAGACAAACGGGAAATATATTCTTGATCAGTACACCGAGACGAACGCGCTGATATGTGTTTCATTCCGGAGCGACCCCTAGAGGGCAAACCGTAATTCCAACTAGGGTTAGCGTTTTCTCCGCACAGGAGCGTCGCACAGAGATGTTACACACATCAACGTGTTCGTCTCGCAGAGCTGAACACGCCCATATAAGGTTCGTCCCACACAGACACTCCTGTGAGGAGAAGGCTATCTTTGGCCTGCCAGTCAAAGTCCTCTTAGGGTTATACACTCTATGAGCCTTGAGAAATTGGAGATCCCAGGGAAAGGAAGGTCGTAGGGGGACAAACGAGACATCCACGCGTTCATCTCGGAGCGCTCTACAACATATCTAAAAATCAAGGTCTGACGTCTTGTCCCCTTTGCGTTATTAAGGCTAAAACGCTAACCCTAGGCTAACTAGGGTTAGCGTTGGTTCACTTACAGATGCTTCTCATGGGCCTATCTTTCAGTATGTTGTAGAGCGCACCAAGATGCACGCGTGGATATGTGTTTCGTTTCTGTGCGACATTCCTGGTGCGAAGCTAGGGTTAGCCTTCTTTTAATTACTATAAAATCACAATTGGAAATTCGCCTTACTGAGTGTCGACCTGAGGCTTATAATTAAGTGTAGTTTTGAGAAAAAAATATATCGGAACACCTAGCAACCCGGAACTACCTAAAACACACCAGGAAGTGGCTGTTTGAGGCACTTCCTGTTGGTGCATCGAAATAAAACCTGCATATTCGGACTCAGCACATGTGATTTGGGGGGGTAGCCAGAATCCTGGAGCAGAATAATAAAATGGTGTCTCAAAAATGGCAATGCCTTTGCAAGCTTGTAGATCTGTTGTTTTCACAACGTGTAGCCTATCTGTGGAACTGAGTCAATGTAATGCCGGGGACCCCCATAAGAGAAGATTTTTCAGCTGATTTTCCCAAACATTTTAATTTCAAGGACCCCCAGTTTGCCTTTCCATTAGGGTACGGACCCCCCATTTAATCTCTATGACCCCATTAATTATTGTAAAATCAATATTAATTGAACTCGGAGAGTGGAGGCTAGCTGAGTTACTCTCTGAGTTACAGACCCATAAGGGTCCATTTGGTTCCTAACTATCATTTAGCTGGGGACCCCCTGGAACTCCCTGAAGGACCCCTGGGGGTCCCCGGACCCCACTTTGAGAACCATTGGGCTAGGGATGATATAGAATAGTCTATATAGCCAATAAAACAATTAAATTAGCATGTTTAATGTTCCGCCCCAGGATAATGGATGTTAGGATAGGATTATCGTGATAATATTGTAAATTGTGATTTCTTTGGTCACAATAATCATGACTATCCGAGTGGTTGTTTAGTGTAAAACCTATATAAAACCGTATTATGGACCAATATTTATATAACATATATTTAGAAAAGCCCCTTTGAGCAAAAAAAGGAAATGTGGAAACTATCTGGTGAAATGATTATGTACTATTCACAGTCCCTTCTGGGAATTGAACCTCCGCCCTGAGGATAAATAGAAGGTTTGCAGGACAAGAGTCTTGACCAGTAGACTACCATGCTCCTTCTAAGATAAAGAGAAATGTGTAAACAGACTCTGACAAGTCCGAAAAAGATTAAAAAAAAAAAAAAAGCTGTGTTGTATAAACTTGTTTGATTGATTGATTGATTGATAGATAGATTCCTTTATTTATCCCATGGGGGAATCACCCAGAAGCTGCATTTTGTGGATTGGAGGGGAATTAATTTAAAGAAACATAAACAAAAAAGATCACGTTGTTATGGTTGCCATAGCAACTGTAACAAACTTTAAACTGTTGAGCCATACAATGCCCATATTCATATAACCTTATCATATATTTACCATGGAGAAAAGTACATTTAAATAATGTAATTATTTTTTTTCCCCCTCCCCAGATTCGAACCAGCGCTAAAACAACGTGACATTGGGGAAAAAAAGGCAATGGTCACGTGACTGGTATGATCGAATTAATGGGGCCTACCGTATTTGTTTTCAATTGCAGTGGCCGGCCACAGAATGATGACAAAACACCTACTGAGCCTAAGTTTCGTTTTCAATAGCAGTAGCTGGGATAAAATACATAGAAAAAGCCATTATCAACCCACAGAATAATGACAAACACCTACCGGGTAGACAGTATGCCAGCTACTCGCGCCATTCAAGGCTCTGATTACACGTGACAAATTCCCTTTGAATGGATTGATAGCATTTGAAGCCGGTGAACTAGGCAACGGTGATTGACAGCGACATGCAGTGCATAATGCAGACAGGGGACGGCCGGGCTAGCGAGAGGAGAGGAGAGGAGAGAGCGACTGCGAGGCGAGCCGCCTCACCCTCTCCCTCCTTTTGCTGTCTTTTCCTGTGTTTTATTTCATTCATTATTGTTAAATTCTGTGTTGAGGTTTGTGTGACAGACCTTTATGGGGCATTTGGTTAAATACGGAACAAACCGCGTTCCGTATTGGTTCAATACGGAACGCATCTTTTAATTGTCCAATACGGAACGATTCCGTATTATACGGAACGGGTGGCAACCCTAGCGCACACACACACACACACACACACACACACACACACACACACACACACACACACAAATTTTAAGAGCGATGATTTTATGAATGCCATGATTATTTATGTCTAGTCCTAACTCCTAAGCCTATAACTCTAACCTGAATCTTTTCATAATTACAAACCTAACTTTTTCTTTTCTTTTCTTTTTTTTTATTGTTTTACATAAAACAACCTTTTGTATTGTGAGGACCTGGAAAATGGTCTCAACAATGTCTAATTCTGAAGTTCTACTATACTTGGGTCCTCACAAGTATGTGTATAGTAATGGGGCTTTTAAGCCGTGACATCATTTTGTAGTCAGACCTCCAAGCAGATTATTGTCAATATCTGTCCCTCGCTATTTCAACAGATCCGAGACAAAAATAATGACTAAAGTATAATTCTACCACTTTCCTTTCAACAACAAAGAGAAGAAAAATTTGTAAATAGTAAAAATAGTAAAAAGATTTGCTTTTTTGGGGGGCACAATTTCTCCTCTGCCTACAAAATTATGTCAGACTTAACAGCCCCATACACACACATACAGACAGATGGGAGGCCACCAGTGTGGTCTTGTGCGGTCAGATATGTACAGTGTAGATGAATTGCAGGCTGATAGTAAGATTTTGTCGTTATCGGGTGGAAAACTATTTATCATTTTAAAAATGACTTAAACAAGTGAAAGCAGCCGATATACAAGCACACAACGCCTCGCGGTGCGAGGTGTTGTGTGCTTGTAGATCAATTGTTTTCACTACTTTTGTGCGACAGCCTTGTGTGATGAAGCAGGGCTTTACTTTATGAAAAAAATTACAAATTTGAAACTTGGAGATACGAGGTTTCTGCCCGACAGTGACGATTTAGTTACTGTACATGAGGGGAACAAAGGCCCACCCTCCCTCACACCACACTCATTTTGTAATTAATTTTGCATCGAAAAGCAAACCCCTCGTTTTACTACATTTCTACTCTAAAAACAGATTCTGAAATGTACTGTAGTATTTAGCCCCCTTTCAAAAATGATGTTTTGGTTAAAATAAAGTGTTTTCTTTCTTTCTTTTTGGCCAATGAGCCTTGTATGCCGGTATTATTATTGCCCTCTACAATTACAATTTCAAAACACCTTAAATATTGTATTTATTTTAGAATCTTTTACTCAAGCGGGACAATGCCGTCGCAAGTTGATAATGTCATTTGTCCATGTGTGGTCTAGCCCTATGGAATTCATAGAATGCATGTGCAAAATAAAAAATAAAAACGACTTAATACTAACTTAAGTTAATATGAGCATCAAATCGATATTTTAAATGTTAAATTTGCATGTTTTTATTAATTTTATGTATAGAGTGCAATTATAATGTATTAAGGTATAGAAGGCTTATTAGCTAGGGATCCTTTTGGTTAAAGCTCTATGCTAATAGTAATCATTTTTTATAGAGTGTTTGTTCATTCTCCCCAATATCTTTCCAGCTCTTTAATAAACTTTTTTTTTGTATGGATGTATTGACGGATGGATGGATGGATGGATGGATGGATGGAGTGTGACAATTCCGTCCCCAGTGTAGCCTGGCCCTGGCCCCTTAGGTGGGTCACCAATTTCATTTTCACCCAGTCAGGAGAGTGAACCCATTTATGCACTTCAATTGTTTAGTGCTCCAGTTCCAATATCGTCTCCTTCCTCCATTTTTTTGGTTTGATCACTTCTCTCCTGATTTGATGAAATTCGTATTTCAACATGAAAATGAATTTTCTGTTTATTAACTCTCCTACTGCCAGATTATTTATTTATTTATTGGGTCTGGCGCCATCAAAAAGCGGCTTACCTTTGCGACGTTATAGTAGATAGACAGACAGACATTTATTTTTTTTTTTTAATTTTTTTTGGTTGTGCAATAGTGCACTTTGGTCTGCCAGGCAGCAGAGGGCGGCGTCATGCGAGAATGAATGTGAATTGTCCTGCTATGTGTTGCCGTACATTCAGAGCAGTCACTGGCTACAGAGCCTCCGGGCCAGAGGAAATCAACAAGGAAGTGAATTGTTCTCCGTTGATCTAACGCATAATGGATTTTTTACACCATCACAGCGGAAAATGTGTTTACAGTAAACGGCCGCGCGACCCCTCATCAGCTTACAGTCATCAGACGAACGAACCGAACGAGCGCCGTATTGGCATCGAGGTTCTGTAAAAAATGGGGCGAGCGTTATCGTTCAAAGCGTGGGGAGAGTTAAAGAGCTGGAGAGACGGGGAGACTATTATACTGAACAGCCACTAGTATAGTGTTTGTTCAGTCTCTGCTATACAGTCTACAGCTATACTATTACAATATAGAGATATTTAACACTTTTCTAAGGTGTTGTATGACATCTCATTAACAAAAACATATGACTTTCTACACCGTTTAATAGACAAACCAAGGAGCGGAATATTCCTGTGTACAATCACTTAACATTTATTTGTCCCTTCCGCAATAAACTGCTGATACAATCTAGGGGGAAAGGACAAGTGGAGAGCCTGGTGTGTACTGTACAGTGTGTGCAGTTGGCCTAGTTTTGGGGGTTTAATAAAACATGGCTGGCGATGGAAACGGGTCCTGAGGCTGATCAGAAAACTGTTGCCCCTAGAAACCGCCACAGGGATGGGTCTCATCTCAGACCTGCAGCTCAACTCCCTGGTATTATAGGTTATTATAATAGTGTGTATTATTATTATTATTATTATTACCCTTTTAATATAGTCAAATGACAATATATGACCCAGGACTGCTAAGTGGTCCAGCGTTTTGTGAGATTAGTCCAGCGTTTTGTGAGACACAGACACAAGTCACACACACACACACACACCCTCATATAGACAGCTAACATCCAGCAGAGCCACGTGCACAGTGTAAACTAGAAGCAGTGCTCTTCCGAGCACAGGTCTCCACCAGGCCAGGCGGCCTGTTATAGCGCCACCATGAGGCTGATTTGAAAAGTTTGAAGTGGCATTTCTTCCTCGGCTTAGTGGGAATGTGCATGCACAATTTCACAAAAACTGCACGCTGTGTTCGTGATTTGAGGCATTTTGTTCAAAACTGACCAATCGTACAAACTTTGAAAGCCAATCTCAGCCAATCAGGATGGAATATGGACAATCAGACAGATCCATGTCGATCACATGACTGTAGAGATACTGTCTACCGATTTGCGTGATTTTTGGATGAAATCTGTAGGAGTACTGGCCAAAAGGTAGTTTTGCACAAATTGGCCTCCTGGTGGCGCTAGAACAGGCCCATGTGAAAAATGTGGGGCAGAGGTTCTGAATTGGCATCCAGGGAGTGTGTGTGCTCAGTTTGGCAGCGACCGGGCCAACGCCTCCGGAGATTAGCTGGTAACAAACTTTGTGGACTACTAACGGACGGACAGACAGACAGACAGACGGAGGCGAAAACATAGTCTCTCCCTGCCTTCGGCTGGTGGAGACAAAAAGTAACCTAGTTAGAGGTACATTGACTTATTGTAAGTTATCAAGTCAATGCAGCACAACAGCATGTCTTCTATGGAAGCATTTCACACACTGAATATGGCCGGTCTACTCACAACCTGTTTCTGATGGGTTGTGAGCTTGTAGATTGGCTATTTTCGGTTATTCATTTTAAAGAGAAAATCTTGTTTGGATATTTCATAAAAGCCAAAGGTTAAAGGCTCAATCTACAATTCCTTCAACTGGTTGGTTGTACTGTATGTAGAACAGCAAGAACATAGGTCTTTAGAACAATATAACTTTTCAATCGGCAGATTTTATTTTCGCTTTTCGTTGTATTGCGTTCTGCTTTCATATACACAACAATATCCAAGGTAGAAATGTGTTTTTGTTTAGTATATTATTTGAAGAAGTAGTCATACAGTATTTGATGAGCGTACGTTTGTTAAACATGTGCATTATTCACATTTTAAAAGCACCCATCGTCACAGAGATGATAAATGCTTTCCAAGTGAACATTCGACGTGTCACTGAATTATGAACACAATAAATGAGCTAGATTAGCCGCTCTTTCAATCAATGCGCAGAGAGATTGATCGAGCCTCTGGGTCCATTTATAGATTGTTCTGTAGAGTGTTCCCAGGCCGTGTGCTGCTGAAGCAACACTTCTGGTGTAAAAAGCCTGCTGCCTTGCCTTCTGTTACACATAACTTATGCTACAGTGCTAGAGTATTGCGTAGAGCACCCTGTTTATATCGACGACACTTCCATTTAATCACTGGCAGGCAAAACCACCGAGCCAGCCAGCCTCTGTGCAGAAGGCTGACATCGGTGAAGTACCATTCCTCACGAGACTGTGTGATCCCGATACTAACAAATTAGAAACCATCGTATAATGAGAGAAAGAGACAGACAGATAGACAGACGGAGAGGGAAAGCGGGGGAGAGGGAAAGACTGAAAGTAAAAGGCCAATCTCTTAACAAAGCAGTGTTTTTTCTTTTTTTTCTTCTTTTTGGTTTTGACTGATGGCTGTTGTGTTAGACGGTTGCTAGTGTGATTAGTGCAGGCGGAGAGTGGGATATCCAAACACCGGGAGCTGTGTGAATTAGCGCTGTACGGCCCTGCTAACAGGCCCAGCAGGTTAAATGAAGATGGATGACCCTATGCGCTGGAAAACATTCCCCCCGGTCGGTTGGTTGGCCGGGCGGTCAGTCAGGAGTTCTGGTTTCAACTTTCACAGGCTGCTGCTACTGCCTACCAAGCTGAGGTCTCTCTCTCTCTGTCTGTCTCTCAACTATGGTCAGGGGCGTCACAAGGGGGGGAAAAGTGGGACTGAGTTACTAGGGCCCAAGGTGGAGGGGCCTTAATTATTTTATACTTTAGCCATTGAAAAATATCAGATATACAACCTCGCAGCGCGGCACCGAGTGCCGTCCTGCAAGCTTGTAGATCTGCTATTTTTGAAAAGTCGTGAAAATGTGTGCAAATCTTTGAATGTATGTATTTTTATTTGCTTCTGGGGGGTCCCTGGAACTAAATATTTTGAGATGGGAATCATAGGTTTTTCAAAAAACAGAAGGATTTGAAATATTCAAAGACATGAACACATTTTCAAGATTTTTTCAAAAATAGCAGATCTACAAGCTTGCAGTGTGGCACTCGCTTTTTCGATAGTTAAAGCACAAAATAACGCATTATAATGCGTTCCCAGTCTAAATGGGTTAAACCCCTTCCCCCTATGAAGAACATTCATGGGGGGCCCGCAGTGAATCCTTGTACCCAGGGCCCAGAATTGGTGCGACACCCCTGGCTGCTGCCTATACCAAGCTGAAGTCTCTCTCTCTGTCTGTCCGTCTCTCAACTATGGTACAAGTTACAACTAGGCCTGTCACGATCATTGATTGATTGATTGAATACCTTATTAGTCAGAAATGAACAGCACATGGTACAGTAAGACATTCAGGCTAAAAGGGTAACACAACACGTATTTCCATTGCGGTCCTATGTATTCAATTCATAAAAGATGTACAAAAACGATTTGTAAAAAGGAGAATAAAGGATTTTTTATATTGAACAGAATAGTAAAAAAACAACATATTTCTGTTTGTCTTTTAGGCTTTGTTAAACAACAATTGCAGTGACAATGATCGATTCCAATAATCAAAATAAATAATGAAGTATGGCCACAACAGGCCATATTAATAATAACTTTATGTTTTCTGAGTTTTTATAGATGAAGCTCATCTACCAGCTCAAAATGTGTTTTATTTTCAAAAAATGTCAACAGACAAATGTATTCAGCTACCAATGATACTAATTAAAGCTTTGCTCCATTCTGGTCAAACAGAGTCGGGGTGCTGATATTGTGCATGTTGGCTGGAAACACTATGCTACACCAGTGGGTCTCAAAGTGTGGTCTAGGGACCCTCATGGTTCCTTGAGGGTTCCTTGAGGGGGTTCCAAGTGTTGAATTGATGTCTGAAAATACACATGAACCTGAATCCAAAACATTAATAGAAAAGGGAATGTGTCAACAAACAAACTAAAGAAATACATTAATAAAACACTGATGATAGTGTTGTCAAACAGGTCTATGAAGTTACTTAACCCTCGTAGGATCCTCGTGTTTTAGTCACACCCAGGGCCTTCGGGTCACTTTGACCCGGCTCATATTAAACCATTCTAAAGTAGTTAGAAATCCCCCAAAAATCATATTAAACACAATTTGATTGTCATTACTAACTACTTTACTAACAATTCAATCAATATTTTTTATTATCCCCGCCAGGCCGGGATGGCCAAAGGTGAGGGATTATGTTTTCACTCCTGTCTGTGGACAGCTAATCTCAGGCAAGTTGGACCAATTAGTGTGAAACTACACACACACACTCCCGGGAGGCCTAGGAAGAAGCTCCTCCCTAAATTCTTCACATTGGCCTCTTATAGCGCCACCATCAGGCCGCTGTGTGAACATCTAATCTCAGGCACCACTTCAGCATCAAACTTGGCACACATACGCCCAGGAGACCTAGAAAGAAACTCCACTAGAAATCTTTCCCATCTGTCTTTTATAGCACCACCATGAGACTGATCTTTGCAAAATATCTTGTTGGTATTACCATTTAGACTTTGTCCAAAACTCACACCAATTGGTACATATTATCCCTATTGTCATTTGATCAAGAACTATATGTCAAATATTTCTTGTCCCATTCTGATTTGCACAAAGTGCTACAGGTACTCGGGTGGCACAGTGTCCCTGCCACCACCACAGAGGTTGTGGATTTGAAACAATTGTGGGGCATCTATGCAAACACAATTGTTGTTCGAGGGAAGGGAAGCTGGGCGGAGAGGGTGATGATTGTCACTACATGTATTCCTACAGCCAGACTCGGCGGCAGCTGGTTTTGGGAGGGAGGAGTAGGACGAAGGGCGAATGCCCTACGTCCTCTCGGTGGGGGCTCCTCACTGTCAGGTGATTCAGTACGATACAACAGCAGTGACAACATAGGGGGGGAATCAATTAGCATAAGGTCTGGATTGGGGAGAAAAAGAGGGTAAACCATAATTGGCTACTCAAAATAAAATAAAATAAAATAAATGCTACAAATCACGTCGGAATGCTGTGAAACTTGGAATTTGTAAAGTGACATAGGGATGAAGTTCCCATTTGGTAGCAAAATGTGCCACTCCCGCAAAAATCGTAAGCATCTTTGGAATCGTGGCCAATCTGAATAGAAAATGTGACACATACTGTGTAGGTCATGACATTGATCAAATGACCAGAGAAAATCGGTATTGTAAATATCCCCCAAAACTTGTTTTGCTCAATTCTGCCTCATGGTGGCGCTATAACAGGACGATTTGGGGTTGAATATCTTCCTAGGCTTCTCGGGGGAGTACATGTAAAGTTTCACGCTGACTGGTGACTGAGATTAGCTGTTCACAGACAGAAGCAACGAAAACATAATCCCTCACCTTTGGACATCCCGGCCTGGCGGAGATAATATTGATTGAATTGTTATCAATGTAGTTTGTAATGGTGAGCAAATTATGTACTCGAAAATCCATATGTCCAATGTTTTTTCAGAAAGAAATGGTCTAAATATTAGCCATTTAGCATACACTTTCAATGGCCGGGTCAAAGTGACCCGAAGACCCTGGGTGTTATATGTTGATACAGGGGGGTGTTGCAAATGCATGACATGTACCATTTTCATATCACATGTCTAATACAGTAAATAAGCCAAGCAGAAGAAGTTTCATGGAAAAAAACATATTTTAACATACTTTTTCTTGATGTTGAAAATTGAAAACCGGGTCAAAGTGACCCGAAGACCCTACGAGGGTTAATTCAGTCCGCGACTGACCAGTCCAATCAAAACTATGGTCTGTCTGACTGGACACTGGGTTGTGACTCGTGGACAAAGAACAACTTTGATATAAAGAATATGGTGGTGTGCTGTAGGGAGGGGAGGGTGGGCTGTTGGTATGCATATCTCAGGGGTAACAACCTAAATATTGTGCATGCATTCAATCCAATTGCGTGTAATACGATCGCCATCTCCGCCATTAAAGGGATGTTGTTTCAGAAATGAAATCTCCCAGGCAGCCATGGCCGGTCATTAGATGAACATTATCTTTCCAGCACGCAGAGGGAAGGTCAGACAACATGTGTTGACTGCTGTACATGCCTGCTTCCCTCCTCAGGACGGAATTAATTCGCGGCAATAACTGCAAAGTTGCAATTTCCTGTAATTTGGTAGCTGCTCTATGGGAAACAGGCAGGCAGCAGGCCTCTCTTTCCAGCGTTGCCAAGTCTGCTTATTATAAGCACATGGATTAAAGTTCTGAGTGGCCACGACTGATTTCGGTCATTTGGATTCCATAGAAGCTGCTACAGTATGTTGCGCATGCAGTGAAAATAGCCTATTGTACAAGCTCTCAGAGCTCTTAGTTTCGGTTCTTATTTTAAGATTAGAATGGGCAAACTCTAGCAATATGTTCAGAAGCATCTTCCATAACATCGTAATAGTCTCGGATATAAAAGACTATTTAAAAGCAAAATCTGTGATTTCTTCACCTGGTTGGCAGTATGTAGAATAGCAGGAACAATATTACAAAACCTCACCTACTGTAATTATTTAGGAATCAGCACTGTTAACAAATCTCACATTAGGACTTGCTCATACAAACACATTCAGTCATGAGATTTTTATTTAGTCTTAATAAGCAACTTTTGGAAATTTGAATTTTTTTGAAAATATATATATAAATTGTTTATGTATTTGGCTGTGGACCCCCCATCTGAAAATATTTTGTGCCCCGGACCCCCACACAAGATTTGTTGTTAAAATGTTTTTTTTTTTAGATGGCCGCTTGTTCTTCTTTCGCAAGATCTGGCAACACTAATCTCCATCTTCTACACCACCATCCCTGCTACATGTAGGTGTTTTTTTTTTTTTTTTTTACTATAATTTTTATCCCACGATTTTGCAACCCCTTTTTCACCCAGTGCCAATTGTCTATGTATTCCTGGGCTCTGCTCTCCCTCTGCCGCGCCTGGGGAGACAACGGACTGACCTCATGCTTCCTTCAATGCATGAGTAGTCCAAGTTGTTTCTTTTCACCTGACAGGGGGGATTTCCCCGGGATGGACGTAGCGCGTGGAACACGTTATTCCAACCAGTTCCTTTCCCCTCCATCAAGCGCCCCGGCTGGCCAGGGGGAGGCATACATGTAGGTGTTTAGCAGACATTCTATGCAGAGCGACTTACACAGGGTAAAGGTCAAAGAAGAGACACGTACATTTTGTCTAGCGAGGCGGTATAGCAGCAAGGCATTATGAGTGCCAAGTAAACCCTGGCCCACAGTCCTAGTAAATAGAATAGCCTGTAAAGATTGGTGTAGAGGGGAAAAAGGAGCCAATTATACTAGACCCAGTGGACACGGATACAGTATGTGGTTTCCACCCGACAGTAGTGTGACATAGATATTGTCTCCTTTTTTGCTGTCCACCTGTAGCTTTCATATTTGACGGAGGTCACTTTAATTGACCTGCACTATGAATACATCCTTGATTCTGACCCATATCTGCTCTAAATCAAATAAGACTCCTTCTCTCTCGTGTTTTAATTTGCTTTTCTGCAAATTAGACTAATAATCTCCTACATGTTGGCCCTGAGGGGCTACCCTTCCTCCCCCTCTCTTCCTTTTCTCATTCCCTCCCTCCTTCCCTCTCTTGTCTCTTTCCCTTATTTTCTCCTGTAGATCAGCCATTTTCAATATTTTATTTTAAATGAGTCCGGTGCCCTTTAGGGCACTAGCCTTCTTGGGAACAATGTGTGAACAATGCAGGTTATGAATGCATGCATGCACTTACCCGGTTTTACAATACCCATTGCAATACCCACGTCAACAAAATGTCATTGTAATTAAGATATTTGATTGAAATGTATATATTTTTAATGCCAGATTTCGCCACTGTGTCCCTGAACTTCACATGAAAACTGCTTGCGTAGCCGCTTACAAGGCATCGCCTGCAGAAACAATAAAAGCGAGTGGGCGGCTATGTTTGATGAGACCCGTGTGGTAATGCTCATTATTCGCACGGGTAGAAAGCTATTTCAACCAATCAGATTGCTTCGCCGGAACTACCTGTTGTATAAATTGTATTAATATTATATTGTACTTATATTGTACTATTATATGGTATTGTAATCAAAAAGTTCTCAGAGTGGCAAACATAACTGTGGTGTCAAGCGGCACTGCTTCACTCAGTGACACCGCACGGCAGCGCTCTGGAAAAAGGTCTACAGGGCCGCCCTGCTTGCTCGGGCAATGAATTGGATATTGACCTTTTAAGGTCTTATTCATGTCAGATCCTGTGTCAGGTGAGACCTTTGACACAATTGAAATGTCTAAATAGAAGAGCAGGGAGACAAAATACAACCACGTCCCATATTGTATTAACATACTTATAGTTGGACAAAATTACTTGACATTTTATTCACTAGTAAAGTAAGACGCCTCAGGGCGACATGCGACCTCGCCCTTTCTGGCCAGTGATGTATATCGGACCAGTTACCCATATATGGAGACCCCTGCATGACAGTCATCAATGTTATGTCCAAACATGTCCATATATGGGCATTAACAAATATGGGCATTCCCAGATATATGACATCGGGACAGGGATCTCCATATATGGTCATAAAACGGACAGGACGTAATTATTTGCAAGTGTGATCTGGGAATGCCCATAGATGGCCATGTTCTGACATCACATTGTCGAATAGCCTATGGGCATAAAATATATGGGCATAAAAGGGACATCAAGCCAGAGAGTGATGTCAGAGCGGCAAACCCATTCTGTTAACATATTGGTTTCTCTGACATCACAGTGACATCAGAGCATGATGTCAGAGTGACAAACCCATAGAACCATACACAAACCCATAGAACCATAGACTGTAAAAATGTCTACTGACGGACTGACGGATGGACAAGCTGCAACATTTCTCATGGTATACTGTGACCTTCGGTCGCAATTAAGGAAAAGTTACATAATGACGCTTTAATACTGGACAAGAACTGTATAAGTGGGCTAGATATTCTTGTTGTTGTTGTGTAAGCAAAACAACAGCTCAGTGTTTTTTTCTTTTCATTCATGGAAAGAAAAGTTTATGACCCGAGTAACTTCAGAAGTTACCGATCCCCCCATTAAAGAACTCTTCTTGAAAGAACTTTGGGCAGGTTTTCCCATATTTTATGCTTTTGTTGTTGCTTTTGAGCTGGGCTGAACCGTCGTGTTTTCTCAAAGCAGGAGATGAAACACGATGAGGCGTCATTAGGAACTGTAGCGCCTCATGTGTGGTACGTCGTACGACGATGCCGCCTGCCAAAAATAGCTGATCCACAAGCCCACAAGGCGTTGTGGACTCGCCGCCGAGTGGACTTGTGCATCATCTATTTTTTGGCGCTCCACACCGTCGTATCACTACATATAAATCAGGCATAACAGGTTAGCTGTAACTTTGAATTTAGTGAGAGATAATAATGAGACCAGACGTGACCCCCCATCTCTCACTCACACACACGCATGACGCACCACACGCACACACTTTCAGACCTATAATCATGTCTTCCTAGCTAACGAGGTTCTTGTTGACGTGCGTCACGTGTTCTGCAGCTAAATCATGCTCCATTGTCCTCCTGGCCACTTGGGAGACTATTCACACTGTCGCTGTCATTATCTCTCTGACACCTGTGTGCTCAGAGTACACACACGCACGCACGCACGCACGCACGCGCGCACACACACACACACACACACACACACACACACACACACACACACACACACGGTACAGTATATACAATCTTGTACATATCCACACACACACACATAATTATACATACGTACAGTATGCACGTACATGTGCATAGTTACACAGACACACACTTTAATGCTTGTGAGGACAAAACAAGTTTATGCCATTCTTAACTCAAGAATGGCTTGGAATGGGAGTTCCTATTAAAGGTAGGGTACGGTACGTGAATTTCTTTGGTTAAAATAAGTGTTAAATATCTCTATATTCTGATAGTACTCAATGCTATGTAGTTGCTATATAGTGTTTGTTAAGTAACAGGTGTCTCTCCAGCTCTTTAATTGCATTTTCAGGTCAGACACCACTTCTATCCAAACATAGAGAACTCAGACAGGGTAGAGGGTACAGATTAAACAAGTGGAATTGGAAGTAATGACACAAAGAAATGAGCAGACAATTAAGCTGATAAGTGGCTGATGAAATTGTGTCTTCTACCTGAAAACGTATTTTCTCTTTATTAAAGAGCGGCGGGGAGACCCCTGTTACCTGTTAGTGAACAAACACTTTAGTCTAGGCCTATATGTAGCAATGAATACTGTCAGAAAGAATATAGCACTTTAACCTTTTAATTTAACCTGAAATATCACTTACCCTACCTTTGAATAAAGCATAACTCCAACCCTAACCCCTAAACCTAAACCTAAATGCTAAATAACTAATCCTAATGTTAACCTCAACTTGAGCCTTTTCCTAATTGAATAAACCGAAGTGTTCGCTACTATGTTCCTGTGACTATCATGTCCAGGGGGTGTACTTGTACATCAAGTTGACCTCAAGAGGTGTCAATTGGGTATGGCAAGCGGAAAACAATAAAATGTAGGCTACTTCTTAAGAAATTCATCATTCCTGTTGCTAAGGTATGGTAACATGACTGGTGTCTTGCATACCTTAGCTTTTGCTGAACTGACCCCACTGTTGTCCTCACACTACAGGAATAGAAGATAGGCTCCTGCCCTCGTTGGTTAATGAGGCCAAATGTTCTTACACACCGGGAGAATTTATTTTATTCTAATTTGCATAATTATTGCCGCTGTTTGGGTCATGATTATAGGCTACACACAGAATATGAATATTACACAGAGACAAAGTCACAATTTCTCATTTGAAACGAGGCTTATTCAAGGCAACAGGGCAAGTTGTTCTTCCTGTTGTGGGGACATTTGACGATACTAACATACTGTATATCTTCTTTGAATCCTGTAAAGTAACAGTAAAGTGTGAGACGATATGCTTTATATTACAGTAGGTACTGTATGTAACAGTGTTGTCATTAACACAATACCGTGATTTGAACATGTCCAAACGGAGGTTTTGGACACACATCTTCACGTGGTCTTGTTAATAATGCTTCAATATTTATGAAACCCACAGAGACGCTGAACTTTCAACCTGTTGTTATTTGGACGGTATATCTGAAAATATTCAAGAATAAAACATGATTATTACAAGCATTTACATATTGCATCACGAGTCACGACACTTTGTGAGGATGTAGATAAGATATTACCCAACTTTGTGCTGTCACACAAAGAAGTGTAAAATAGGCCATACATTTTTTTTAAATCTACATATAAAAAAGATTAAATATGTTGATGGAAGGTTTCTGCCCAACAGTGACAATACACAAGCATAAAGTAAAGACAGTTTGCTCACACTGTAGCATGACGACACACTGCCCTGAGCTTAACTATGGACTATTGAGTCATCACAGGCTGTCAGCTGTTCTCTCTCTCTGTGTGTGTGTGTGTGTGTGTGTGTGTGTGTGGGTGTGTGTGTGTGTGTGTTAGAGGTGAGTGTGAGCAGATTGAGAGCATGAAGAAGGTGGGGACAAGGGGTCGGGATGAGAGCAAAGGAACCAGGATGTCGGAAGTTGGAACTAGACACATTTCCAGAGAGTTCTCTCGGTCAAGGGTGGAAGAAGTACTCAGAATCTCATATTAAAAATACTCTTCTTACAAGGACTGTATTCCACATTTTACCTGAGTAAAAGTACAAAAAGGTTGGCATCAAAATGTGCCTGTCCTAAAGTAAAAAAAAAAGAAAAAAAGAAAACCGATCGTTAACAATGCGCCACATTGCGTCACATTGTAAATGTGGACTTGTAATTATGCTATTTTTGTTTAGCTGAAGTATAAAATAGGGTTCAGTTGGTTAATGCAGGGGTGTTCAACGTTTTAGCTGAGAGAGACATGAAGCAGGGACCCCCACTACATATTGGATACATGTGTGATACAGATTTTCATTGATTTCATAGATAGATTCATAAACTTGTTTGAGAGCACTGTCATCAGTCTGTTAGATTCGTGTTAATGTGTTTTTTCCCCCAGACTTTTGACCACTTAAATCGTCGTTACTTACTAAACTTGACCTTTCACTCTGTACTTTTTTACCTCTACACCGAACCTATTTGCAGAAAATAGACGATTTAGATCTGCTATTTTTGGCTAAAGTTCTCCTCAGAATAGGGATGCGAGGGTTCAAGTTGTTAATTTTAAAAGAATTATCCTAATACACAAAGATTTGGCGGCCCCCCTGTAGTACTCCGAGGACCCCCTAGGGGTTCCGGACCCCCTGTTAAAGACCCCTGGGTGTATGTTTATTGTCATACCTCCAGACAAGGTCCCCCTATGGGATAACCAGCGCCATCTGGCGCTGCAACAGAGTAAAACTCATAAGCTCCCGTACGAGAAATGTCATTTGTCGGTAGGGCTGTCAATCACAAACGAGGGCACCGCCCCCGAGTGTATATAAGCCCTGCGGGCTATCATAACTTCCTCTTCCGCACCTCTGCTTACCTGCAACTAGAGTGTCGCGAACTCAGCCATATAAGTATATTTTCTGTAAAGTTTAGCCTAAGCGTTGACTAGGAAGTCGGCCACTGGCCTTTATAGATTATTCTCCTGTACGTTTCTACTTCTATTCTTCCTAACAGTTCGGTCTTTTTCTTCACTTTCGCTTGAGTCTTTACTTCTTCTCTGTACGTTCTGCCACGTGTCTCCCTGCCTTAGCTTAGCTTCGCTTAGCTTCGGTTAGCTCACGATGGCAGCTCGTCGACCTACAGTTAGCAGCCTGCTAGCTAGGGTACCGAAGAAGTGCGGCCTTCCCAGCTGCAAAGGCCTCATCGCCAATGAAGATACTCATCCGTTCTGCATGGTCTGCATGGGGGTAGGACACGCCTTGGCCTCTCTGTCCCCTCCGGCCCCGGCCACGGGGGTGAACTGTGCTGAATGCCTCCAGTACGATGTTCCAGCCCTCGAGGCACGATGTGAGATCGCTGCCGCAGGCTACGGCCTTCACACCACGGTCTCCGCCGGAACCCTCCCAGACACCTCTCCTCGTGTGCCGGACAGCGCTGTACGCCACAGCGCTGCTTCTCGCCACGTGGTTAGGCCTCCAGCGGCCTCGCCCTCAGCTAGCTTCGGTAGCCCCGTTGCTAGCGGGTCTGCGGCCCCTGTTTCCACTGCTGTTTCTCCGACGGGCTCGACTGGTGCCGTGCCCAAGAAGAGAACATGCAAGACCGCCCACGTTGTTTCTCCGCCAGCTGCAACATGGACCGTCCCCCCCAAGGAATTCCACCCTCTAGTCGTCGGTGACATTCCTCTCTCCTTCTCCGTCCCCCAGCTACGGGCTATGCGGCCACCTAGCCCCGTCTCCTGGCATGCTAGCGACGGAGACGAACCGGAGCTAGAGGACTGCGACATGGAGGAGTTGGACACGGAGGGTGAGTACTCGGAGGAGGACGAGTCCTCCTTCCCCTCCGGACAGGGCGGAGGCGCGGCCAGGGTGGTTCCTCATGCCGAGGCTTCCATCTCCGCCGCGTCCTCCCAAGCCCCTTCTGCCTCTCTCCCCCCTTCCATGCCGGCTGGGGCGAGAGGGGCAGCGGCACAAGACCCAGACTCCATCCCCATGGACGAGCTCTCGGTGCTGGAACGTGCCACCATCCGTTGTGGCCTGGAGCTGCCACTCGGAGACGCGCCACTCGGACCACGGGCTAGGATTCCCCTCCTTGGCCAGGATGTGGATTCCTCTCCCCCGCTTCGGATGAAAAAGCTCCCACTGGTCCCAGGCTTTGCAGAGGCCCTGCATTCAACCTGGACTACACACAAGGACCCCCCCAAGCTCCCCTTCCTGGTCGATTGCCGCGACGCAGAGAAGGCGGGAATCCCCTTGTGCCCTCCCATGGACAAGCTGATGGCCCAGTCCCTGGTAGGGAGCCTCAAGCCTAGTCATGAGCGGACTGGTCCTGGAGGCCGTCCTCCCCTCAATCTGGCCGTGGGTAAGAAGCCTCCTGGGTTTGCCATCCCCTTTGACGACAAGCAGTCTTCAAGGGTGAGGAACTCTTACAGATCGTCCGCGCTGGCAGCCAGGACGATGAACGCCACCCAGCTGCTGCTTTTCTCCACCAGGCGCCTCCTCAGCGAGATGCGGGAGGTGCCTGACGTGTTGGTGGAGGAAATGGACAAGTCGCTGCGCATGCTGATGGACCTGAATGTCCACGCAATCGAGTGGCTTGGACACGGCATGGATTATTGCATCCAGGCGGAACGTGCCAGGTGGCTGGACAAGGTAAAGTGTCCTGGCAGTTCCGGAGAGGAGACCGAGAAGGTCCTGCAAGACCTCCCCGGCCACCCTTCCTCCCTCATGGGCGGTGGACTGGAGCTTCTCCGCCAGGAGGTGGCGGATAAGAAGATCACTCTGGAGCTCCTGGGAGCCACGACGGACCCCAGGTACCCAGAAAGGAAAAGAGACAGGGACGGAGCAAGGCCCCTGGTCAGGCTGACAGGGGGCGCTCTTCCTCCAAACAGGGGAAACAGAACAATCCCCCTAGGACCCCCTCTTCTTCCTCCGCGGGACCCCCTCACACTGCAGCGGGGGCTCAGGCCCGCTCTCAATCCCGCCACCCTCCCAGGCACGGGATACCGGCCAGCTCCCACAAAGCCCGTGGGAAGCCGCCGCGAAAGTGACACTGGACTCTGGCGGGGTCCCCCTGAAATTTCAGGGGACCCCCCCTTGCAAGCGCAGACGTTTGGACAATACGAACAATTTTTCTTATGCCAAGAAATTAATGTTTATTCCTCCTCTGTGCTCTCCTCCAGTGCCTGTAATAAAAAGTGTGTTGATAAAACAATGCCTGTTTATTTCAAACCCACCTGCTTTACTACAGACGACCCCATTTTGCATGAATTTAACCAGTGTAGAGAAGTCCAGGCTGGAATTTCTTTCCACTCAGAAAATATCGCTTCCTCCAGTCATGCAGACAGGTTACAAGCAGAATATTTCTCTTTGCAAAATGTTCCCAGACAAGCTAATTCCTATTCACAATGGTATGGTCTCACTAGTGTGCAATACCCCTCTGTCTCCACCGAGCGGCACTGTTATGCCGACTCTAGTTCAGGACAGGAGTTTGGTCTTAGCGTCAGGGAAGAAGCCAACACATATCACCCAGGGTCGGCCTCGTCTTCCCGCAAGGAAGCATATAAAGGCCTTAGCACAGGTTATAAACGTAAATACAATTCCCCGAGCCGGGGATTATGTTACTTATGCGATGAACCCTGTCCCCCGGGCTCCACGTTGTGTGTCGCCTGTATTATTAACAAGCGAGGCTTCTTGGAGGTCACGTGTTCGTCTCCCACCGGATACGGAAATAAGCGTACCGGAAACGGAAACGCTCTTTCCGCCGGTGACTCCGCGCCTTCCGGCCCGGCGTCTAGCGGATACGGATACGTGCCCGGATACGGAACCTCTCCCTCCCGGCCCAGTAGTTCCGCTCAGGCGGTACAACCCCAAGGCTTCTCCGTTGCTCAGCAACACGTTAGCACAGTGTGCAGAGCAATGGAAACGTTGCAATCCGAATCACTGGGTGTTTCGGACGGTGACACGGGGTTACAGACTACAGTTCGCGAAAAAACCCTCCCTATCCAGCAAGGTTATTTATACTCGAGCCCGCGGCTTGAAGGCGGATGCCTTGAGGGAGGAGATAAGCTCACTATTGCGCAAGGGCGCTATAGTGGAGTTATCACGCGACCAGAGCCGTTTAGGCTTCTGGAGCCGTTATTTTCTGGTTCAGAAAAAAGGAGGGGGGCTGCGTCCGATTATGGACTTACGTGCTCTGAACAAGCACTTGAAAAAGTTCAAATTCAGGATGCTGACGTCAGAGTCACTGATGAAATCAGTGAGACAGGGGGATTTCCACTGTTCAGTGGATCTGAAGGACGCTTATCAGCACATCCTCATTTATCCCCCACACAGGAAGTTCCTGCGGTTCGCCTTCGAGGGGCGCCTGTACGAGTACACGGTCCTCCCTTTCGGTCTTTCTCTGAGCCCTCGGGTTTTCGTGAAAGTGACCGAGGCAGCCATTGCTCCACTGAGGCATCAGGGAGTCAGGCTGGCGAACTACATAGACGATTGGATGATTTCCGCCGCCTCCTGCTCAGAAGCGGCGCGTCATACCAATCTGGTGTTGTCACACCTGAAGGCCTTGGGTTTCAACGTCAATTTTGGCAAAAGCATGTTGTTACCCTCCCAGCAGATTTCCTTTATAGGAATATCTCTGGACTCGGCCACCATGTCCGCTCGCCTCTCCCCGGAGAGGGTGGACAGGTTTCTGACTTGTCTCGGCTCCTTCCGACTGAACCAGGTGGTCAGGTACAAGGAGTGCATGAAGTTGACTGGGCTGATGGCGTCAGCAGTGCAACTTCTGCGTCTGGGCAGGTTTCATATGAGACCTTTCCAGCGGTGGTCACTGGCGCTCAGGATTCCTTCCCTGCAAGGGTACAGGAAGGTGACAGTCAGCCAGGTCTGCATGGACGCTCTGGTCCCATGGAGGGACCAGGCGTTGTTGACAAGTGGGGTCTCCATGGGCGAAGTGGTGTCACGCAAGGTGATCACCACAGACGCCAGCCGCTCAGGGTGGGGCGCCACCCACGAGGGGCGCTCAGCCAGGGGTCTTTGGACCCAGGCCATGTTGGAGTACCACATCAACTATCTGGAGTTAATGGCGATCTACTTGGCGCTCAAGCATTTCGAACCATTTCTCCGGGGTTGCCATGTCCTGGTCAGGACGGACAACACGGCGGCCCTGTATTATCTCAACAAACAGGGCGGCCTCTCCTCGCGTACGCTGGATCAGCTGGCGCGCGAGATGACCCTCTGGTGCTTGCCTCGGTTGAGGTCCATCAGAGCCTCCCATGTCCCGGGCCTTCAGAACAGCGGCGCCGATCTGTTGTCCAGGGGGGAGCCTCGTTACGAGGATTGGTCTCTCCACCCTGCGGTGGTGAGGCAGATTTTCTCCAGGTTCGGTCGACCGCGAGTCGATCTCTTTGCCTCCCAGGAGAACGCGAAGTGTCCCCTTTACTTTTCAGTGAGGGGACCTTCTCCTCTGGGGATGGACGCGTTTGCTTACGAATGGCCACAAGGTCTTCTCTACGCGTTTCCACCCCTGGAACTGATTCTTCCCACTCTGGAGAGGATCAGATGTTCCAACCAGGAGGTTCTTCTGGTGACACCATCCAGGGGAGTGTGGAGGTCTCTGATCACCCCACTGCTCTCTCGACCCCCTTGGCGGCTTCCCTTGCTCAGGGATCTGCTGCGCCAGGCAGGGGACGAGGTCTTCCATCCAGACCCACGGGGCCTAGACCTGTGGGTTTGGCCCGTGAGAGGGAGAACCTGCTTGCAGCAGGCTTCTCACCGACGGTTGTAGCCACTATTCAGAGTGCTAGAGCCCCCTCTACTAGGGCTGTGTATGATGGAAGGTGGAATGCCTTTTTGGACTGGTGTGAGCTACAGGAGCCACCTGTGGTGGCTCATATAGCTTCGGCCCAGAGGGTGTTAGATTTCCTGCAGGACCGCCTGGACCTTGGTCTGGCGTTCTCTACACTGAGGGGTTATTTAGCGGCTATTGATGCCTGCCACCTGGGGGTGGCAGGTAAAGGCCTTTCTAAAATCCCTGAGGTGGTCCAGTTCATGCATGGTGTGGACCATTTGAGACCTGTGACCAGAGCCTTGTTTCCTGTTTGGGATCTACAAGTGGTTCTTGAGGGCCTTTGCAAGGCACCCTTTGAACCGATTGGGAGGACCTCTTTGAAACATTTAAGTTTCAAAACAGCTCTTTTGCTTGCCTTGTCTACGGCTAAGCGTGTGAGCGACCTTCGTGCGCTCTCTGTGAGCCCTGATTGTATGAGGTTTCTCAATAATGACTCCAAGGTTCTTCTTAAACCTCATTTGAGTTTTATTCCTAAGAACCGGGTGGTCCCGAAGGAACCTGTTGTTTTGACGGCTTTCCATCCTCCTCCGTTTGCATCAGAGGAGGATAGGCGTCTTCATTGTCTTTGTCCAGTTAGGGCCCTGAAGGCCTACTGTGATAGGACGGTGGACAGCAGGTCTACTTCTCAGCTTTTCGTGGTCATGAATGCCCGTCAACGGAAAGCGGTGTCCAAGCCCACTCTGTCGAGATGGCTTGTGGATGCTATTAGGTTGGCTTACACCCGGTCTGGGTCTGAAGTGCCGGAAGCACTTAAGGCCCACAGTACTAGGGGTGTGTCTACCTCTTGGGCTTTGTCCAAAGGTGTCTCCATTGAGGAGATTTGTGCAGCGGCGAATTGGTCTTCGCCGTCCACCTTTGCGACCTACTATCACCTGGACGTTGCGCCTTCTGCTATGGCGCATACGGTTCTGGGTGCTGCTGCCTTTCCTACTACGTAGGGGGGCGGCTCTCTCCCCTTCCGGAGATAGCATGCTGCTGTCTCTAGGATACGTGGGGGGGGACCCTGAGTTTTTCCCTTATTTTATTGCAATTTTATAAGGTGGACCTGTGTCTGCCCTTAGTGCATAAGGCGGGCCTCGGTCTGTCAGGGTCTCTTTTTCTGTCTGAACACGCCCAGGCCCTGTGGGTCTGGGTCGGATCAGTCCTGAAAGGGGTCACGTCGGTTGACAGGACCTCCTTTCCGGGTGTGGTCGGTGTGCACGACAGTCTTGTCGGTTCATGACTTCTCGGGGAGTATATGAGTCCCATAGGGGGACCTTGTCTGGAGGTATGACAATAAACGTATAGGTTCCGGACGGAACCATGTTTATTTAATACCGGAGGACAAGGTCCCCCGAATAAAGCCCCTCGGTTCGCTAGTTGCGGGCGCAGAGGTGCGGCTTTAGAGGAAGTTATGATAGCCCGCAGGGCTTATATACACTCGGGGGCGGTGCCCTCGTTTGTGATTGACAGCCCTACCGACAAATGACATTTCTCGTACGGGAGCTTATGAGTTTTACTCTGTTGCAGCGCCAGATGGCGCTGGTTATCCCATAGGGGGACCTTGTCCTCCGGTATTAAATAAACATGGTTCCGTCCGGAACCTATACGTTTTCTAATAATAATCTAAATCTGAAAAGTAACTAAGACCTATTGTACAGACTGTAGAAAAAAATAAAATTTACAAAAGTGCAATATTTGCCTCTGAGATGTACAGTATAGTAGTGGGGTAGAAGTTTGAAGTATATATATAGGCCTATATATTTTTAAATACTCAAGTAAAGTAAAAATTACAAGGGGACTGCCCCATTGTACTTAAGTACAGCACTTGAGTAAATGTACTCAATTACTTTACACCACGTGCTTGAGGTTTCACTTGGGCGGTGTATGCTGATGGGATACAGACTGGCACTGTACCCTGTGTGTTTGCGTGCGCGTGTGTGTGTAATGTGTATGCACACTCGCGCGCCTGGCCAGCTAACCAGCCCAGTGAGCGGGCACAGGTGATCAGCCATACGGTTAAGGGCTGAGTAATCACTGCAGATGGGGGCAGTGGGCACAGATGGCACAGCGACTGCTATGCTGGCACAGACAGGACGCTAGGAGGGCACAGAGGAAGGACGGTGACATTAAAGGACAACTTTGGTCTTTTACAACAAGGGTTCATATTTTAGATTGTAATTAAAGAAAATAAAAGGTGTGTTAAAATGTTTTAATTTATGTTCTATCGTTTTTAGCGATTTTAATGATTTTGATTTCAGTGGGTGGGGGCATCCTACTGAAGTAATAATAAAGAAAATGCTGGCTTATTGTGTCTAAAAATACATATTTAGCCACTTCTATGCATGCCCCCACCCACTGAAATCAAAATTGCTAAACGCGTTAAAGCTATATTGTGTAAGTTGCTAAACTAGTGGTCAGTAGCGGTATTGCTTTTTTCGGCCGTTTTTCGCCTGGAGTCGTCGCGGACCACCGCCGCGGACCACCGGAGCGGCGCCGCAAACCACCGCGACCGATACAAATCCGTGGAGGGGTAGAACGCATGGTAGAACGTAATTTTCTGGCCAGGATTTGGGGATTAAGAGGTTAAGAATCCTTCACCATGGTAAACACTGTAGCTGAGCGAGGCTACTTCCTGAAGACCATGGCAGATAAGCTGTGATTGGCCGGTAGTGTATCATGTGTGTATGATCCGCGATGTGATTGGCCAACGTATACAGATGATGCTATTTTTCCGCGAAAACCGGACCACGGCCAGGATCATAGAAAACATATAAAGAGAAGGCTTTAGAAGCTGAAAATAACGGAGTGGGTGTTCTAAAACTTTAGCGATTTAACAGTTAGGACAATTTTAAGATTTGTTTTATAAAAAAAGTTACATGGTATAACTTTAAAACCATTGAACGAAATAAATGTAAACATTTTAACACTCACCTTTTCTTTTCTCTGATTACAATCTAAAATATGAACCCTTGTCGTAAAAAAACAAAGTTGTCCTTTAAGCTAGCACTCGCTATATCATAAAATAAAATGCACCTGAGGGTGCAGATTCTGCCCGCATTGATGCATCTTCTTACGCAACACCTGGATGGATGGATGGATGGATGGATGGATGAATGGATGGATGGATGGATTGATGGATGGATGGATGGATGGATGGATGGATGGATGGATGGATTGATTGATTGAAACAGAAGTTGACTGCTATTTATATTACTAGAGGTCCGGGCCGCAATGGGTCCCTCACACCTACAGTATGTTGTACCGCTGAACCAACCAATATGTCTGAGTCATAGTGTCTGCGACTTAATCAGTGTACCTGTTGTACCCGTCTGTCTGCATCCCTTTTGTGCTCAAATATGGAGATCTCTGCATCTGTCTGTCCTTGTCCGTTTTATGCCCATATATGGAGATCGCTGATGGCATCAGTATAGTTCAGTGGTTCTCAACCTTTTCAGGCTACTAGTGGTGCGCGGGCCGACCCGGTGCCCCCACCCGCCCGCCAACCCGCCCACAAGCGGGTGGGTGGGTCAAGGTTTCAGACCTTTGTCAGGCGAGCGGCGGGCGGGCGGGTTATCGCCACTCTCACGTGCAAAAAATAAATAAGAATAATCACCTGTTCTTATTTGCCTTTTATTCTTAATAAGAGTAGGCCTATAAGAATAAGAATACAACGTTTGAATACGAGCACGAGCGAGCGAGTTTTAAAATGCGCCAGAGAGGAGCGAGGTTTCTCCTCTGCTCCTTGGTGCGAGGACCATTCCGCTCCTGTTGGGGCCGCGAACCACATCTTGCCAACATTTGACACAACGTGAGCAGAGCAGAGAAGATGCACAAACAATTCAACGCGTGTCGCTGTTCAGGATTTCACTTATGTCTCTGTCATCCACACAAGTCCGTTTATAGCTAAATACTTTGTGTCGGTTAAGTTATACATAAACAGCCAGTCAACGGATACGATTTGAAACACAACTTTCGCAAGTGAGGCGGATTTTTTGACTGAATGAACCAACCACGCTTACCTCGAGTCGTCCCATCTCTCCAATCTGGTGATTAATCAATAACCAACAGGATTTAATATTGTCCGTCTTTTGCTGTCTGTTTAAAGTGCGAGGCCGCTGTATAAATATGATTGACATAAAACCGCCATTCTTACCCCGACGATGCCCGGCGATTTAGAGAGAATGAACGTCTTTGAATGAATGTCTTTTAGGCTAAAAACCCCAATTTGAACAACACGTTTGTTTATTTAGCCCATGACAATATTGTGCTACTGTAAACGTTTCTGTAAAGCGACTTTGGGTACTTAGAAGAGCCGTATATAAAGATGAGCTATTGTGGAGATGATATACCATCTTTTTTTTAAATGCGGGTTGCGGGGCGGGCGGATTCGTTCATATTGTTCTGCGGGGCGGGCGCGGGCGGGTTACGTTCCGTGCGGGCTGTGGGTCGTGCAGGTTATGAAAAAAACCTCACCCGCACACCACTACAGGCTACGACACCCAAAATAATCATATTTTAATTGGGGAGCCCCCCCACCCTACGAGCACTTAGAGTTGAGGTATTACATTTTGTATAACACGGTTCTATTGTGAAAATAGCAGATCTAAATGCTCTACATGCTCGTGTTGCGAGGCGTTTTGAAGATAAGATAAAGATAATCTTCTACCTTTTTTTTAAATGAAAATGTAAAATGGGTCAAAATGACCAGAACCCAACTTAAAGGGATCCCTGGCTAATACGACAAATATGCCTTAATACATTATAACTGTCCTCTATAACTACAATGTAAAATTAAAAACACCTTCAATATTTTATTTCTTCTAGAAATAGCTAACGTTCACTCAATAGGGGGAATGCCCGTCGCAAGTTGATGATGTCATAAATGTCATGACTTGTGTGATCTATCCCTATGGAATTCATGGCATGTTGTGCAAATAAAAACAAACGTAATACTTCCTATGGTTAATATGAGCATTAAATCAATATTTCAAATGTGTTTGTGTTTTTTTTTTCTTGCACATGCATGCCATAAATTCCATAGGGATAGATCACACATCATCAATTTGCGACAGGCATTTCCAATATTTAGTGAAAGATTAGCTATTTCTAGAAGAAATAAAATATTTAAGGTGTTTTTGAGCGGTGGTCACAACGCTCCTATACGTGGTCGTTTGTGTGGGTATGTCTGTCTGTCTGCGTGTCTGTCTGTCTGTCTGTATGTAGCCTACAGTACCTTTTTTGACCACACATGTTAAGGGAGGGGCGCTGTTGTTCAGGCCAGACCCCCCCCCCCCCCCCCCCCCCCACACACACACACACACACACACACACACACACACACACACACACACACACACACACACACACACACACACACACACTGGATGGATACCAGTGGCGGCCTGAGTGACATGCATTTTATTATTAATATTTTGTTTAATATTGTTTTAATATTTTTTATTATATATATACAGGTATATATATATTTGTTTTGCTGTTGCGCAGCCTCCACGACCACCGCTCAGTTCACACGGGTGTGATTTTTAATTTTACATTGTAGTTATAGAGGACAATTATAATGTATTAAGGCATATTTGTCGTATTAGCCAGGGATCCTTTTAAGGGTTAAGCACTATTTTTATACAGCATGCATGCTACAAGCTCACAACGGGTCACATGTTGACACATTTGTGAGGCTTGTACATCTGTTATTTACCAAATAGCATGGCATTTTGTGTCCAGGGTAGCTCCGTCCGTAGATCTCTCGCCTTTTGGACCACAAAGTCCAACCAGTAACTAGCCATATGAGTAGCACTGGGTAGTGGGGTTAAGCACTGGGAGCTGATGGTACAGGTAGGTGTGGCGCTCCACCTCAGCAATCCATCTCCCAGGGGTCTAGCGCAATGTAAAGGGGATAGACTCCTGCGTTCTCTAAGCCTCTCTGACCTACTTACTTAGGCTAGTTGACAAGTTTATGAAAACAATTAATGGGCCATTCATGATATACTTTTAACTATATATTGCGTCTTTCAGGAGAAAACCTGTCCATTATTTTAGATTCAAATTCTAAAATTGCAAAAGTAGCTACTTTGGATGCAAAAAGCTCTGCTACTTTGGATAATTCTGTGTGTCACTGTAGTATGATTGAATAGGGCGTTAATTTCCTGAAAAAAAACACAAAAAGCTAGAATATGGAGATAAGAGGTTTCTGCCCAACAGCAACGACATTTTGATGCCAATCCTATTTTTATGCTTCTATGCAGGACTTTAACTTGTAACATGATATTTCTATATCGTTTCTACAGGGGCGGCCATGATTTGCCGTCTTTGAACACAGAGGGATCCCGAAGGGTTCCCAGTTCGATCACAGGCTCCCCAGAGATAGCGTCGAAGTGTCCTTGAGCAAGACTCTGAACCTCTAGTTGCTCCCGGTGAGCAGGTTGGTGCACCTTGCATGTTTTCCTCTGCCTTTGGTGTATGAATGTGTGTGTGTGAATGGGTGAATGTAAGGCACAATCTGTGTAAAGTGCCTTGGATAAAAGGTGCTATATAAAAGCACCATTTAACATTTAACATTGTGGTATCACTACTTTTACTTAAGTAAAACAATTGAAGTACTCCTGGCTCCTCTAGCGAGGAGAGGGGGCCATAGTGTAATGATCTGCAGTTTACAAGGGCAGCTCACCTGCGTGTCTGCGGGCCGGGCCCCCGGTTGGCTCGTTAAGTAAGGATTTGCACGCAAACGGAGTGATACTGGATTCCACCTCAGCTGTGGAGGAAAGCTCCAGCAGGTTAAAAATTGAAGAGGAGCGGGCGCTCCGCTGGCTGCTTGATTCTGACTTTATTATCTGTGCTGCTGCTATAATAAGCAGGAACTGTCCTGTCCCATTAGCCACGCTCACTGGTCCTAACCCCCCCCCCCCCCCCCCCTCCGCACACGCACACGCACACACACACACACACACACACACACACACACACACACACACACACACACACACACACACACTTGTGCCTACAAACCCCTCGCTTAGCCAGAGAAGGAAATGGAGGCTAGTGCCACTTCTCTGTATCTCTCTCTCTCTCTCTCTCTCTCTCTCTCTGTTTTTGTGTCTCTGTGGGTGGAGAGTGCCAGACAAACTTAACCCATTGATTCCCATACACTCTTGCATAATCTCTCTCTCTCTCTCTCTCTCTCTCTCTCTCTCTCTCTCTCTCTCTCTCTCTCTCTGTGTGTGTGTTTTACATAAGTTGACCTCCTAGTGGCGCTATAAAAGGCAAATGTGAAAAATGCAGGGCAGAGGTTTTTCCTTAGCCTCTAGGGAGTGTGCTTCCTCTTGAAAGTGTTAAAACTCAGACAGTGCTCGGTTTTGTGATGTACGCTGTCTGCATCTGCTTTGTTTGCATTCGTTTACATGCTAAAAGAGATACTTTGAGAGCTGTTTCACCATACAATAAAGTGGAATGATCCATTTCTAATCAATGGCACAATAGATTTAGATTTCTTGTCCACCTTTGGAGTTACATCATGGCAGTGTAACTACACAACCCAAACCTCTACCAAAGTGTTCTTGCCCTTTTTAATAGCAGACAGATATATACATAAACGGCTCTGCTGAAACTCCCAGTCAGCATTTATGTTCGGTGATAGGAAGACAGCTTAGCTGCTGATTGGAGCACAGGCTCCGCTTTCACCTTGTCTGCCATCACTATTTGGGGCACGTTGTTATAGGCAGAATACAATAAATAAACCAAAAAGAAACCTTTCCAACATATCTGGAGAAAATCAGAATCATCTTTAATGTCAGGTCAGAGGCTTACAGGTGTAAAGGAGTGGTATATTTAGTTTTACGTTGTTTGAGTGTGCTCCATCCTCCCTTCTTTTGTAGTTTTCATGATAAGAGAGAAGACAGAGGTAGGAGAGGTAAGAAGAAAGAAGAAAAACAACACGTCAATTAATCAAAAGATATCTCCATACCGTCGCTGTCGAGTGGAAACCTTGTTTGTCCAAAACCATTCATTTTGTATTTATCATCATCATCTTATAAAGGATTTAAACAAGTGAAAATAGACAATCTGCAAGCTCTGTAGATCTGCTATTTTCACTAGTTTTGTGTGCGACAGTCTTGTATGATGGAAGCAGGGCTTTACGAAAAAACGTATGGATGTGAAACTTACGAGGTTTCTGCCTGACAGAGAATATGTATAGCTATTGTGTGTAGTAGGAGGTATGTACAGTGCATGATGTTTAATAATATTAGTATCATATGCAGGTGTGTGCATGTCCTTTTTAGGAACATTAGTATCATTTACAGACCACATAACATGCAGCCCAAAATATCCAATTCACAAGCTGGTTGGGCTGTTTTTGAATAGCCTTAGTATCGGGCTGAAATGGTTAATCACATGAACCCTATAGCGTCACCCATTATGGGAATGTAATTATTGGTGAACTTTCAACAAAACTAGGTTAACATTTGGTGAAGAGATGTGCAGGGATAAAAGGAGGGTGCCAAGTATAGACCCCTGGGGGACACCTGTCACTAGGCCTGCGTAGGGTTGAAGTGGTTGAAGTTCTCACGGGTGTAAAACACAAATACAACAACGATCAGAAGACGTGTATTACATAAACGGAGGCTGCAAGAAAGAAAGGGGGTGAAAAAAAAGTAAATTTCGCATAACTTTCTCGCCGCAACCGAAAATTGACCCCTGATTCTTCTCTTTTTTTTTTCTCCAGTAAAATAGGACAAGCGTTGCATGCGCTGTCGACATATTTCATCTATTTTTTCCTCTGAGGGGTGGGTTATGCAACCCACTGTTAATTCCATCAAAGCGAGGAGAAAGCATCTAATTGGGCCTCTCTATTTTTGGTCGTCTTCCAGTCCTCTGTATTCTGCAGCCTGTGAGAAAAGGAGCAGCCGTAGCGTTGTGGTTGGCTGGGTCTGGCATGCCAACGTAGCGGAAAGCAACTAAGTATATCGTCGTTGTCTGGGCAGAAACCACTCATCTCCATATTTTAACGTCTCAGCACGACACGTAAATTAACGCCCTACTACTTGATCATACTACACACCATCACACAATAGCAGCAGATGCAAAAGCCTGTAGATCTGCTACTTTTTCTGTTTTTTTTTTATTTGAATCCTGAAACGTAGCAGTTGTGGACATATGAGGTTTCCACCCGACAGAGACTATACTGTATGTATTCAAGTACTGTACTTTTGTAGGTATGTTTTTTACTTTACTGTAGTATTTCCAATTTTCAATACTTGTACTTCTACATCTCAGAGACAAATGTTGCACTTTACTCCACTGCAATTAAAAACTTTAGTTACTATCTAGTTACTTTGTAGATTTCGACTATTATTACCAAATTTCAGCCCAGTATTTTAACTTTTGCTACTTTATGTATAATTTGATCCCAGTACTTTTTAAGTCAATTTTGAATTGTGGTATTGATACGTTTACGAGTATACCACCCCTGCCACTGGCGCTGTGCGATAACTGGCTGGCTCCCATTCGCCACAGCACTGCGTTTGACCCGCGCTTGCACCCACCGCCATGACGGATCAGAGCGCACATGCACCCACCTCCATGACGGATCAGAGATGATTCACATGCCCCGCAGCTCTGCAGTATCCCAAAAAAAACACTCTCTCATCATTCTGAACTCTCTCTGTGTCTCTCTGTAAAACACTCTGTACATCACTCTCAACTCCCTCTGTGTGTCTATGTCTCTGTTTCTCCCAATTTTCTACTCAATTCAAAGGGGCTTACGTTTACCTTGCCAAAGCAAAGGTGGAACAAAACGATCAAAACTAAAATAATGTATGTACTAGGGATGGGACGGTAAGCGATATTATCGTTTATCGTGATAAAAAACACACTCACGATAATTAAAATTAATAAATCTCCACAATACGATTATGTATTGTGGAGATTTAATTTTTCGTGAAATCGTCCTCCGTCATGCACTGGGATCAATTCACCTTTTATTTGCCGAGCTGCCCCAGGATAATGGTGGATGTTGGGGATATTTTAATTATCATGATAATATTGTGAATCGCGATTGCTTTGGTCAAAATAATCGTTATATTAAATGTACAATTAAAAAGGCAATAAAGAAATGTTTAAACAGAGCTGTGTTTCAACTTAGGGGGCGGAACTATCCTACAAAACCATAAGAATTGTGCATTTGCTGGAGGAAATGGTTATATACTGTATATACATGTAGGAAAGGTTGCCTATTTTTGAAACAAATGCAGCAATATTCCAATGTTTTGTATTCACTTTGGGACAAATGGCAGCAAATCTTATTTTAAATTGTGCACAAATAGCAGCTGTTTTCCAAACGCGTTTGTAATGAAACTTTGTACCGAGATCACTCGGTGCAGACAGTTGCAGGAATACACACCATGATTAGTAGTCTGTAAGGTGGTTGTATTCCATTAGACATCCTTCTCCTGTCACAACAGCTCACTAATCTTACTGCTCTCTCTCTCTCTCTGTCTGTCTGTCTGTCTGTCTGTCTGTCTGTCTGTCTGTCTGTCTGTCTGTCTGTCTGTCTGTCTGTCTGTCTGTCTATATGCAGAAAAAATTGGTCCATGACCAACTAAAGGAGGGGGAGGGGAGAGGAGGGGGAGGGGGCATTAAGAAGCGGTGACTCACACCTTTAAAAAGATCAGCTCAACAGACTAGTGTGTGTGTGTGTGTGTGTGTGTGTGTGTGTGTGTGTGTGTGTGTGTGTGTGTGTGTGTGTGTGACATCACAACGTGCCCTTTAACTCTGCCTCTCTAAATCCTCCTCTATTCAGGTGACAAGCATAGTGCTGTCATGTAGAGGCACACAAGTGCACACACTGATTTACTGAGTGTTGCGATGAATACTGTAAAATACTGTAGCAGCATACGATAACAAAAGCTGTGATGAATGTTTAAACGTGTGGTGTGTGAGCATGTGTGTGCATGTGTATGTGTCCTGGCATTACTATAGGCCTACTTGTCCCCACAAGTATATTCGTATTTGAGAAACAGACATTGTTTAGAGGACAATTTCCCTGGTCCTCGACAAGACACATTGTTGTTTTATGATTAAATAAAGACTTTAGTACAAAGTGAAGGTTGGGGGTTATAGGTTTAGAGATAGGGTTTGAGTTGGAGTTATGCCTGAATTATACTTGCAGTACAGTAGGTGCGTGTCTAGGGCTGTCACAATTACACTTTGCTTGACGATTAACTGTCACTCAAATAATTGTGATTAACGATTTGATTGTGTTTTTTGTCGTTGACAATTACATTTCTGTTTGGCTTGTAGGCTTTCGAAGTTGCACATGGCAGATATCACATAACCTAAATATACAAAGAAATTACTGACATATTTGACAACGTTATACTTAAAAAAAGAACATTGATAGTGGAAATAGCCAATCTACAAGCTCACAACGTGTCGCAAGCTTGTGGATCTGCTGTTTCCACTATTTTAGAAAATTATATTTTTCAACACAGAAACGATTATACGAAACAATTGCGATTATGTTAAATAATTGCGATTAGACGATTATGTAATAATTGTGACAGGCCTATGCGTGTCAGTGTCGTTTTTGATGTCCTCACTAATGCAATCATGCGTGTGTGTGTGTGTGTGTGTGTGGGGGGGGGGGGGGGGGGGGTCAGGGGTGGAGGATGCCGCATTCCTCAACTTCCAGACCCACTTATTACACGTCATCTCATTGGCCAGTGTAAACATGTCTCCCTGACGACCGGGTGCATGGGGTTATTATGGTCTGTCCTCTCCGTGTCTCTGTGAGCGGCGGGAGGGCGGAGCCTTTGGTGGTGAGGGCAGCTGACCATGCCTCGTCAGCGTCATTGTCACATGTCCAAAACAGTGACTTTTCAGGAAAGGGAAAACTGTTCTAATGGATATGCCTGTCACAATTGTGACATTTTACATGACGATACATGCTGCATTCAGATGGGCTCAGGCAAGCGGTAGACGGCAAATGGCACCACCTGCTGGACGGTACGGCAAGGTAGAACAAAATATGCCCGACGGAACGGTACGGCAACATTAATTAATTATTTAAAGCGCTCGCGCAAAATGAAAACGCGCGCTGCGGTGGTTGAGGTGGCTCCATGCTGCTCTCTCTGCTACTGCTGGCTGATGTGTGTTCTGTGTGTGTTGGCGCTCTGCTCGAATTTGTCCCGTGAGATGGAGCTACGTAACATCCGGTTCCAGATTCCGTCCTGTACCACGGTAAAAAGATAAATTAATTTAACTTTGAACGGCACGTCTGCCGTTTACCGTCACCGGTTTCGACTGCCGGACTACTGTACCGTTTGCCGTTCTACTCCCGTCCACTAAAATGACTTCCGGTTTGCCGTCTACCGCTTGCCTGAGCCCATCTGAACGCAGCATAAGTGTCACTCAAATAATTGCGATTAACGATTTAATTGTGTTTTTGTCGTTGACAATTACATATCTGTTTTGCTTTTAGGCTTTGAAGTTGCACATGGCAGATATGTCATACAACCTAAATCTACAAAGAAATGACATATTTGACAACTTTATACTTTAAAAAGAACATTGATAGTGGAAATAACCGTAGATCTGCTATTTCCACTATTTTTGAAAATGTTTGAAAATATAAGAACATTTTTCAATGACGATTATGACAAAGAAATTGTGATTATGTCAAATAATTGTGATTAGACGATTATGTAATAATTGTGACAGGTCTACCAATGGTTCCAATGTATCCAATGAGAGAGCAAGGGACCCAGTGGCGACAGTTGCGAAAATCAGAAAAATAAATCGACCCTGGTCCGAAAATATATACGAAACGGGCGGCAGTGTGCAAACGTGCTTCGAAACTCGCCCTGATTTTCGGTCGAAAAAACGCAGCACTTTAACTTAAAAATACATTTAAAAAATAGGAAAAGAAATTGCAGATAATACGTGTCGTGCTGAGACGTTTTGTAAGCTTGTAGATCGGCTATTTGTGCTACTTTTGTAGAATGGAAAAGTATGGCATTAACTAACAAACTAAACAAAACAAAACAAAACAAATAAGAAAAGTTTAAACATGGAGATCCGATCCGATGTTTCTGCCCGACAGCGACGTCATGCTTGGCTGCACGCTGGGAAATGGGAAGTGTCCTGGTCTGGAAGACTGCTCCACTAGCCTGTCACATCCTTACTTCACTATTCACTGCAGGGGCGTCAATTGGGTATGGCAGGGTTATGCAGCTGCCATACCCTGGGTCCAGGGGGGAAAAATCCATGAATGTCTCTTTGTCTATCTGTGCTGGTTATTATGTTGGTTATTACAGTAAAATAACTACAAATGCAAAATGTAACAAAATGGTCACTTTAACAAGGTATTATAATTATATTCTCCACACTTTTATTCTCCCCATCTTGACAGAAAGGTATATTCCCAGGTTCCGCAGGTCAGCTCCACAGGTGCAATGCATTATTGTTAATTGTGGCACGTTTACTAACATGCCAAGTTTAGCTGCACTTGAACAACCATTCCAGGCTGCCATATCCAGCCCAAGAAACCGTAGAAACCTATGTAAAAAAACTGACAATACTCGTTTTGTTTTACAGACATTGTGAAAATAGCCGATCTACATGCTTACAACGCCTCGCAGCGCAACTGTTATACAAAATGTAATGCCTCTTTTCCATGAGGACTCCCATCTTTGCCATACCCTAGCTTTTGCTGAACTGACGCCACTGATTCACTGTCTGACAAATCATTCACATTAACTATTTCATTGTTGAGTTTTTGGAACTTACAAATAGAATAAAATAAAATACGGTACAAATTGTGCCCACTGTAAACTAAATTTGTACAGATATAACAAATGACAGTAACAAAAATAGTTGTAAAGAAAGTACTATGGCCAAAACAGGCAATGTTTAATAATTGTATACTTTATTTTCAGTATATAGGTCGACAGTGAAAATACAAGATAAAAGCTCACATCCGAATTTATACAAATGAATGGAAACCATCCTGACACTAAAACATTATATTAATTGTGATTATCAACTGCTAACAGGCAATTATGTAATGATTGTGACAGGCTTATAATATGCTCTGAACACACTGGCACACTTGCTCATTTGACAAATGTGTGTTTTTTAATACTTTATTACTATATATTTTTTTTCTTTATTCTAGAAATCAAAACTCAATAATAGAGACCTGGTTTGTTGCAGCCATTTAAAACTCAACACAAATCACAAAAATCCCTAAAATCATTCAAATACGACCTTTACAATGTTATATAAAAATAAAAGCTATTGAAATAGTGGCCTGATGATGGCGGGGGAAAAAAACTGACATGCCTCCATGACACATCTTTCATGATGCCTTTAAATGCATCAATGCATAGAAATGTGTCTAATTTAAATTCTTTGTGTAGTTTAGGTCAACAGAACACTAAGCCAAATTTGGAACATTGGGCAACATTTATTTCAATATTATGTGTTTATTTGATTTCATATCAACATTTTCTTGTCCCTATTATTGAAATACGGCTTCAAATGATTCTTTTGTGATGTATTTATGTGCATTCCAGGGAGATTTTGCTTTTGGATCTCGAGCTGAAACAGTTTGATAACCTCTGTTATAAAGAGACATGCAACTCTTTGCTCTACAAAATAACTTTAGAAACATTTTAGCTGTACTTTTACAAGGTTATCTGGCTAATGAGCCAAACATGCCTTAATGCAGTATCATTTTTGCTCTATTACTAAAATGTAAATTAAAAACACCATGAATATTTTAGTTATTTTTTATAGTTTACTCAAGGGGGACAACACCCGTCACACATTTGTCCATGTGTGTTCCAGTGCTATGGAATGTTAATACAAAATAAAAATAAAACACATAATACTAAGGTTAAGGAACATCAAAACAATATTTTAAATGTGTTATTATTAGTATATACATTCCATCCATTCCATTGGGCTGGACCTCATATGACAAATGACATCATCAACCCGTGACAGATGTTTTCCACCTTCAGTAAAAGATGAACTGTTTTTAAAATAAATACAGTATTTAAGGTGTTTTTTTTTTCATTTGTAATCTTTGAATTCAGGGCAATTATAATGTATTAAGGTATTTTGCTTGCAGGGATTATTTGAAGTAATTCATCATACTTTGAATAGTTGTGCATAAAGCTACAAAGTCAACAGACCACTGTCAACAGACCACTTCAGATGTATTGATATTCTGTGCAAACTTTTAAGTAGCTGGGAAAAAAAGATAACCAAAGGATAGAATATTCTGTCTTTATTCATAGTGTGTGTGTGTGTGTGTGTGTGTGTGTGTGTGTGTGTGTGTGTGTGTGTGTGTGTGTGTGTGTGTGTGTGTGTGTGTGTGTGTGTGTGTGTGTGTGTGTGTGTGTGTGTGTGTGTGTGTGTGTGTGTGTGTGTGTGTGTGTGTGTGTGTGTGTGTGCCCAGGGAGCAGGGTCTGTTCATCAGTACCCTTATGCAGAGCTGTCACCATTATGACATTTTACTTGACCATTAATTGTCAGGCAAATAAATGGGATTTAACGATTTAAAGGGATGTTTCACTTCGAAATAAAATAAACGTTAAAAAAACATACATGAAAAGGGTAATAGATTTTTCCATTGCCTTTTTCATATTTTTTTATTTATATTATTTTAATGTTTATTTTATCAGAAAGTGAAATATCCTATATACTGTATAAAGAAGTGACGGACAGCTAATAATGTTATAATTATATTTGTAAAACTAAAAGTTTTACAAATATTGGAACTGGACGATCTACAAGCTCACAGCGCGTCACATCTTGACACATTGTGACCTTGTAGATCTTTTTCTTCTTCTCTATTTTAGGAAAACACATTTTTCAACATGACGATTATGCAAAACAGTTGTTATTGTGTCAAATAATTAGCTTATTATGCAATAACCGCTATGTTTTTAATGTGCATATACTGTGTAGGGACTTGGTAATAATCTGTATTAGTAAGATTTATAGGTAAAACTAGCAGAAAGGCTGTGGCTTTATTAAAGGCCAAGGGCCATTTCACTCATAATACTCAAATGTACAATTTTGGATTATACCTGCAGCTCACAACACCTCGTGTTACGAGGCGTTGTGAGCATGTAGATATGCTATTTTCACAATTTCTGACTCTAATATTTGACAATTTGGCCAGTGTTTAATTTGTCATTTTAGAGGTATTAAAAAGTCCTTAAATTATCACTTTAGAAATGTGCTCTTATGTTATGGTATGTTGGTCTGTTTAGTGTTGAGAACCACTGCGTTAGAGCCGATTATGTTGTACATGCACCTAAACCATTAGGTCATCAGCGCCCCGCCCCCACTATGGCCATTTTTTTGTTAGTGGAAAAATAACGTCTATAAGCTTGTAGATGCTGCTATTCCCACAATTATTTTGTAACTGTTTGAGCAATTATGAAAATGTTTCAACAGATCAATTGACAGAGATGAATGAAAACAGTTACACAAAAATAATTCAGATTATCTCGAAATAATTGGCATCGTGGCGATTTATCTAATGTGATAGGCCTTTTTAGCACTCAGGGTCCTGTGACTCGCATGCAATAAAGTTTTCAGCCTCATGTGGGGGATCTCTCCTTCCTTTTCAGGCAGGGATGTAGAGTTTTTTTTTTCTTCTTCTTTTTCGGCCCATAATTTATACATCTACCTTAGTCGCTGCTGCGTGCGTGCATGGACCTCGTGCATTTTTAAACGGGCCAGGCATTGAGGGATTTTCTGTCATGCTGCTCTCGCTTTGTTCCCATCACGCAAGCTACTGTACTGTAAGCCTGTGTGTGCCATCAACACATACATTACAGTACACTGCAGTAACACTGGCACACACAGCGGCATGCCCCGCGTCTCGTGCCAGCTCACCCCATAATGATAATAATAAATAACTAGTAAAACGCCTCAGGGCAACATGCGACCTCGCCCTTTGACCATCTGGCCAGTAATGTATATCGGACCAGTTTTTTTTTTTTAGGTTTAGGTTAGTTTATTTTGGTACCATTTCAGACAATTTATACAATGCATACAGTAGTTATTAAGCACATTCAGAACAGTCCAAAAAGGTCCAAAAAGGTATAGGCGGAAGCCGTAGCTTATATTGCCTACCCCATTTAAATTAAAATATCAAATGTTAATATTATTTGAATTTACAAAACTGAAAAACAAACAAAAACTTTTAGTAATTCCATTAGATTTTTCTAGTCCATAAAATGAAAAAAAGAGAACAAAACAGTTCAGTTTGGCGCTATATCATGTGGCGATATGGAAATATAGCCACGATCTAACGCCAAAATCTGCCACTTAAATAGTTATAAATAATAAATAGACACAATGCCATATGATAAGTACACTTACACAAAACATACATACAATGCACATGTATATGCAATATATATATGTGCATCACTAAGACTCTAACCCACTATTGTACCAATGTTATTTTAAGTTTATGCATTTATTACTGTTTTATAATAAATGCATTAGTATATATTTTAAGATATTTTCATATTAACTTATCACTGTTTTTATATATCTATTTTTTCTTTATAATTTGTTACTTATTTTGCAATATTTCTATAATGTTTTGTATTTATTTATTATCTTGGTTTTAAACATTTTTTTGAATTTGATCACTGATGTACACATTTTCAATTCTTTATCTAAACTATTCCATGTACTTACCCCTACTACAGATATACATCTTGCTTTTGTGTTGGTTCTTGGTGTTGATCCCTCAAATATACAAGTCCCCCTAAGTTGGTACTTGGTATCTCGCACTTTGAACAGCCTCTGCATGCAGGGTGGGAGTTCTTTATGGTGGGCTTTATACATAATGATGGCAATCTTTAGATCAACTAGATCTTCAAATTTGAGTATTTGTGAATTAATAAATAATGGGTTGGTTGGTGCTAGGTAGTCAGATTTATTTATTATTCTTATGGCTTTTTTTTGCAATATGAAGATTGGGTTGGTTATGGTTTTGTATGCATTCCCCCATACTTCCACACAATAAGTAAAGTATGGAAGCATGAGGGAGCAGTAGAGTAAGTATAGTGAATTATTATTTATAATAGGTTTCAATTTATATAATATTGCAATGGTTTTTGATAATTTAGACTTTATATTTGTTATATGTGGTTTCCAACAGAGTTTATTGTCTATGGTGATGCCCAGAAATTTATGTTCATTTACTTGTTCAATTTCCACGTTATGTATTTTTAGTTTCACTGGTATATCAACTTTCCGATTGCAAAAAAGAATATATTTTGTTTTACTAAGTTACCAGTTACCCATATATGGAGACACCTGTTATCCATATGTGAAGATCCATGTACTGTATATGAATATACATGCTTACTCAGTTATTGTCTATGACATCTGACATCATACCCTTTTATGCCCATACATGGAGATCCCTGTCTGTAGAACCAGCCACACAGATATGGGCTGTCTTCGCCATCTGTCTTGGCCATATATGGATTCTGTTAGTGTGGTACTGTATGTGGCCGATGTGGCGTCCATATATTGGCATTCCCATATGAAGTCCTGTTAGATATGGGCTTAATATTGATGACATCAGGGAACTCCATATATGGGCTTAAAAGGGATTCCATTAGTGTGACATCACAGTGAAGCCAGAGCGTGATGTCAGAGCGGCAAACCCATTCTGTTACAGTGGTTCCCCTGACATCACAGTGACATCAGAGAATGATGTCAGAGCGACAAACCCATAGAAGCACAGTGAGACAGACAGACAGACAGACAGACAGAGATACATACGGACAAACTGTGACCGTTCACATACTAATCTGCGACCTACGGTCACAATAATAAGCATATAAGTTAATGTTTTCTTCTATTACTATGTTGGATTCATGTTAGCCTCGGAAACCCAGCCTTTATTTGGCGATTGGTAGAAAAATAAAGCCTGGGCGATCGCGTTAAAATCACTGTTGTAGGAAGTGTACCATTTCCCTAACCATGCAGAGTGGAGGCGTTGCACCGAATTTGTTGGCGTCATGACGTAGCAGCGTTCTCTGCACTGAGCAGAGTGGAGTGGGGGGAGGAGAACACATGCTATTGGCCGGAGACTCCCAGTGAGATTTGCCGGGTTGTGTATCCCCTCCCATCTGCCAGCATAGATGTCCGCGTTACACTAGACTAGATTCATGTTTATGTGTATTTCCAAACATTTAACCTTTTAAACTCTACTTTCTTCCCCCCTATACACATTCATGTCTTTGCTGAAAATAGCAAATCTTTCCCCCAGAGTACGGATGCTAAGGTTCAAGTTCAGGACCCCTAGGGGTCCCAGACCCCCTGTGAAATATTTCATGCTTTATAGGAATCCACAAATTAAAGGCAAACAAATGTAACAGGGGTTAGACAATCCATGAACACCTAAGGGTGCATATAGCACCTCTCCCCCCCACACAAGCCATGCTGCCTTTGACAAACACACATATGCACGCACACAGACAGACAGACAGACAGACAGACAGACAGACAGACAGACAGACAGACAGACAGACAGACAGACAGACAGACAGACAGACAGACACACAGCCATGCTGCCTGTGGCAACTGAAATGGAGCAGTGTTTGGAAAGTTGTTTGACTTTGTGATGGCAACAATTTTCAGGTCACTCGTATTAAGTGTATGTACATGACCGGGGCTTCCTGTAGGCAGAGTCTATGTGTACCCCAAAGTTAGTTACGATTTCAAGTAATTTTAAGTGTTATATAGGTGGGGTCAGCTGGGAACCTTTTATGTCCAAAACCATTACTTTAAAAAAATTATTGGCCCAGATTCACTAAGTGGTTTATGCTCATATTTTTAACATAACAGAGTTTACGCTACATAGGTGTCTGATTAATTAATTTTGACGTTGGTCCGCTTGTTCTCACGTCTGCTCCAAGGCAGACTTACATGGGACCAAAGCCAACAGCGGAAATCCAGCGAAACGCTAGGGGTGGACATAGTGAGGAAGGTGACCCTCACTAAAAATGTTGCTATAAATGTCTATTAGTTTCTTGATTGATACTTTATTAGACAGAAATGCAAATGGCACAAGTACAGTAATACACTTGTTCTAAAAGAATAACTCCAACATGTCCTGTGGACTTGTTTCCATTGAGGTCCTGTGTATTCAATTCAAAGAGAATGGACTTATATAATATCCATTCCAAGTTTTATTAGACTTTGGTCGTGGCGCTAAACTTTGGAAACAAACATTATTCTCATTACACGTGCGAGTTGGCTATTTAATCAACGTTTAGTCGCGTGAGGGACTTGCTTGTGCTAATCTACATGTTGTCAAGTGGTGCGTCTCGCCGTGTTGTAAGCTTGTAGATCTGTCCCTTTTGAAGAGTGACGTAGATTTCCGTCTGTTTCCGGTTGCCTTTTATGGTATTACATGGGCGTGGAGCAACGCAAATGATCTCCCACGTGAACGCACCTCTGAGGAACACCTGTGATCTGCACATGGGATCTACATACGTTTGTGAATCGCACGTCAGTTTGTGCTGGGAGAAAAGACACCCTCCTTTAGTCACTTTATTTACACATTATTATTTATGATCAGCTTAGTGAATCAGACCCATAGTTTCTTTTAAATCCAAACAGTGAAAATAGACGATATATAAGCTCACAATCACGACACGTTTGTGAGCGTATACAATAGGTTGGCTATTTTCACAACTTCTTTTGTGACACTCTTGTATGAGGAAGTGTCAGAAAAAGAAGAAAAAGAGAGAGAACATCAGTAGATGTAAATGTGCATATAATAAGCTTGGTTGCGACCAAAGGTTGCAGTTTACCATGAGAAATGTTACAGCTTGTCTCCGTGTGTGTACACATTTTTACAGTCTATGGGTTGGTTCCCTTGACGTATCACTGTGACATCACAGGTGATATCACCTATGTAAAAGTCCATATATGGATATTCCCCAGAATCCCTTTTTTGCACATATATGAAGATCCCTGATGTCATCGATATATATCACTGGCCAGATGGCCAAGACATGGCCCATATCTGTGTGGCTGGTTCAGATAAGGAGTAGAAAGGAGGAGGCTCGCACACCGTCTTAAGCTCCCAAATAGAGTAATTTATTGCAACGTTTCGACCCGCAGTGGGTCTTCGTCAGTTAGGGATCTCCATGTATGGGCATAAAATATATTGTATGTTGTGATCCACTCCAACAGAATCCCTTTTATGCCCATATATGGAGATCCCATCACTGTCACTCTGTGCCACATCACTGTGACTCAGACTTATCAGAATAGAATCAGATGGTATAAACATTGTTATCATGCGGGGTCTCCATATATGGGTAACTGGTCCGATATACATCACTGGTCAGATAGGGCGAGGTCGCCCTGAGGCGTCTTACTAGTATTTATATACTGTGTACACCAACAGCATTTTCTTTAGTAGCTGCCACTTAACTTCACATTATCTACAGCAGAGAGAGTGTTATTTTGTCACTGAATGCAGTGAGATTGTTCTTTAGTCACTGAATGCAGTGAGAGTGTTCTTTAGTCAATGAATGCAGTGAGAGTGTTCTTTAGTCACTGAATGCAGTGAGATTGTTCTTTAGTCACTGAATGCAGTGAGAGTGTTCTTTAGTCACTGAATGCAGTGAGAGTGTTCTTTAGTCACTGAATGCAGTGAGAGTGTTCTTTAGTCACTGAATGCAGTGAGATTGTTCTTTAGTCACTGAATGCAGTGATATTGTTCTTTAGTCACTGAATGCAGTGAGAGTGTTCTTTAGTCACTGAATGCAGTGAGATTGTTCTTTAGTCACTGAATGCAGTGAGAGTGTGTTCTTTTACAAGCTAAAGACAGCATGTGAACTTAGATTCAGTTTCTCAGCAGGAGGATAAATCCACTTATGAGAATGAAGATGAAATCATTCTCTCTGTGTTTCTTTAGATCATGGAAATGAAGGCGTAGTTTTGGCTCTCGTGCCACACGGCCTGACAGGCTTAGAGGCAGTGCCCACCAACTCCCACCCTACATCATTCTCTCATGCTCCTCACATCTCCTTCCATCACTCTATTTCTCCTTTCCTCTCTCCCTTGTTCTCTCTCTCTCTCTGTCTCGATCTCTCTCTGCCTCCTCTTTCGCTCTCCCTTTTTCACTTCCACTCCTCATCCACTCCCCTCTCTCTCTCTCTCTCTCTCTCTCTCTCTCTCTCTCTCTCTCTCTCTCTCTCTCTCTCTCTCCATGTGCTGTCATCCAGATTCTCTCCCTAACATATAAATTTAGGTCAGGCCACGGTTTCCTCTACCAAATCGGAGGGTTGCTTTTCTCTCGCAGGCTTCCCAGGCCTGTGAGGAAGAGGAGCGCGTCACGCACTCTAATCTTATTGGGACGGAGGAATGAGCGCTTATACGAAGAAAAAAAACACAAGGACGAGACCCAATATACTGAGAGAGAGAGAGAGGGAGAGAGAGAGAGAGAGGGAGAGGGAAGGAGAATGGAGGGAAGGGGGGGAGAGGGGCAGGGGTTCAGAGATTAAGGCAGTAAAATGTGGAAAGTAACTTAGTGCATTTACTCAAGTTTGAGGTACTTGAGTATGTCACAAGCCCCCAGACACCAGGGAGAGGGCTGAAGCCAAATTGACAAGGTGGCCGTTTGAGGTACTGCAGCTTTTTTACGGATGGGGCCAGAAACATGAACGCGCATCTAGGCTTCTTTGTATTGACTGCGCGTTCAGAGCGGAAGTGCTCGTTCATGAATTGGAGCCCTAGCGCGTCCATGAACACAAACTATGACGCAAAACGCGTCACTTAGGCCCCACTACTTAACGTTTTACAACTGGAAGAAGGGGTGAAATTTGGCTAAATGCGCTGGGTGAGCAACTCAATACAAGTGGACGGGCGGGGATATCTGGTGCCCTCTCTATACTTATTATAACTTTATGGTATGTCATTTTTACACTTGTACTCCACAATATATCCATGTCAAATATTGACTACTTTTTACTCCACCCACAGTTATCTTGTTAGCTTGCGGATTATATAAAATATTAAAACAAGCACAAAATATATATAATTGTTTGCCTTTACAATGCTTTCACAGCTGTTACATATCACGCATTTATGTTTATAACCTAGGATTAAGAATCTTATTCTTATTATTTTATTAATAACAATAGTTTAAAAAAAATAAAAAATATCTACAAACCAGAACAAAAATGATTTCACTCTTATGTAACTGTGCACAACAAACCTAATGATACAGATACCGTGGAACTTTCTTTGCTGAACTGTGAAGGTCTTTTGGTTAGAAACGTCAAATTAAATTGACTTAAACTCGACTGTCACCTGAACTTGCCTGCATGGCCTATAGCATGCTACAATATGAGGCCAAGAACACACATAATTTAGACCGGGAGTCACTATTAACCCTCTTCTGACACCGGCTCGCCTGGCTATTAACACACTAATTGTGTTGGATTGGAAGCGAAGCGTTGAGCCAGCCTGCCTCTCTGGGGGACTCTGGGCTGGAGGGATATACCTGCGGAAGGCAGCCTGCCTTTGATAAGGGTCTGGTCTCATCCTTTTCTGAATTCAGGGCTCACTGGAAACTAGGAATGAGAATCGAGAACCTTGTTGAGAACCGGTTCCCGGTGGATCAATTCCTTGGAATAGTTAGCCAAAGTCCTTAACTATTCCGCTATCGATGCCGTTGTACATGCGCAATGGCGTCACACATGCGATACACTGCCTTGTTTTGTTTAGACCGCACTCACTTCAGGCAACATGTCTAGGTGGAGGCGTTCAAAAGTCTGGCTCTATTTCATGAGAATGTGCATGTTAATGTCACACTGTCATTGGCATTGGTGAGGGCGCATTCAAGATTGTGTGGACGATTGGTGTGTAACGGTTCTGTACTACTCTCTCTCTCTCTCTCAATCTCTCTATCTCTCTCTCGCTCCGTGTGTGTGTGTGTGTGTGTGTGTGTGTGTGTGTGTGTGTGTGTGTGTGTGTGTGTGTGTGTGTGTGTGTGTGTGTGTGTGTGTGTGTGTGTGTGTGTGTGTGTGTGTGTGTGTGTGTGTGTGTGTGTGTGTGTGATTTATGTCATTAGGACATACTATGCAAAATAACAGAGGAAGAGGTTTGTGGTTTCAGCATATTTCCAGTCATGACAGAAAACAATTATAGAATTATTCTAATTGTTGAGTTCTAGCTTAAGCTGACTTAACATTGCACAGATGTTGAAATGGTCTGAAAATGTTATTATTCGTATATAGCTTTATAATGTGTACAGTATGTGACATGGATGTTTTATTTTCTTAATCTGGTATAATACGCTGAGGAAATAATATGAAGTGTACCGTGAATTGAACTCAACTGTTATTAATTATTATGGATGATACATGAACAAGCTGGAATCTGATTAATCCCACATTATGAAAATATTGTCGCTGCCCAAAGCCATTCATTTTTCATTATTATTTAAAAAATAAAAATGAAATAGTGAAAATAGCTGATCTACTGTAGTTGCATTGGTCCAATGCAACTACTTGCAACTAGGGATGGGACGATAAGCGATATTATTCAAACACTCATGATAATCGCATCGTTGAGATTTAATTTATTTTGATATCGTCCTCTGTCAATGCACTGGGATCAATTCACCTTTTATTTGCCGAGCTGCATATCTGGTACCACTTAAACCCTCTATAATTGGTAAAAGATACTTATAATATTTGTCTTTTTTCACACTCTATCAAATCACAATGCGTCGCAACCGCCCTGCGATAATGGAGTTTGATTATTGCGATAATATTGTAAATTGCAATTTCTTTTGTCACTATAATCGTGATATGACATGTTTACATCGCCCCATCCTTACTTGTAGCAAAACCATTTTAAATCCAGTCCACATCAATGCAACTGCCATGTGGGATAATGGTTGTGTAGCAGAGTGGCTCACTCACAGCCTCAGCATGATGAGCTAAAAGTCCAACATCTCCCCCAGATTATAGGGTATTCCCTTAAGTCAAAACACACACACTCCTTGGCCTGCAAATCACAACCTCCAGCCCTGATTTCTCACATGGCCCTCTTCTAGCACCACCATCAGGCCGATTTTTGCAAAACACATTTTTGGACATTGCTCCTACAGATTTTGGCCTAAAATCACACAAAGCGGTACACAGTATCTCTAAAGTCATGTCATCAACATGGATCTGTCCCATTTCCCACATTCCCTCCTGACTGGCTACGATTGCCTTCTAAAGTTTGTGTTTATGCGACGTGACAGTTTAGGAAGAAGTCAGTTGTATAAGTTAGTGGCAAATAGAACCTTGGTGATTCTTATATGCTGCATGTATGCGTTGTACCGCCACGCTGTCACACTCTAGAAACTGATTTGGAAGCTACGTCAACCATAGTTGCTTGAAGACCCCAGGGCATCACTCAGGGACCCCACTTTGATAATATCAAGTGATGTTTCTGTACAGAGACAGCTGGTCTGTCTGAAGCGATGTGAGAGATGGGTGGGTGTGGCGTCTTCTTTCTCTTCATGTCAGCAGCTCATAGTGAAGGAGTCATGAAGATTACACATCGGTTTGTATTCGCTGACAGACTGTCGACAGGCCTGATAGAGAGACGGGTCAGAAAGAGTGACAGACCCGATGCACCACCGGACTGAGACTTATAATATTTAAAGTGACAACTACGCCAATGGTTCTCAAACCTGACGAGCACTAAGTGGAATTGTAGAAGTTGAGGCATTACATTTAGTTTTGTTTCGGTTCCACAGATGGATATTGTGAAAATCCTGTAGCTCATGTAGAACATGTTTTCAGAATGTTTGCCTCTTTCTTTGGTAATATTTGACAATTTGCCCAATGACATTTTAGTATACTATAGTTTGTTGATTACTTTTCACGCAGTAATGGTCTTATTTCTGTAGAAATGTGCAGAAAGACACCTGTATACACTTGCTGGATGATGGTTTGTTTACTGTGAGAAAACAACCTGCCGACGCTGGTGAATTTTAACCTGGTGAATGTTAAATTGGTCGGACCAACGATACTTAACCCAGTTGCTTTTTTGATACACTCGGACTGAACGACCTGCAAAAAATACTCTCCCCAGAGATACACGGATACGTGGACAAGATGTGCCGGTTTTCATAGTAAATTTGCGACCTACAGTCCCAATAATAATAATTCGGTGACCGACCCACTGTTTGAGAACCAGTGAACTACAGTACAGTACTCATATACACACTCTCTCCTCACACTTAATTTAGTTTTCCAAAGGAGAACAGTGAAGCTTGACCCATTTAGAACGGATACACATTATTGTGTATCATTATTTTATGCTTTAACTATTGAAAAATAGCAGATATACAAGCTCACAGCGCGGCAACGAGTGCAGTGCTGCAAGCTTGTAGATCTGCTATTTTTGAAAAATCGTGAAAATTTGAATTTTGACCCGATTCTATAAGTGTCTTTTGAATACTTCTAAGATTTTTTGAAAAACCTATGTTTCTATGTCAGCAATCTGGCCAGCCATCGTCAAAGAAAAGGTCCTTTTCACTTAACTGGAGCTCAGTTAGTCTGCTCTCGAGAGACTACTATGTCAGTGGTTCTCAAACCTTTTCATGTCAAGGACCCCCAAACTGATATTTATTTGGCCACGGACCCCCATCTCAAAATATTTAGTTCCAGGGACCAACCAGAAGCAAAATTTCAGTTACAAACTTTTGCTTTAAAAATACATATATCCAAAGATTTGCACACATTTTCACGACTTTTTTCAAAAATAGCAGATCTACAAGCTCGCAGCGCAGTGCCGCGCTGTGAGCTTGTATATCTGCTATTTTTCACTGGTTAAAGCATTCAATAATTCTAGGCCGAAATGATCCTTCTTTTTGTTGGATGTTACTTAGCTTCAAAACACGTCTATATTAAAACCAGTGGGTGACGTCAAGGTCCCCTTCATCTATTCTTTTATTTTACAGTCTGTAACCGCAACGCATTTTTCGACAGTTCATCATTTCTTTTGGCAAGCAACACCTCCGTACCAGCGATCACAATATCATATATGAATACAATTCAAAGCACAAGGCAACGGTTATGGCTGTGTTATACAGTATAGCTATGGATTGGCGACAGTAGCTGCCAAGATTCCCTGAATAACTGCATTAGTTAAATGCATTATGTCAGAAAGTAATGTTGAGCTGATGCAGCAATGTGTGCATGTGGATGACGCACATTAACGGCAGCACAATACATTTAAGGTACATTTCCTGCCGTTGTTTGTTTGAGTTATATCTCAAAGGGCTTATTGGAGTGTTTAACTATCTGAGTAGGAAGTCGCACAATGTTTATGTGTCACATCCATGCCATCAGAGCCCCAAGTGTTGTATTGGTGAATTGATTTTTGGGGGTATGCTATTTTAATGACGTCACACGCACGTCGCTTAACACCTACACTACAAGAGTTAACAGGTCAGACAATGGACTATTTATATGCATCCAGCCTTGTTCCTTTGTTAAATCACCCACTACAGCTTTTGTAACCGTTCCTGTGAACTTAACCTAGAGCCTAGAATTATTTAATGCTTCAACTATTGAAAAATAGCAGATCAACAAGCTCAGTGCGAGCTTGTGGATTTTCTTTTTTCTTTTCTTTTTTTTTATGTTTTATATATTTTTAAAAGCAAAACTGAAATATTTGCTTCTGGAACAACATATTTTGACATGGGGGTCCGTGGCCAAATACATGTCATTTTAGGGGTCCTTGACATGAAAAAGCTTGAGAACCACTGATTTAGAAGAAGGACTTAGAAGACATTTATAGATTCCGTCAAAAATATTCAAAGACCTGCACAAATGAACGATTTTTCAAAAATAGCAGATCTACAATCTCACAGCGAGCTGTGAGCTTGTATATCTGCTATTTTTTTTAATAGTTAAAGCATAAAATAATGGTTAAAGTGGTTCAAATCTAACGCGACACAGATTTGGGTTCAAGGCCTAAATTAGGGTTGTTTCTATTGCTATTCAATTACAATACCAGTTGGTTCTCAACATTTTCAATATCAAGGGCCACCATAACTCAGAGTTATACAGACCTGTAGGGTCCACCTATACAAGCCACGTATCTTTTTCTGCCTAACGGTCCAGGCGCATACCACATAATGCGAGTCCCGATCCTGACAACCTTTGCTGCATGTCACTCCCTGTCTCTCTCCCTGTTTCCTGTCTACCTACTGTACTATCAATATAGAGGCAGAAAAGCCCAATAGAATTATAATAAATACATAAAAAGAGGCTCAAAACAATCACATGTTTACCGTTGAAATTAAGTGATTTAGAAGTATGAAAAAAAAAGTTTTTTTCAATACAAATGATATAATTATATAAATCTACAAAGTAATTAATAACTAAAGCTGTCAAATAATTGTACCAGAGGTAAAAAGTACAATATTTACCCCAAAACTGTTTACGTACTTCAATATTTGCCTTAACAATGTACAAATCATCTGTGTCAGGACGGTCAAACTGGAAACCTCATACAGGTATGTTCAAAACTGTACTTTCAGGATTAAAATTCAAATATAGCAAAAGTAGCAGATCGACAAGTCGCTTTGCATCGCGTTTTGAGGTTGCAGATTTGGTACTATTGATGTTTTTTATGTGATGCTAGCGCTATAGTATGATATAGTAGGGCATGAATTTACGAAAAAATACAAAAAGTTAAAATATCGAGATAGGAGGTTTCTGCTCGACAGCGCCGAGATACACTTTTAAATGTAAATGTTACTTTTCACCAGTGGCGGTGCCGACGCGCCGTGTGTCGCCGTGCTCCGGGCAGGCCGTACTAATCTCAGCCCGAATATATAGCGTGTGTGTGTGCATGGCTGGACTGATTAGGTCTGACTGGACGGGGTCGGGGTTCAATTTGGGGGGCCGCCAGGGGTCAAGCGTGTTGTCCAATAAAACAGTGGGACCCCGGGGCCCGTATCCTGGCAACAGGCACCACCCCCTGCCCCGGGAGCGGCGAGGAGCGAGGACAAGCAATCCGCCGGGCGATTAACTCCCGCCGGGTTCCATTCTGATCCAATCAGGTTGTATTGTTGTGTCCCCAACAGACAGAGGACAGGACTTTAAAGCCCACAATGGGCCTCCGTGGCTCCAATAAACATGAAGCATTGTTCAGCAATTAAACGCAATGTTCTGTTGGAGCGTTCTGCTAAATTGCTTCCGTGTCAGATAACATGGCATCGTTATTGTTGGGCCCAGTGGTTCTCAACTGGTGGGGCTGGGGCCCCGTGGCGGACCGCGAGGATTATGAATGGGCCGATAACCGTTTATCGCCTAAAACAGTGGTTCTCAAACTTTTTGGGCTTCAGTACCCCCTTTTCCTGATAGCTGAATCCAAGTACCCTCGACAACAACATTTTGACGAGAAAATACTGTCATCAAAAGTCCAGTTTTTGTGTCAATATGTTGAAAATAAAAGTAAGTAGCCTGTTTTCTATTCAGTAACAGTAACATGTGTGCTTAATTTGGTTTAAAGCTATGTATACAGAGCAGCATGTTCACATACATTTGTCAATGTTTTATCATTAAAAATAACAGTAAAATAAATGTTTCCATTTTTCATGTTCTTTCAAGTACCCCCTGTAGTACCTCTGTCCTCTGCGTACCCCTGGGGGTACACGCACCCCCATTTGAGAAACACTGGCCTAAAACACTCACGATAATCAACACCAAAAATAGCTCATTGTGAGCTTAGATCTGTTACGTCGGCTATTTTTAGGCTAATGTCTCCCCAATATGGATGGTGGGGTGCCAGTGGTTAACCAGGATGGTATATTAAGAGTTTTAACCCATTAAGACCTGAGGCCGATTCTACAAATGCCTTCTAAATCAGTAGATCTCGAACGTTTTCATGCCAAAGTGATATTCATTTGGCCCCTATAGACACTCCCATCGATAAATGTTTTGTGCCAGGGACCCCCCCCAGAAGAGAAGATTTGTGTTCATCAGAATTATTCCAAAACACTTTAAAGATTTTTTTAAATAAGCAGATCGCAGCGCAGCACAAAGTGATGCAATCACAATGAGTTTGTATATATGCGATTTTTGAGAACCACTGTTTTAAATCACTGTATATATATATATATATTATCATACCGATAAATATGAACTTAAGTCACGATTCTAAAAGTATCTTACAAAATGTTTCATTAGAATACAAATCTATTTTTCACTGGCACTGGCACCAAATATTTTCAAATGCGGGTCCATGGACAAATACATAATTACTCATTTGGGGGTCCTTGACATGAAAATGTTTGAGAACCATTGACTTAACACTGTGTGTGTGTGTGTGTGTGTGTGTGTGTGTGTGTGTGTGTGTGTGTGTGTGTGTGTGTGTGTGTGTGTGTGTGTGTGTGTGTGTGTGTGTGTGTGTGTGTGTGTGTGTGTGTGTGTGACTATGCCTGTACCGAATATGATAAATTGACGCTGTGAGGCCCATTTTGGTTAAAGGTTTTTACAGATGGGTTTTGGAAAATAGCCGATAGTTTTTTTTCCCTATTTTTTTAGGCTTATGCTAAAAAAAAAAAAAAAAAAACCTACATAAAATCACTCTTAAAATGTTTGTCCTCACAAGTATATATATTCAAACCTGTGTGCAGGGAGGTGCACAGAATGTTAGAGAGGCAGGGGCTGAAATTTCTGAAAGGGCCTTTTGGTGGAAATAGCAGGCCTCTAAGCTCACAACGCGTTGTACTGCGGCGCGTTGTGAGCTTGGAGGTCGGCTATTTTCAGTGCTTGATACCACACTGAACTGAGCATAATCAAGTCAACACTAGAGATGTGGCGTACGGCATGGATTTCTACACAGAGAGGGCAATTTTTTCAACATAAGATGCTCCATTCAATTTAAGGAGAATTTGGAGAAGGCAATTCTTTTGAATGCTGCCCTCAGGTACGGCATGGAAAGAGGGCCTTTGCATTTCTTTCACCTTAGTGAAAAAGGCATTCATGGTCTGGAGAGGGCACTTTTTACAGACGGATAAAAGGGCAGGGGCTCAAGCCCCCTTTAATGTTTATGTGTGCACGTGACTGCCTGTGTGTATGTGTGTGCACGCACCCCTGTGCATGCATACGTGTGTGTGTGTGCAATGCATTGCTGTATTACTTAAATGTCGGTGAACTTAACATGACCCTGTTGAATCATCAGTGCAATATCTTTCCAATACAAAGAGAGGAGACCACTGGGTCAATTAATCTAGAACTACCACTTATGTTCCACTGATGTGTTTTCAAGCCATTCAAATATAGCTGCTTCTATTAGAATAACATGTGACTGGATGTCTAATAACATGGAGAGAACTACAAAGACATTTGACATAAAACAGCCATCCCGTTCCAGGAGATGGAAGAAGAAGTAGTAGGTCTACGCACATGTTTTACTTTTATTTTAAAAGTATAAAGTATTTTACTTCACCCATTCTCAACCTATCTTCATATAATTCGTCACTAATGCTCATTGTAATATGGTACCATTTATGTCTACTCGGTCTGTGTCTCAGAGGAGGGCTGTGCACAGTTCAGAAATCCGCCTACCAGTGACATCATCGATGGGCAATCCAAGCTAATAGAAACTGCAGGCTTTCTATTCCTGGAAAGTTAACATGCTATAATCATGGAAGCCATTGTTATCGCGTTGATAAGAATCAGAATAAAAAATCTAGTTTGAAAAGAAAAAAGCCTAACGATGATGTAACTAGTAGGCGGGTTTCAGAAGTGTCCACAGCTCTCCTATGAGACACAGGCTGAGTACATTTTTTAATTTTTGTAATATCATGAACATTAGTTAGATTGAAAATGGGTGACATTGTCATTTAAAGTATCAAAAGTTGCAAAAAATTGCAAATCTACAAGAGATTGTAGATTGGCTATTTTCAATAGCGGAAATATAGGCCTAGGGCTGAAGTGATTAATGTATGTTTTGCAATAATAAACAAAATCTACAGTGTAACTAGCAGAGACGTGCTGGGCCCCTGATTCAGCCCGGGAAAAAGAGTTGCAGAGGCCCTCATTGTGCACTATGGAGAGAGATCTCTCTCTATAGCGCTGCTGCTACTCAAAGATTTGACATTTCAGATCATGACAAGTGACAAGCCAGTGGGCCAATTACATGAGTTATATTTCGTCGTTGTCGGGTGGAAACCTTGTACGTCCAAAACCGTTTGTTTTGTATTTATCATGTTAAAATCGAACCTCTGTTCGAAGTGGAGCTGTGTGTGTGTGTGTGTGTGTGTGTGTGTGTGTGTGTGTGTGTGTGTGTGTGTGTGTGTGTGTGTGTGTGTGTGTGTGTGTGTGTGTGTGTGTGTGTGTGTGTGTGTGTGTGTGTGTGTGTGTGTGTGTGTGTGTGTGTGTGTGTGTGTGTGTGCAACAGCGCCCCTCCCTTAACATGTGTGGTCAGAAAAGGTTACTGCAGGCTACAGACACGCAGACAGACATACCCACACACACGGCCACGTATAGGGAGCTCCACACAGCTCCAAAAATGATTTAAACTATAGTGAAAACAGCCGATCTACAAGCACACAACGTGCGCTTGTAGATCTGCTGTTTTCACTACTTTTGTGCGACGGCCTTGATGAAGCAGGGCTTTGCTTTGCGAAAAAAAATACAAATTTGAAATTTGGAGATAGAAGGTTTTTGCCCGACAGTGACGATTTACTTTGTTGGCCACCCAGCCCCCAAAATGGAACGAAGGCCGACGTTTTATTTTAATTTTTTTCCTAATGGCCGGCCTGGACCGGCCAGGAATGAACCGGCCGTTCGGGAGTTGTCCCGCTTTTCCCAATGGCCAGCACGTCCCTGGTAACTAGTAACTATTTGCCTCTGAGTACCAGTAATCGTTTGCAACACTCCGGTAACGTAAAAGATACTAACTTGAGTACAGTACTTGTGTAAATGTACCATAATATACAAATACTCTTTTACAAGTAAAATACCTGTCCTGCATTCAAACTTTTACTTGAGTAAAAGTACAGAAGTATTAGCATCATAATATACTTACAGAAGATACTTTCAGAATGTGTCAATCCTGGTGGTTAAAGTATGTTTTGTATTGATAATCTATTAATCTACAAAGTAACTAGTAACTAAAGTTGTCCAAAAAAGAAATTGCAGTAGAGAAAAAAGTACAATGTTTGCGTCTGAGATGTAGTGGAGTAGAAGTATGCTACCCAAAAAAATAATAATATTCAAGTATTTGAGCATTATTAACGCAACGCATTAGTAGATGGGATATTTTCAAATGGCCAATGTATTAACCCATTAAACGGGGAAAGTTTCCGTGTCTTTTTAGAATTCTCCGTTGGCTATAGCAGATGTAAAAGCTCACAGCACGTTAATTTGTGCCTCGCTGTGAGCTTGTACATCTGCTATTCTAGAATATTATTTTTTCATCTTAAAGGTGTGAGAACTGCTGATTTAGAAGGCATCTGTAGAATCAACCTCAGGCTTTAAGGGGTTAAAGTAGGTTTTGTAACGATAATCTAAATGTACAAAGTAACTAAAATGTTCACAGTACTTACAGTCTTACACCATTGTCCAGTAAAAAAAAAAGAAAAATCCACTGGAGCTTCTATTTCACTCCCACTAAACATCATTTAAAACGAATTCCCACTTTGTTAATTCCACAATAAAAGTGCCAAAAAAGAATGAAGCAGAAATGGTATCCATAGCCGTAGATATAGTATGATTAATTTGGCACTAATCAAATAGCCATTAGAGAAGAGAAGGGGGCCAAGCTGTAGTGGAGGTCAATGATATTTCCATACAAAGACTGTACAGCACTGTACTAGTGTTTCCCAACCGCTTTTCCCTGGAGCCCCCCCCCCCCTGTTTACACAGGACAAAAGATGATGACCCCCCCTCACCTCTCTCTCACACACACACACACACACACACACACACACACACACACACACACACACACACACACACACACACACACACACACACACAGTATTATACGTCTGACATGACGAACAAACAAAAATAACCAATCAGATTGGCTATTTAATCTTCCGCCTGCTCGTTTTCAGTTCATTTATTGATGATGTATAAATAAAAGAAAAAAATAAATTGTATGCAATGTAAAAAACCAAAAATGAAATTAAATGAAATTTCCACAGGCTTTTTTTTTCATTGAAGGAATAAATAGAATAAGAATGTTATATTATGCCCAAAAATATGGAAGCCCAAGTTGGTGAATAAAAAAGCAAGTTATAATTGTTAAAAAAAAAAGTGGCTTAACGGCTCTTGCTGATAATAAGAGGACATGGCAACCCTGGTGTCTAGCGCTTGATGGGATGGATGGAGATTTTGGGGTGCGGCCTGCAGTGGCGTCAGTTCAGCAAAAGCTAAGGTATGGCAACATGACTGGTGTCTTGCGCGTGCGTGCAAGACACCAGTCATGTTGCCATACCTTAGCAACAGGCATGATGAATTTATTTTAAGAAGTACATTTTATTCTTTTCCCCCTGTAGCCAAGGTATGGCAGCCGCCATACCTTGCCATACCCAGTTGACGCCTCTGTGTCAAGTGCTTGACGGGATGGAATGGAGATTTTGGGGGGCGACCTGCCGTGCTGCAGTGATGCAAAGTAAATATTTACTCAAGTATTGTACAGTCTTGAGGTGTTAACTTTTACAATTTCTATTATACTTTAAACTCCTATAATCCACATCTACAGTACATCTCAGACTGAGGTAAATACTTTAGTTTTCTTTTTTTGACAGCTTTAGTTACTAGTTATTTTGCAGATTTATGTTGGCCACATAAGCCCTAATTCATACTTCAGCCATGGTATTTGAAAATAGCAGATTTACGAGCTATAAAGGAAGAAGTAATTAGATATACTGTAAATGTATTTATTTTATAAAAAAAAAAAGAAAATAGCAGTACAACTTTTTGCAATGCGACGAGTTGTGAGCTCGTAGATGGGCTATTTTCATATAGCTGAAAGTATACATTTGGGCTTATGTGGCCAATGTATGTTTCATGAAAATAATCAAAATCTGCAAAATAACTAGTAACTAAAGCTGTCAAAAGAAAATACAGTATTTACCATGTAGTATAGTGATTGCAGGGTGACCTGATGTCCTCACACCTCTGACACACACACACACACACACACGCACACGCACACACATTTGCATTACTATACTTGTGTGGACATCCATCAGCATTGTACAACACAGATTTTATGGATGCCATTTTTACTTTTTTTTTTTTTTTTTTGTAATTTTCAACCTTAAGCCTAAGGTAAAAAAAATAGCAGAACGTCAAGCTGTAGATCGACACATTTTCAACTAAGTGTACATCAGGCATATCTCTAATCCCCAACCCTGACCTTTGAATGTATAATCCTGATCAGAACCCCAACCATCTCATTTAAAATGTAGTTCTGAAAACCACCATTTACAGTGAGGTTCAGGATAATGGTACGGTGCATTTGGTCCTCACAAGTATAGTAACACGCACGCACGCACACACACACACACACACACACACACACACACACACACACACACACACACACACACACACACACACACACACACACACACACACACACACACACACACGCAGACAGACTGTTGCACAGCAGCACTAGACCAAATATTTTCTCTGCGTCTGCATCTAATGATGATCATTTTACCGTCCTAGTTATACACTGTACCACAGTGTTTGAGACTGCCAGCGTTAGCCAATAGTGTAGTGTGTGTGTGTGTGTGTGTGTGTGTGTGTGTGTGTGTGTGTGTGTGTGTGTGTGTGTGTGTGTGTGTGTGTGTGTGTGTGTGTGTGTGTGTGTGTGTGTGTGTGTGTGTGTGTGTGTGTGTGCATGCATGTGTGTATGCAGTGTGTGTGTGTGTGTATATATTTTTACACACACACACACACACACACACACACACACACACACACACACACACACACACACACACACACACCATTGCATTTCATTTAATACAATTTAAATAATTTAATACAATTGTGAAAATAGCCAATCTATAAGGTGTAGATCGGCTGTTTTTCACTACTTTTGTAGTTTTTTCCTCATATAATGAAAAGTAGGGCATGCATTTAAATAAAATGTACAGACCCAGGTCAGTGCATTTGATATACAACATGAAAATGTATACTGAAATACAGTACATCTGTATAGACTCCTAGATATGATTAATTAATTATCACTTATCCTGCAGCGTCTTGTTATTCCAACAGAATCGAGTACAGTATGATGTCTCTGAACCAGTTTGAGGACTTGTAATCCAAATCCATGTGTAATTTGCAGTATTTCTGCCCAACCCCAAAGGGATGTTGAGGTAGATGTCATTAAAGGAGAAATGGCTTGATTACCTCTTTTTTGTTATTTATCTAAAAAAAGATTATTATTATTTTTTATTTTTTATTTGATCAAAATAGGCAATATTGTCCATTTTGGCCGACCCACAACCACAGCCCACAACGGGAGCAGCGGGGCTTATGCAAATACGCTTATCCCATCACTCCAAAATCCATTCTTTATGTACTTGTCTGCTGTTTATAAACACACTGTTGAGCTAACATGCAGAAGTGACCGCAGACGTGGTGTGGACCTCTGGAAGTGGCTCAAGTCACATTTGTCAAAATCCGATTGCATGTGACCTGTCTGCATTTTAGACTAGTTTAAACAAATCGGATTCCAATCTGGATGTGCACAGATCTGATTCAGGCTGGATTTGACTGTCAGTGTAAATGGGGCCAAATAAATGAGCAGACTGATGAATTCTGACTGGCTGAAAATAGACAAATAGACCAACCACCTGAAAATGTATTTTCTGTTTATCAAAGAGCTGGAGAGACCATGAGACCCCTGTTACTGAACAAACACTCTGTCTATGCCAGGGGTTCCCAAACTTTTTTGGCTCAGGGCACCCCTATGAATATTATTTTTTTTTTTATTATCCGAGGCACCCCTACATTATTATATTCATCATTTTCACTGTGTTTTGGGGAAAGGAGAAGAGTCTAGAATGTGAGGAGCGTTGTCCAGTGTGTTTTGGGGAAGGGAGAAGAGTCTAGGATGTTTGGAACGTTGTCCAGGGTGTTTTGGGGAAGGGAGAAGAGTCTAGGACGTGTGAATCGTTGTCCAGGGTGTTTTGGGGAAGGGAGACCAAGGGGGTCCCCAAATTATTTTGGGGGATCCCCAGATGATTAACTTAATGTGCAGCATTGTTTTCTCACTCAACAGTATACAAACCAATGTAAAGTTGTATAGAGGGTATCTGCACATTTCTAAAGTGATAATTTAAGGACTTTTTAATACCTCTAAAATGACAAATTAACTCTTTTACTGACATTTATAAGGATCTTATAACGCCATCAAAAGTCAACCGGG
>NC_137829.1:13953998-14041498 GCF_963921795.1 Nannobrachium achirus
TGTGTGTGTGTGTGTGTGTGTGTGTGTGTGTGTGTGTGTGTGTGTGTGTGTGTGTGTGTGTGTGTGTGTGTGTGTGTGTGTGTGTGTGTGTGTGTGTGTGTGTGTGTGTGTGTGTGTGTGTGTGATGGCTGATCATCCCCAAGTATACAGTAACATTTTATAAATAGACATTGTCAGGACTATTTTCCTGGTCCTCACAAGATAAATGTTTTGTTTTGTGGTTGAAAAAAGATGTTTAGAGATTTTACAATTAGTAATTGGTTGTGGTTAGGATGAGCCATTTACAGTTACATGTAGGGATTAGAGATTAGAGAGATATGCCAGACTTGATAATTGTTCGCTTGTGTGCACACACAGAGCCACACTGATGGGCACAAGGAACAAAGGAACAACACGGGAGCAATCAAACAATCAATTAACCCATTCAAAAGGATATATTAAGAGACAGAAGAAATGCATAAAAATATAAAGCAGCATAGCAGCAAGAAAACAAAAACAAATTACAGAATATGTATTAAATAACAAGGACCATGAAAAATATAACTGCAAAAGTTACTTAGAGACAACACAAAGTCAATATCCTCATTTAGACCCATTTAGAGTACAAGTGCGGATCCAGGGAGTGGATCCAATACGTTCCTGTTGGTTTAACTTTCTAAGCCGATCTCTTTCTCTGGTCAGAGGTTTGATGTGTTCAATACCTATAATGCGCAAGAGAGTGTCATTACTGTTATGCATATCTTTAATGTCTCTGGCTATAGGGTAAATCATATCGGTACGGATGGCATATTTGTGCTCTGCTAGACGGTCCCTGAGACGACACTTGGTTCTCCCCGCATAGAATACACCTGGACATGTGCGTGTTAATCTGTATATGACAAAAGTGGTACTTCAGTTAATAAAATCATGAATCTTATACGTTTTATTAGTTTTGAAATCCATAAACGTTTTTGTTTGCTCTACATTGGAACAGTGTGGGCAGTTCATACATTTAAAACAACCAATGGGTCTCTTAAGCCAGGATTCATTTCTAGAGGGAGGTAGAAAATGGTGGACTAATTTATCCCTCAATGTAGGAGCTCTAATATAAATAACTAGAGGCTCGGGGAACACATGTCGGAGGGTAGGATCACTGTCAATAATACCCCAGTTGTTTTTGATGACACGGCTAATGTGATTGGCAGCAGTGCTATGTTGAGTTACAATGATCGGTTGGGATTGGGAGGCATTCAGGAATTTCTTTTTTATAAGTAAATCATTTCGATTGATGCCCTGTGCCTTATTGCGGGCACGTGAAACCACCTCTGCATTATAGCCTCTATTTATGAACTGACCAGACATGCAGCCTGCTGCATCATCCTCAGAAGCTGGAACTGGCAGAAACTCTGAGCAGTGTGTTTGCGAGCTGTTTTCTTCCTAAAAATAGTATTGTGGAGATGTCCCAGTGAATCTTTAGATATAGTAAGGTCTAGAAAGTTTATAGCAGTTTGTGAATATTCAATTGTGAGTTTAATGTTAAGGTTCTGTTCTGTTGTGTTTATTGTAGCACAGTGGTTCTCAAACGTTTTCATTTCAAGAACGCCCATACTGTAACTCTGAGAGTGTACAACACACTCTCTGAGTTACACATCCATAACAGGCCATTTAAAACCTTAGAGAAAATAACAGACTTCCCATCTGTTTGTTTTCACCAGTCAGTTTGGAATCCTAAACATTGCAGCAGATAATGACAACAGGGGCAGGAAATCAGCCACTCCGGGCCGTTCCTAGTCGAGAGGGAAAAGCTTCAAAGTGGGGTCTTTAAATAAGAAATAAATATATTTTCTTTACAGGATAATTATGAGCCTGATGGCCCAGAAATGTGTCGGGTTTGTTGTGGTTGTTTCTTTTTTGTTTGTTTTTTCTTCTTCTCTTCCCTGTCCCCAAGTTCACCTCGCTGGCTTGTTTGCTAGCGTTGCTGTACGCCTCCTCATCGCATCCTCGTTAAGCTAATCCCACACTGTCACACTTACGCTCTTTCACACAACACAACACACACACACACACGCACGCACGCACGCACGCACGCACGCACACACACATGCTGCAGTCAGCATCTGACTGACGCACAGACAGACAGACAGACAGACAGACAGAATGAGAGAGAGAGCGAGGAGCTGGAGAGATAAAGAGACGGGCAAGAGCTAACAAATATGCTCTGTGGATACACGCGCACAAACACATGCACGCGGACACGCACAGTGTGTAAGTCTGTTTAATTAGCCTGGCGGTTTATCTGGGTGATCGGGAGTTCGGCTCAGTAAAGTTTCCCGCAGATAAAGCCTTGTGTTTGGGCCACTGGGCCTATTGAATGTTGAGGGGAGGAGAGGAGAGGAGAGGATTGGAAAGGAAGGGAGAGGAATGGAGATGAGAGGAGTTAAGAGGAGTGGAGGAGAGGAGTTTAGAAGAGGAGAGGAGAGGAGTTAAGCGGAGGGGAGTTGAGAGGAGGAGAGGAATTAACTCATGCCAGATTTAAAACATCATCTCGATGGGGGCCGCTCCCCATTCCGACATGCTGCCATTCCGACATTGACTCCTAATTGTCGTAGTGGCGGTACTTACACAGTAGCGGGGCAGATAAATGCATTTTTGCACTAAAATACTTCACAAGTGGAAAGAAACCTAAAACTTTTCACAAGTACTCCTTAGGGGTTGTTCCTATGATAAAACACGTTAGACACTGAAAAATCAAAATGGCTGCCATGTTTCCAAGATGGCTGCCTCTGAACAGTACGCCAGCCAGTTAATGTCCGATTTTCATAATATTAGAGTTGTTTTGTAGGTTTTAAAACATCCTGAGTTCATTTATTACACTTTTAAAGCAGACAGAATAACCTTTCTGACTTTTGGTTGGGGTCTTTCCTCACCTGGGATCCCCCAAACAGACCCCTGAGCTTATCTCAGTAATCGCTTTGCTCCTGCTCCAGAGCAATGTTAAATTAGATCATAACTGAAGCATTAAAGTTGTTGTAACTGGGCTCTGAAAGCAAAAATTAGAAGTAGCAAATACCCAGGTGTCTTCCACAGGGGGTCCGGGACCCCTAGGGGGTCCTCAGAGTTACTACAGGGGGCCTGCCGAATCTTGATGGGGACGTTTTTTTCTTTTTCTTTTTTTTTTACATTTGAAACTGTTTTTATTAGTATTCTCAGTATTATTTATAACATTTTTGTGTTAGACAGGCAGGTTCACAGGTGTTACTGCAGGGATTGCAAGAATGAAGGTATTGCAACTTCTCACTTTGGGCGCGCAGTCCAACATGTTCATTTATTGCACTGCACTCACACTGACAACACAACACACACACACACACACACACACACACCTCTTTGTTATCGTCACCCCAAAACCCGCACCCTATCCTCTTAAAGAGCTCACGGTCAATTGTACCCAAAGAAATTCACTATACTATACATGTCCTCCCTAATAGTGTTGACAGTTTCCACTATAGCATTTGCAGGGAGGAGAGTGCAAGGCAGGTTATTGTTTGAGCAGCAGCACCGTCCCTTGGAACCTGCTTTGCAGCCACATTTGATGAGCTCAAGTACTGCCTTTGCAGCAGGGAGGGCAAGAAACCTGACTGGAACATACCCTCCACTCTCTGAATTCCATCTATTTTTTTCAATTGATGGAAGCTCAGGGCAATTTGTCAGGTATGACAAAGTAGGCATCATAATACGATACCTTCATCAAGGGACATGATTTTGAGGAAGTGCAAACACATGAAGAGGCTGATACCCCGATTCCTTATCAAGTCCTTGCCTCCAGTACAAAAAAAGGAAATTGATATATTCGAGTGAGTTCAAGTTATTGGATGTTACAAATGTCAAGGGTTCCTTTGCGTACATAGTTTTTAGGTGCTGACTGGGGAAGAACATTTGTTGGAATCACCAAAAAGACATGGGTCAATGCCTACTTGATGATGATGATGACAAAGCCATTAACCGCTTCAAGGACCTTGGCAAGGTCATTGGCCATTCCTCCTGAGCTTATAAATGGTGAGCTTCCATCAACATTGCAGTCGGAACATATTGCATGCCATGTTTACAGTTCAAAAGGTCCAACAACCCTGGGATTACTCAGATGGGAACTATTTCTGTCAAAGAACTTGGAGGGTGAGATGCTACCTCCAACTCGTGCTGCACTGCTACCTCCGTGCCAACTCCGTCACAATGCAGGATAAATCATACCTGACAAATTGCCCTGTGCTTCCCCCAATCGAAGAAAATAGATGGAATTCAGAGAGTGGAGGGTATGTTCCAGTCAGGTTTCTTGCTCTCCCTGCTCCAAAGGCAGTACTTGAGCTCATCAAATTTGTCTGCAAAGCAGGTTGTAAGGGACGGGGCAGGTGCTCAAATAACCTGCCTTTCACTCTATGGTGGAGACTGTGTCAACACTATTAGGTTGGACATTGAAGATGATGATGATGAAGACGGATATACCCTGCATGTCTGAAATTACTGTATTGTAGTGAATCTCTTTGGGCGTAATTGACCATGGGCTCTATAAGAGGATAAGGTGAGGGTTTTGGGGTGACAATAGGGGTGTAACGATACATTTTAATAGCGATTCGATACATATCACGATACATGGTTGACGATACGATACATGGACGATATTGGTTCATTCATGGCGATACGATACGATTCGATTCAATGATTTTAAATCGATATAGTAACTATTTAGCAAAGAAATTACATCTGTGTGAAAGGTGTGGATAGTGCAGGTTTTTAAGGGAAACGTGTATTATTATGGATATAAATAAGGAAACACAGTGATTATCTGCCAAATACATGGACATTGTATATTGACACACCTGCCCCTTGACATGAACCCAGAGATTACACACACTTATCGATAGACCATTGTAGCTATATGGAATGGAAAAGTAATTAAACCCCTCCTTTTAATTTTTTCTTCTTAAAAATGCTAAATACAATGCACAAGTAAGTAGTATCGATACAATCGATTCTTTGCATTGCCGATTCGATACGATACAAAATAAAACGATACGATTCGATTTTAGCTGTTTTCATTTCGATCTACTTCGATTTTTTAAGTTAAAAACGATATTTCGATACAGTTACTATATCGTTACACCCCTAGGTGACAATAACAAAGAGGTGTGTGTGTGTGTGTGTGTGTGTGTGTGTGTGTGTGTGTGTGTGTGTGTGTGTGTGTGTGTGTGTGTGTGTGTGTGTGTGTGTGTGTGTGTGTGTGTGTGTGTGTGTGTGTGTGTGTGGTCAGTGTGAGTGCAGTGCAATAAATGGAAATGTTGTTCAGCGCCCATTCATTATTGCAATCCCTGCAGTAACAGCTGTCAAGCATAACTATCTAACACAAAAACATTATAAATAATACTGAGAATACTAATAAACCATCAAAGTACAATACATAAAACCAGGATACATAAAAACATTAGAAGTTTCAAATAAAAATAAAAAAAAATCTCATCGAGATTTGGCAGGCCCCCTGTAGTAGCTCTGAGGACCCCCCCCCCCCCCCCCCCCCCCCCCAGGGGTCCCGGACCCCCCGTGAAAGACCTCTGTTATTTGCTACTAGTCATTTTTGATTTCAGAGCATATTTCAGATCTAATTTAACATTGTTCTGGAGCAGGAGCAGAGCGATTACTGAAATAGGCTCAGGGGTCTGTCTGTGGGGTCCCAGGTGAGGAAAGACCCCAACCAAAAGTCAGAAAGGTTATTCTGGCTGCTTTAAAAGTGTAATAAATGAACTCAGGATGTTTTAAAACCTACAAAACAACTCTAATATTATGAAAATTCGATATTAACTGGCTGGCGTACTGTAAAACATATCCGAAAAGGCGGCCATCTTTAAAACTGGCGGCCATTTTGAAAATTAAGTGTCTAATGTGATTTTTCTAAAGAATGACCCAAGAGGTACACTCTGTCAAATTTTGGTGCTTCTTTCCATAACTGAAGTATTGTTCTCCTAACCTGCCCCGCTAGGTTAGGGTTAGGTATAGGGTTAGTGTCGGAATGGGGGATATCGGAGTGGGGGGATGCACTCCGTCTCGATAGCTGCCCTTGCCTGCAAATCAGAGTGTTTTCACGTACCTTTGAAAAATCATAGAATATTAAGCTTTGCAACGATCCGCCCGCAAAAGTTCTCAAAAGTCGCATGCGATAATCCATTGCAGACTGAGCTATAGCCTGTTGACTGTGGCTTGTTTTCGTCAAAAAAGCAGCACAAAGCTGAGAGTAATCCATCTTGTTTTTTGTTGAGATCACGTCATTTTTGGCTGTGCTCTTCTTCGGTGATGCTGGGATCATTCACAGACTGTAGACAAGCGCCCTCTATCATGAACCACCACAAGCTTGTAGATCAGCTATTTTTATGCCTCTCCTCAGGCTCCAAGGCTAAAGGAACGTGGCTAAAGCGCTAGCATGCTAACGATTTAGCCACGTTCCTTCAGGAGGAAAAACAACAACAAACATAGGCTAAAAGTAACAATTATGTAACGTCACTGCATCGATGCAGAACGGCACGCGGATGCATCGCAATGCAAGCAAATTGTCTTAATCTAAAACTTTTTAAGAATCCTCTACTCCATCACTGTTTACTATGCAGTGTGTGCGGTGTGCGCTAGACACAGCACCCAGCCAGTACGCACACACTGCAGTGTGCGTGAGTTTGTCAATCTGTGGGTCGAGACCCCAGAGAGGTCCCAAAATGATTTTGGGTGGTCCCCAAATGATTAACTTAATGTGCAACATTGTTTTCTCACTCAACTGTAAAAAAAAAAAAACAACATACAGTGTATTGAGGGTTTATATTGTACATGTCTAAAGTGACAACGTAAGGACCTTTTTTAACCTCTGAAATGACAAATTAAATTGACTTTAGGCTATTTACAATTTATTTTAGTACAGCCCAATAGTATTTACTGCATTTTTGTGGGTAAAACACTTTTGTATCTGCTTTATAAATAAATGAATACATAAATAAATGCTTTATAAAACACTTTGAAACTTTTTTTTTTTTTTTTTTATCACGTTAAAATCTATAAGATTGTAAAACCGTGTAAATCCGTGTACCGGGGTTTTTTGGGGGGCATAAACCTTGGTTTTAAAAAAATGGAAACCGTACAACCCTAATACATTCCCGCCATTTGTGTGTCACGTTGCAACGCATTGTGAGCTTGTAAATTGGCTATTCATTGGAAAACTTGTTAAATGGGACATTCTACTTAATGAGTACTTTCTACTATTGGTACTACTACTTTAAGTACATTTTGATAGCAATACTTTTGTACTTTTACTCAAGTAGGCTACATTTAATTCCGAACTTCTACGAGTATTTTTACATTGCAGTATTGATGCTTTTACTTAAAGGGGAAGACCACCCATTTTCAATATTCATATCAATCTTCCAGTTCTAGGCAACACAGAAGAGGGGGAACTTTTTTTCTATTTCCACACAACTCCTCTGAGGTATATTAATGACATATTTCAATATTGAAAATGGGTGGTCCTCCCCTTTAAGTAAAGAATTTACTCCCCCTCATCAAAAAAACCCAAAAACGAACGGCTCCCTATACTGCGAACCGGATCCCATCGTTCATTTCAAAGAGCCGTTCAATCGACTCGATTCGTTCGCAAACATCCTATCTCTAATGGAGAGGAGTTGAGAGGAGTTGAGAGTAGGGGAGGGGAAAAGGAGAGGAGAGGAGAGGGGAGACACAGGCATTTAATTGCTCACTGATTCCTCCGCTTCCTCTTCATCATCTATCTCTAATCTTCCGCGGCGTAGGAGGAAATAGCCTCTGACGTACACCGTACCTGTCCTCTGTGCGGTCGGAGCAGCCGGTTCAAGGTTTATAGTGACGGTTTTACTGCATTGCCATCCCACCTTTGCTGCGCCCCGACAGACATGAGCGCCGGGGGCCGGAGACGGGTGTTTTTTCTTTCTTAGTGAAACGTCAGGCGGATTTAACTGGGGCTGCAGCTGCAGCATATCATTACCTAAGAGGGATTTGGAACATCCTCCCGCCTTCGTTCAAAGGAAATTAATTCGGTTTCCGAGGTCCCATTTGTTGTGGGATCAGGCGATGACTCGGGTTTCGGCCCCTGCTGCCAGCAAACGGCCGCGTCGTTCCTTGCCCACCCTGTTATAAAGTAATCACATTCAATTAGAGTAATTGACAGAGTGGTGAGGCATGCAGGAAGTGTCATCTTACGGGGCATGTGGGTTCTGAGGGATTGGGTGGGTGGGACGCCTGCCCCGGGGGGCTTGGCTCGGTAGCGCCATCATGCTGTCAACACTATCAACATGGCTAACCAGTGGTGGACAACATATTTATAATACTGCGGTAAAACTCAAGTATTCAAAACAGTGGTGTCAGTTCAGCAAAAGCTAAGGTATGGCAACATGGCTGGTGTTGCCATACCTTAGCAACAGGCATGATGAATTTATTTTAAGAAGTACATTTTATTTTGTTCCTCTGTAGCAGCTGCCATACCTTGCCATACCCAATTGACGCTCCTGATTAAAAAGTACAAATTACAAAGTATACATTTTCAGAAATTCTCCGACATTTTCAGAAGTGAAAATCGACACACTCACAGCACGTCACGCTGTGGTTCTTCACGCTGTGGCTCCTCACTCTGTGACGCGTTGTGAGATTGTAGATCGCCTATTTTCACTATAGGGCTTAAGTGGTTAATTTGTAATATATTAAGTTTCAGCCCCAAGAGGCCCGTTCCTGGAAATGAGTCAAACGTACAATATTTATTTTAGAAATGTAGAGGAGGGAAATTCATCAGCTTTCAGTTTAATTAAATAGATACTCAAAACATATGTAGTACAGTACAGCGCTAAAGTAAATGCATTTCTTTACTGTAGTCTGTACACCACTGGAGCTAACTGACTGCTGTTTCGCTTTTACTCACCCACTTGTGGGAAACTACATTCACTCAAGTACTGTCTGTACCTACAATGTCAAGTAAGTGGGTATATTTTGATGCTAATACTTTGGTACTTTGACTTAAGAAAGTCAAAATAAGTACTTAAGTAAGTCGTTTTTAATACAGAACTTTTACTTGTAAAAGTATTGTTTTACCCTACGGTATTGTTGCTTTTACTGAAATCCAAAATCTTGGTACTTCTTCCTCTGCCGCTCACTCCCCTCCTCTCCTCCTCAATCCCACTTTCCACGGACTCTCGTCTCGTCTCGTCCTGTCTGGCCAAACCATCATGAATGTGCTGTATTGATTATTATATCTCCCTGTGTACTGTGGGAGGAAGGAGGTTTATCAGCAGGGGAGACAGAAAGGCAGACTGATGACAGGTGAAAAGGTGCAGGAGAATGGAGGATATCTTAACATCTACGGGGGAAACGTAGGTCCTGGAAATGTTTGCGCACGCATGACGCACGCGCGTGCACACACACACACACACACACACACACACACACACACACACACACACACACACACACACACACACACACACACACACACACAGGCACGTGCACACATAGACACCAAAGGGGGCTTGAGCCCCTGCCCTTTTACCTGTCTTCAAAAACTGCTCTTTCCAGACCATAAATGCAATTTTTACTATGGTCAAAGAAATGCAAATGCCCTCTTTCCATGCCATACCTGAAGGCAGCATTCAAGAGAATTGCCTTGTCCAAACTCTCCTGAACTTGAATGCAGCATCTTATGTTGAAAGAATTGACCTCTCTGTGTAGCAATCCATGCCATTACGCCACATCTCCAGTATTGACTTGGTTATGCTTAGTTCAGTGTGGTTTCACACACCGAAATTAGCCGACCTCCAAGCTCACAACGCGTCGCGCTGTGACGCGTTGTGAGCTTGGAGGTCTGCTATTTTCGGTGCTTCCACCAAAAGGCCCTTTTGGAAATTCCAGCCCCTGCCTCTCTAACATTCTCTGCACGTCCCTGCACACACACACACACACACACACACACACACACACACACACACACACACACACACACACACACACACACACGAGATGTTCCACAGATGATTATGATGGTGAGGACGTGTCTTGGAGGCTTAATACCCGGAAGTTACTTTTCCACCGTGGATTTGCAATGGGATCTTTGCTTTGGGTTTTTGATGAATAGACTCTCCAAAGGAAACAGGAAAGCAAGAATCAAGTTGGAGAATATTCATTCCAATTGGAGAGTGAACATGAACACAGCTTCTGATTATTTTTGCTCCATTGTATCAAAGTGAGAAGGGACCCGGACTTTGATAGGGTGTGCAACTCTGAGAGTGTAGAAATGGAACAATTTGGTTCCATTTGTAACATTTCAAGAAGAGAAAGAAAGATAAACGGTGACATATGTTGGAGTATAGGCAAAAATCTAATTATACACATAGCGTAATGAATCCAGCTACAGTAGCCATACATGACGTTAGACATAAGGTGAATAAGGTTAGACACAACAGTGCAATTTATGCAGCATAACATGTGAAGCTTATGTTAACCACATACCTTATTTTCAGCATAATTTGAAATGATGATTATAGATGACCAACCCAGATTTAACACGTTCTCCAGCTATACCACCAACATGTGGAACTCCCTACCGCAAGCCTTTAAAGGAGTGCAAATCCCTAACCTCCGTCAAAATTGGTCTGAAAAGTCACCTTCAGACGGCTGCTACTCGAGACTTGTAAATAGAATAAACCCCCTTCTGTTTTTTCCCCCTATTTTCTTTCCTTTTTTCTGCTTTTGTAATTGATATTATCCTATGCAAAGTACTCTGTTCTATCAGTCTGTCTTTCAATGTTATATGAGATACATAAAGTGGTTCCTGTGTAAATAAGCCGTAAAGCTTACTAGGATCTCCTTTTAGTTGACCATGAAACTGTACTCTTTCCTATTGCAAACTTCTATCACATTCTTCAATCAATCAGTTGAGTTGGTCTGTCCGTGAACCAGAATCAAATTAACAATCTTTTATTTGGTTTGTTAAAAAACACTTTTTATTTTCAGGAATCAGGACACATCGATAGTTGGAAGAGCGAGTATTCAACAGAAACGGCAAAGGAGACACTGAGATGAAAACCACCAGGCAGCCGATGGTTTGAGGGGCTTTTTGAGGGAAGAGTTCAGATCTGAACCTTGAGCCTGGGATTCATTTCAGAGGCTGAGATGTCGGGGAGCCAAGGTACACACCGACTGGTTCCAACAGCAAGCCTCCATTGAGGTATGTGCATGCACACACACACACATGCATACTCACATCCGTGCACTCACTCACTCACTCACTCACTCACTCACTCACTCACTCACGCACGCACGCACGCACTCACTCACTCACTCACTCACGCATGCATGCACTGTCTGTCTATAGGTTTAAATTCTTATGTTTAGCACTTTCTTGCCTAGCTTTGTGTGTGTGTGTGTGTGTGTGTGTGTGTGTGTGTGTGTGTGTGTGTGTGTGTGTGTGTGTGTGTGTGTGTGTGTGTGTGTGTGTGTGTGTGTGTGTGTGTGTGTGTGTGTGTGTGTGTGTGTGTGTGTGTGTGTGTGTAATCAGGAGATTTTATTGAGGGAAATCAATCTATCATCACAGTATAGAATTGAGAGTTACTCATGTGGAAGACCCACACCTCGCTCCCCTTCACAGTCTGCACTAGAGGCATCAAAACGGGTCTGTAGATACCAACGGGTGACGTCGCCTATCCCTCCGTCCATGTTTTTTTTTTACAGTGTATGAATATTATGACACGTGGTCTTGTGGCCGCAGCCAGGCTGTGTTTGTGTTGACTCAGCCTTCCATGTCTTATTCATGAGCTGTTATGTCACCTTGGAGCCTGCAGAGCACACACCATGGCACACACCTGATCCGAAACGCTGCTAATTTTGAGTGTATATTTATTTTATATATAACTTGAATGCAGCATGTTGAAAGAATGGCCCTCTCTGTGTAGAAATCCATGACGTTAACGGCACAAATCCAGTATTGACTTGATTATGCTTAGTTCAGTGTGGTATCAAGCTCTGAAAATAGCCGACCTCCAAGCTCTCAACGCGTCGCAGTGTGACGCGTTGTGAGCTTGAAGGTCTGCTATTTTCGATATTTTCACTAAAAGGCCCTTTTAGAAATTTCAGCCCCTGCCTCCCTGACATTCTCTGGATTTAGTGAATTTCCACAACATGGACACGATCGTGGCTTCCGGGGCTCTTCAAAATAAAGGGCAGTGAATGGCGGCAAAAATAATGGAATCCCAAGTGTTAAAGAGCCCCCCCCAAAAAAACATACCTATCGTTGCTGTCGGGTGGAAACCTTGTATCTCCAAAACCGTTCGTTTTGTATTTATCATTTTAAAAATGATTTAACCTAGTGAAAACAGCTGATCTACAAACAAGCACACAACGTGTACTTGTAGATCTGCTGTTTTCACTACTTTTGTGCAACTGCCTTGTATGATGAAGCAGGGCTTTACTTTGCAAAAAACGTACACATTTGAAACTTGGAGATACAAGGTTTCTGCCCGACAGTGACGATATATATATCACTTACCCAGTTACCCTACCTTTAACAAAGAGAAACATTGCCAAAAAGGCAAGTGAGCCTCATAGTCACCTGCTGCGGTCTACAGTACATGGGATGCATGATGTCTGACCCCCTAACCGCCTTCACAGACAGACGTGCAGACAGAGAGACAGACAGAACGGTAGTGATTGCTGTAGCTTTGGAATGAACTGAGCGCTAGAGAGAGAGAGCGTGTGTGTGCGTGCGTGGCCTTGTCACTTATTTTTTCTGTGAGGACTGAACTCCACCGGCACTGACTAACATGTCACTCTCTTTCTCTCTCACGCACACGCGCACACACACACACACACACACACACACACACACACACACACACACACACACACACACACACACACACACACACACACACACACACACAGACGCTCAGAATGACAGTGAAGACTGTTGGAAAGGAACGTCATAAAACAAGCATGTTCCAAGGACAGCAGTGTGGGCGCACTAAGAGCCCAGCTCCTTTAACCATGGTCAAACTTCACTCACTGTCACGCCTGATTTATAGCCTCTACCCGCTTGTACGGCGTGCCATCACGTGCCGGAAATAGCCGATGTACAAGATCACAACGCGTCGCTCCGCGACGCGTTGTGATCTTGTACATCTGCTATTTCCGGCGGAGCAACACAGGCACTCAACTAAGTATAAATCGGGTTTTCAGTGTCCTTCAGTAAACGTTCGGGTCTACGTTGTAATATTTTCGCAGGAGCGTGGGTTGTATGCAGATGTAGATAGAAGTCCAAATAATAGTGTCAATCATCTTCATCGGTTGTGTCTGTGCTCGGGAAGTGGCAACGTTCCATCCTCTCTCATTGCATGACGAAGCCGCTCTTAAAAATCACTCCTTTTGCAAACGTACTCGATCAACTCTGCAAATATATACAGCACACATTATACAGTACTAGAGGTTTGGGCCGCGTCACTTTTTATGCAGGGCATAACCCTCCTGCGAGCTCCATAACGCGCGCGGTGTCTCCGTGCTTTTAAGCCGCGCCGCGCTGCGCTAAGTGGATTTTCTGTGCACTGACACAGAACAGGGTCAGACTCCCATACACCTGCTAATGGCTTCAGTGTGTTACAGAACAGATGACCTGACTGTAGCTCCGTTGTAAAGGAGATGCTGGAACATGATGTGGCTAAGTGCTAACATTACATTATAGCCTGCATTGAGTGTGCCGCGGCACATAGAGATGGGACGATATGAAAATGTCATATCACGATGACTGTGTCAAAAGAAATCACGATTTACAATATTATCGCGATAATCTAAATCCATTATCCTGGGGCGGAACATTTGTCAAAAAATAGCAGATCTACAAGTTGTGTTGTGAGCTTGTAGATCGGCTATTTTTTGGCAAAGACATATAGAGAGTGAAAAAAAGACTGTGTCTCCAATATACGATTATCGTGAGTGTTTGTTATCACGATAAACGATAATACTGATTATCTCTACTCTGTCTCGACTGGAGACGACCGAACTGAATGTGCAAGATGGTCTTTGTTGTTCTCTCTGTCTGGCTGTGTCTGTCTGTCAAACTACCTGTCCGTCCATTTGTCTCACCTCACATCCGACCGCCCGTCCGCCTGACTGTCCGTTCGTCTATCTGACTGTTGAATCTGTCCATCCGACCATCGTCCGTCCTCCCATCCACAAGCCCGTCCTTCCGTCTCCCTGTCGGATATGTCCGTCCTTATGTCTGTCTGGCTGTCCGTCCGTCTGTCCGTCGGTCCCTTAATGTGCAACATTGTTTTTTAACTCAACAGTAAACAAACCAATGTAAAGCGTATAGAGGGTATCTGCACATTTCTAAACTAAAGTGACAATTTAAGGACTTTTTTTATACCAACATAACAAATGAAACATTGGCCAAATAGGCCAAATTGTCAAATATTAGAGGCAGAAATTGTGAAAATAGCCGTTCTACATGCTCACAACGCCTCGCAACTATTTTCACAATAGAACCATGTTATACAAAATGTAACTCTTAGTGTTGTAGGGTGGGGGGGTCCCCAGTTAAAATATGATTATTTTGGGGGTCGTGGACTGAAAAGGTTGAGAACCACTGCCTTAAATCAGATGTGGGGCTCTATATTCACGGATGATTTTCCTCATGCAAAGTTGTGTGTGTTTTGACGTGTTGTAAACAACAGACTCCTGGCATGGGTGTATAATGCACACCGTAGCTGTCGGGTGGAAATCTTGTATGTATGCACTTGAACCGTCAATACTTAATAAACGTGACCTTTCACTCTGTACTTAGTCTGCTCTTTTTCCCCTCTACACCAAACCTCTTTGCCGAAAATAGCCGATCTACAAGCTCACAACGCCTCGCTGCGAGGCGTTGTGAGCTTGTAGATCTGCTATTTTTGGCTTAAGTTCTCAGAATATGGATGCTATGCTAGGGTTCAAGTGGTTAATATAAAAAAGGAAAACATGGATTCTATCACACAAAGATTTGGAGGACCCCCTGTAGTAACTCGGAGGACCCCTTAGGGGTCATGGACCCGCTGTTGAAGGCCCCTGAACAAGGGCGCATTGATTCACGATAAAAAACAAAGTTTAAACATGGAGATAGGAGGTTTCTGCCCAGTCATACATAATGAAAACGTTTCCAGAGGGTGCCAGCGTGAGCGTCTGCTTACCCAAGACGTTAGGCGTCACCTCGTTCCATCAGGAAACGTTATCTTTGTTCCTTTATGAAAGAGAATAATTGATCGTCGCACATCAGCAACCAGATGCCACACGACTTCCTTCATCTGCTCATACCGCCGCCGATTGTTGTCTGACTCCCAGAGATGAAACGGTATACATTTACACCCAAGTACCGTAACGGTACATTTACTCCCAAGTACCGTAACGGTACATTTACTCCCAAGTACCGTACTTAAGTACAGCTTTGAGGAACTTTATCTTTAGTGGAGTATTTCAATTTTTTTTGTAAAGGTTAGGCGAATATTGTACTTTACTCCACTAATGTTATTTGATAGCTTTAGTTACTGGACTTTGCAGATGCTGGATTATCAATACAAAACATGCGTCAAACAATTCAATTCCTATTTTATACTTGGCTATTTGAAATTAGCCGATCTACAAGCTAAACTTGTAGATACATTTGAGATACATTTGATGGATCTGGTCTTTAAGATTACTCTTAAGGGACCGGTGCTCATATACCAGGTCAAACTACAGTACTTCTCTAGGGTGAGTGAAACGGCAGATCTGCGAGCTCGCAACGCGTCACATTGTGACGCGATGTGAGCTTGTAGATCTGCTATTTCCGATCTTTGAGTACATTTACAGTACTTTTGGTACTTTTAAGTATAATTCTGATGGCAATACTAAGCACTTCTTCTTCCGTCAGTGCTGACTTGGGGCGGCATACCGCTTCCCAGCACGGCGCTCGTTACGGTGGCACCTTGACAGCTGTGACACGGTGACACGCCGGTGAACCGAGCCTGTGCGCCGCGTATCTCCAACACTCGCTTGACTTCAATTAAACCCGTTTAGGTCTAGAATTATTTAATGCTTTAACTGGTGGAAAATAGCAGATATACAAGCTCACAGCGCGGCACCGGACCGAGTGCCGCGCTGCGAGCTTGTAGATCTGCTATTTTTGAAAAGTCGTGAAGATGTGTGCAAATCTTTGAATATATATACATTTGTAGAGTGATCATTTGTAATAAAAAATGTTGCTTCTGGAGTTCTCTGGAACTAAATATTTTGAGATGGGGGTCCGTGGCCAAATACCCATAATTTTGGGGGTCCTTGACATGAAAAGGTTTGACATGGAAACATAGATTTTTCAACAACCTTATAGAAGACACTTGGGTCTAAATATTCAAAGACACAATTTTTCAAAAAATAGCAGATCTACAAGCCCGCAGCTGTGAGCTTGTATATCTGCTATTTTTTCATAGTTAAAGCATAAAATAATGCGTAATAATTTGTACACGGTTTTAATGGCTTAAAAGACATAATCGCATTAACAAGCAGAAATGGGATTAAGGCGAGCGTAGAGTCTGTGAGATGACTGGGTGCATTGCCGTATAGCTGCTGAGGTCAGAGATATAGAGACTAACCACGACAGAGGGATCTCCCAGAGGGGAGAGAGAGGGAGAGAGGGAGAGAGACGGAGAGACTGAGAAAGAGGTAGACTTAGCCAGACAGAGAGAGAGAAAGAGAGAAAGAAAGAGAGAGAGTGGAGGGGGAGAGACACAGAGATAGGGAATGTGAGAGAGAGAGACAGGAGGGAGAGACTGAAGGAGAGAGAGAGAGAGAGAGAGAGAGAGAGATGAGCGATGTTTCCAATGTGGTTCATTATACTCAATTCATCAGTAATATAATACAATATAACTTGCCCAGCGGGTGTGCACAGTATATGAGGGATTGAATGTAGGAGTCTCAGAAGTAATCTGTGATGTCAGTCATGTTTCAGCGTGAGGCTGTTACCATGGCGGGGACGCAGCATGTGCAGTACAGGCGGCGGTATCAGTGATGTCAGAAATGCACTTAAGGACTGTCTACCGTCGGAGGTGACAGACATTCTCTTTATCAAAGTTTATTTCCATACTGCGGTGCAGCACTTTGACAAGCTGTTGACTTAGCAGAGGAGATTGATTATTGCATTTAGTTAATGTACTGTTGCATTAACAGGGTGCAGCTGTGTTAAGCACACTGCATTGTAAACGTCACAGTATAATGGTCTGTAAAGGGTTTTATTGAGCTTTTGAAGGATACAGTTGTCCTGCCAGTAGAATGCATTTCCTGGGGGCACAGTGGCACAGTCAGTAGCGCTGTCACCTCACAGCTAGAAGGTCCTGGATTCGATTCCGCCGGGGACGCTGTGGGCACTGGGGGCGTGTTCTCTCCTCCGCGTCATCAGTGCCATACCCTAGGTGGGGTTGGCAAAAGGGTCTTTCTCTGTGGAGTTTTCATGTTCTCCCACTGTCCTTTAGGGTACATACCAAAAAACATCTCTATACTGCCTACCCCTGGCCAGCCGGGGCGCCTGATGGAAAGGAACTGGTTGGAATTACGTGTTCCTTCCACTCATAGTCCAGTAATTTTAGGCCAAACCTAAAAGAAATTGCAATAGTAGCAAACTCAACTGATTTTTTATCCTCAATATGTCCTTAGTGAGGGAAAAAAAGTCCCAAGGAATCCCATCAGGGGAAAGTTTTGAAAACGACCTACTAGACCGTAAGCCACTGGGGTTGGTCGGTACCAACTGAGGGGATTAATGCTCATAGTGATTTTTGTCATGGTATACAAAAAAGAAAATATGTGATAGCCTTGCACCAGAGGTAGCTTTATGGGTGCTATCATGCATTTTATTGGAGCGGTGAAAGCGCTCCCAATAGACAGGTATGTCCGTGGGTATGTCCCTGGGTGGGTGGCTGGGTGGCTGGCCGTGTCCGTAGCCTGGCAATACCTTGAGTGGCCACACACAACACACTAGTTAAAGGAGGGGCGCTGTTTTGTGCAGGCCAGGCACACTCACCACTCACTCACAGGCACAGTTTACAGTTTACAGTTTAGGCATTTAGCAACACACACAGAGTATAGCTGCTCAGATTCACCGCTCCACTTCGAACCGAGGTTTGATTTTTTTATAACACTAGGCGATAATTACTTGGGTCAATTTATGAAAACATACTACTTAACCCCCCTATATAAAAGGTTTTTCAACTAGTTATGTTACCTCTAGGCATGCTTAAGAACACACTAAAGATGTAGGAATTTATATGTCTTATAAAGCCATCATTTTCAAGATGGCGTCCAAGATGGCTGCCTGGAGCTTAAATAGCGTTATGATACTGTTCAACCTATAGAAAGGTGGTATTGGTTATCTAACCCAAGGTTTTAGGGTTCAATGAATGTGGCTGAATCAGTGAAATTACCATCAGTTAATAATTATGTATTGCAATGATCCAATGATTGTACATAATTTTGTTAAAAATAACAAATTGTATTTCAGTTGTGTGAGGGAATCTGTGAACTTATGGTGATTCATATGGGTACCTGGGGGGCATAGGTGTAGGTTACAGTTATATATTCAATTGCCATTCAGTCTTAGGCCTATGTGCTAAAGGTCAGGTTAAGGTCTCTCACATCTTATCACTCCTTATCCAGGTGTCCAAGCAGGCAGCAGCTATGGTCACTGGTTGACATGTAGAGTGTTCACCTCACAATTGACATGTTATACAGTCATTCCTCAGCTGCATTGCAATACTGTTGCAAAGTTCAGCGCTGGAAATGCATGTGTTTGCATATGGAGGGCTGACAGGCAAGTTCAGTGGTAATAGTCTTGAGTGTATCAGCTGCACTCTGAAGTGGTTTGTATCAACTAGACCAAAGACATTTGAACAGCAGCAGTCTACTTGGACACTGTGCATCCGACTGGCTGACTTTGGGTAGACAACTTAATTCTTCCTACTGTATACTTCCCATTCACCAGTTTGAACATGCAGGGAGACACCTTGTCAATAGGTTGTCACCTTTTCTCTCATGACACATGATGAAGTGTTTCTTCCTTGCTGGCCATGTGCAATATGCTTGATATCTCACCCAGTGCCTGCTGAGATGCATGGTCTCCATGCCATAGAGGCTAAGCTAGAACTTGTTTGTCAGCACCATAATGGATTCTGGATCACTGTCTCTGCTCACCAGTCTGGGGAGCAGACTGAGAGAGCAGGAATGATGCTGTCATGACGCATGTGGGTAGAGTTGACTGACGCCTACCCAAAATGTGCAGTAACAGTAGTAGGGAGTCTAAGCACTGGTGTGTCTTGGTTGTAAAATATCGGGGTGTATCCACATTCCACACACAGAAAGATCACTGCCCTCATCTCTTCAATCCCATTATTGGTAAATGTCCCCAACAATGTGCATGGTAATATCCTTTAACCACATAAGATGTCATCCTGAAGAGCAAGAACAGAGCAGAAGCTGTTGAGCATGGTGGACACCTTCAGTGCTGGTGATAGATAGGCTACTGCATTTAGTCATGATGAGGCAGACATCACAAAGACTTCCTAAATTCCTATGACCCTGCAGCCACCTCTGGAACCTCATCTATCTAGGTCGTCCTCAGACGAGCCCTCCATCGTTGTTTCCAGTCATCTCGGTTCTCCATACATCTGGCCAGCTCATTGGTGTTCTGTGTCCCTACGTCTTCCTTGAGTACGTCCACGTATGTTTTTGTGGGACGTCCTCGCGACCGGTGCCCATGTGTTGGCTCCCACAGTACCAATTTGCTGGCTGGAAGCTCCTGGTGTCTTTGGCAGTGTCCTGCTAGTCTCATTCTTCTGGTGGCAATTTTCTCGCTTACCCTTGGTATACCCTCATACAGGTTCTCGTTGGTAACATGTGCACTCCTGTTGATGTTGAGTACTGCACGCAACATTCTAGTGTAGCACCCATTTAGAGACTTCTGCAGGGTTGGCTTCAGGGTCCAGCATTCGCTGCCATATAGGAGAACAGACTCCACTGTTGCGAAGAAGAAGCTGAGTTTGATTTGGCGGGGGAGGTTGGAGTTCCATACACTGTTCATGCCGTTCAGGGCCCTCCAAGCGAGTGCCTTCCTTACTTTAAGGTCTTTCTCAGTTGAGTCGACCCATGCGCCCAGGTACTTGAAGTCCTTGACTTCCTTCAACACAGCTCCTTCTGTTGTTGTCAGAGGTGAGTGATCAGGTAGGTTATAGGTGATAACCTCAGTTTTCTTAGCATTTAGGCTGAGACCAACTTTGGCACACTCTATCTCCACCCTGTTCAGGAGTTCTTGTGCTTGTTCCATGCTGTCGGAGAGCAGGCTGATGTCGTCCGCATAGTCCAGGTCTGTCAGAACTACTGCGGGATGCCGCCTTGACCTCCTTGGTGTTAGTGTGAAGCCAAGCTCTTGTTCTCGTCCACCTATGGCTTTCCTGAGCGCATAATCTAGAACTATGATGAAGAGGTAGGGGGCTAGGGTGTCTCCTTGCATTACACCAGCTCGGATGTCAAACACCTCACTGCTGCCATCCGGGGTCACCACTCTGGCCCTTGTTCTTGCGTACATGGTCTCGATAGCCCGGAGAATGTTGGGAGGGACATTGTAGGCCTCAAGGATCTTCACCATCTTGCTTCTGTGGATAGAATCAAAAGCCTTTTTGAAGTCAATGAAGCACAGTACAGCTGCTAGGTTGTCCTTTTTCACCTCCTCTATTAATCTCCTTAATGCCAGGATCTGTGCTACGGTTGTTCTCTCCTCTCGAAAACCATTTTGGTTCTCTCTCAGGTGAGGGTCGATGGCATGCCGTATCCTGTTCAGTATCATTCGGTTGAAGACCTTAGCAGTGATACATGTCAGGCTGATGCCTCTGTAGTTGTCTGGCTTTGAGAGGTCCCCAGCTTTAGGCACCGGGATGATGTTAGACAGAGACCATATTTCAGGTTGCTTGTTGTGCTGTAGAGCATTGTTGCAAAAGTCTAGGATGAGGTTGTCTAGGTCGCAGTTCTTCAAGACCTCTGGAGGTATGCCATCCGGCCCAGCGCTTTTTCCCTCTCTTAGGGTGGATTTTGCCCTGGCGAGCTCGCTGATTGAGAAGGGTCCATCGTTGATGTTCAGGCCCTGGAGGACTGTTGGTATATTTTCCTCCTCTCCCTCTTCCACTGATGTTCCCAGGAGCCTTTGGAAGTGGTCGAACCATGTTGCCACTCTCTCCTCTGGGCTGTGTCCCTCAACCTGGCCCTCCTTGGCCCTCTTCCGCCCTGTCATCTCATTTATTACCTTCCAGGCCTCCCCGTATTGCCTTTCCCCCTGCGCTGCCTGCACTCTTCGCACACTTTCCATCACTTCCTCCCCTTTGATGGTGTCGTAGGTGCTGAAGAGAGACTGTTTGGCTTCGTTCAGTGTCTCGCGACCCTCCTCTGTTGGTTCACGCTCAAAGTTGAGTCGTGCTTCCTCCATCCTGCCTCGTGCTGCTACAACCTTCGGATGTCTGGACCGTGGTGGTGCTCTTACTCTGTTCAACACTGGTACACACAGTCTGGTCGCCTCCTCATTCGCTGTGATGAATCTCCCATATTCACGGCTGGGCTCCTCTCCCCTATCAAGCTGCCGGACATCCTTACTGTGTGCCAGTCAGGAGGTTGAAGGCCAGGAGGATGTGGTGGGTGGACTTTCTGATCCTGATTATGAGTTGGAGAATACAGATGTAGTTGCAAAAGATACATATTGCCATGTTATTATATAATGTTACTATTATTACCCTTATTATTATTACCCTTATTATTACTACCCTTATTAATGCCAGTTCTGTGTCATACCAATGACAGTTTTCACAAACACTTTATTAAGTGAAAGATGAATATTCATCAAGTTGTTTCTATTTGTTGTTCTCCCAGAGGTCAAATGTTACCTTGACCTGACCTTTAACGTGTGAGGTATGGATTCTACACATATGAAAACCAAGAAATTAGAGTACCCAGGTTTTCTATACTAGGACAAGTAGATCAAATAGTGGGCATTTTGGATATTTTTTTACACACTTGCACTATATTTTGTTTAATGAATTTCACAATACATTTCCTTAGAATATATGTATGTAAACATGGTTTAAGGAACTCTTTGTGTTACATCTTTCATGAAAACAAAGGTACATCTTATGTAATTTAGTCACTACACTACAGTACAGTATGTTGTCACTGCCTGTAATAGATACCATTTCTAGAGATGCTACTTTTAACAACTTTTATGAAAAACATATAGTCTGAGCTTTATCCTTGCCATTTTTCAAAGACAGAGCATCAATACAAAGGGAGAATCATCGGTTTGAAGTAGAATGCTTAATTTGGATTTTGAAAACTGTGTTTTGGCATGTGATTATAGATGAAGTGATAGCACACAGAAAGCTACCCCAGATGCAAGGCTCTCACATATTTCCTAGTCCTAGGGATGTATACCGGTACCTTCCCAAAAGTCAATATGAGAATCATTCCCTCCCAGATGGTACCGATGACCCCAAATTTGGGGCCCTGGCGTATTATGTCATAATTAGTCACTATATGTCACTGCCTGTAATAAAGACCAATTCTAGATATGCTAATTTTAACCACCTTACTGGACAATATATATAGTCTGAACTTTATCCCAACCATTTTTCAAAGAGATGGGATGAATAATAAGAGAGAACCAACCATCAGTTTGAAGTAGAATGTTCCATTCGGATTTTGAACAGTTTTTTTTTTGCATGTTATTATAAATGGAGTGATAACACACAGAAAGCTACCACAGATGCAAGGCTATCAAATTTTTCCTAATACTAGGGATGTATACCTTCCCAAAAATCACTATGAGAATCGTTCCCCCCAGATGGTACCGATGACCAAATAATGTGGAGCCATGGTTCACAGAGGATTATGTCATAATTATAGTCACTATGTTGTCACTGCCTGTAATAAAAAAACAATTATAGATATGCAAATGTTAACAACATTAGTGAAGAATATATAGTCTGAGCTTTATCCCAACCATTTATCAAAGAGATAGGGTCAATATTAAGAGAGAACCATCAGTTTGAAGTAGAATGTTCCATTCGGATTTTGAAAACTGTGTTTTGGCATGTGGTTATAAAAGGAGTGATAACACACAAAAAGCTACCTCCACTGCAAGGCTATCACATTTTTCCTAGTACTAGGGGTGTATACCTTCCCAAAAATCACTATGAGAATTAATCCCCCCAGATGGTACCGATGACCCCATATGTACGTTGCTAGCTCACGGTCTATACCTACCTTCACTTACTATACACTACACTATAAAGGAAAAAATGACTCCCAAAAAATCTGCTTTAAGTGGGATGTGAGGGGTCAAACTAGGGGTTTTTAATTATTCTTAATCCATTGCAAGCATTTGTTTTGCACGAAAAACATTCCTTGGGCAAGAAATGGCCCCTCAAAACGATGGTTTAGTGATTTTCACAGTCTTTTGGGGTCCGTTTTTAGCCCAAGGAATGTTTTTATAGAATAATTAAAAACCCCTAGTTTGACCCCTCACATCCCACTTAAAGGAGATTTTTTGGGAGTCATTTTTTCCTTTATAGTGTAGTGTATAGTAAGTGAAGGTAGGTAGGTCGTTTTCAAAACTTTCCCCTGATGGGATTCCTTGGGACTTTTTTTCCCTCACTAAGGACATATTTTGAGGATACAAAATCAGTTGAGTTTGCTACTATTGCAATTTGTTTTAGGTTTTTTCATATAACGACTGGACTATCACTGCGTCCAATCTGGCGAAACTCCGGCTTAGACTCCTCATGCATAGAAGGAAGCATGAGGTCAGTCCGTTGTTCCCCCTGGTTGGCAGAGGGCGTGTAGGGCCCAGGATTACATTATTAATTGATAATTGACACCGGGTGAAAAATGGGTTACAAAATGGTGGGATAAAAAATAAATAAAAGAATAATGCATTTCCTATACTGTGAGAAGAAGGTCTATGCCTCCATTGCATTGCCATGTGTATTCTCCAAAACGTCCCCCGTGAAACCCTGAACCCGTTGACCATGCCAAGACAAATAAAAGCGCAAGACAACCCAAGTGGGCTTTTACTTCCTGCATACAGTATGTGTGCCATGGGTGGTCGCCCTTCAGGAGTCCAGAAGTAGTAGTGACAGTCTGTCCTATAAGAAGAAATTGGCTAATAGGCAGGCTGGCAGACCACCCCCCTGTTACCCCCAGTTCAAATATGATTATATTTGGGGGGGTCACTTCCTGAAAAGATTGGGAACCCCTAGCTCTAGTTCATACATAGGCAACTATCAGCCCGGGGACCACACTTAATGTGGCCTGCAGGTTAATATCGGTATACTGATATATTATTGATTTCAGCTGTTCCAATTCCAAACATGCAAACCCGCTTTAATTACTTCAGTCTGTATTAGTAGTTGATTGAGTATTAGTATAGTTAAAATGTTAGTTTTTTTTATGTCCAACATATTTGTATTTAAGTTCTTAAAGTTAACATGACTAAATGCATTTGAAATTAAATCAAAATGTTACATTTCAGGATTCCAATTAAAGAATAATAACAAAAATCACACCCGTGTGAAGTGGAGCTGTGTGTGTGTGTGTGTGTGTGTGTGTGTGTGTGTGTGTGTGTGTGTGTGTGTGTGTGTGTGTGTGTGTGTGTGTGTGTGTGTGTGTGTGTGTGTGTGTGTGTGTGTGTGTGTGTGTGTGTGTGTGGATCATGTGTACCGATTTTTGTGACATTTGAAGAAAATATGTAGGAAAAGGAGCAAAAAGTGTGTTTTGGAGAAAATTCAAGATGGCGGAAAATCTATCATGGCGCAAATGGGCGTGGCCTATAGATGCGTCATGACCCAAGGAATCCAGGGAAAAAATATTTTTAATTTTCCGACCTACGGTTCAAGAGTTACAGGCCAAAACGTAAAGTGGGGTGTTATAGCGCCACCATGAGGCCAAATGACACAATTATTTTTTATTTAATCCTTGAAATCATTATGAACCTCCTCTCCAAGTCTTGAAACTGTAGCCCCTGTGGTTTGCGAGAGACAAATAATTGAATGTGAGTTTTTGCGATTCCCATTCTAAGTCAATGGGGAAAATTAATTCACTAATAAATTAAACTATAGAACCTTTCTCTTAGAAAAGTAATAGCCCACGATTCCCGAGTAAGCCGGTCGATTTGACATATGGCGCGAGTGTTTGGTGGCAAAACTGTGGGACTAGTGGCGTGCCGAAGTTTAGGAAGTTCAGGCTACATACACACACACAGACACACACACAGACAGACAGACACACACACAGACCCACCCACACGGCCACGTATAGGGAGCCTGTGTTTCACACAGCTCCAAAAATAATTCAGGGTTCCAATTCAAAAGAAGCAAAAATAGCAGATCTACAAGCTCGGCTATTTCTGCTTCTTTTGTATGATATACTAGAATGACAAAGCAGATCGTAACAATATGCATATGTGGCCCCCTGGGGTGAGTGTGGTAATATAGTGGCCCTCTCCATCATCAAAGTTGCCCACTCCTGCTCTACGTAATAGAAAATCCCTCAACCGGTTGACCGTATTCACGGACGCCATTTTTGCTCACGTCGTCATCGTGCTCAGGAGGTTCCTCCCAGAATAGGCATGCTGGGGGGTTCAAGTGGTTAACCTCTGGGGCCAAGGCACTCTCCTCCACTCCCCCCCCCCCCCCCCCCCCATCTTAATCTTCAGCCCATGTGTCTTAAATGGTGTCAATATAGAATTATATATGTCAATATGCATGCAGAGTGTTTCCTACTGATAAACAGTCCCATTACCCTCCCCTGACCCCCCCCCCCCACTCCAAACACAACCCCATCTCCTAGGATACCTGTGTGTGTGTGTGTGTGTGTGTGTGTGTGTGTGTGTGTGTGTGTGTGTGTGTGTGTGTGTGTGTGTGTGTGTGTGTGTGTGTGTGTGTGTGTGTGTGTGTGTGTGTGTGTGTGTGTGTGTGTGTGTGTGTGTGTGTGTGTGCCTGTGCCTGTGCCTGTGCACATCCTCTTATAATTGTTGAGGACCAATTTTACAAAGATAGGTTGTACATGGATGGGTGTGGTCCTTAAATGCTTTGTCACACGACGGCGTAACGTGATGAAAATAGCAAGCTTGATGCCCGCTGAACTTGTAGATCTTCTAATTTAGATAAATAGATATACAGAGATATTTATATACTCTATATATATATACACTGTGTGTGTGTGTGTGTGTGTGTGTGTGTGTGTGTGTGTGTGTGTGTGTGTGTGTGTGTGTGTGTGCGTGCGCGTGCGCGTGCGTGCGCGATGAGTTTGAAACCATCATTCAAGATAAAATACACAGATGGACAAAAGGCAGAGTTTGAAAATTCAATCTCGTGAGACGTGTTAAGCGTGGGTTTCGCAAACCAAATCTACAAGCTTGCAAATCTACTACAAAGCTTGTAGATCGGCTATTTCAGTGCACGTCAAGTGTAAGTTTATAAATCAGGTGTTAAGAGGAGTCTGGGAGCTGAGAGGGGGAAGCTGTGTGGGAACCGAAAAACCACATGATTACTCCTGCCAAATGAAGACATCAGTGTGTGTGTGTGTGTGTGTGTGTGTGTGTGTGTGTGTGTGTGTGTGTGTGTGTGTGTGTGTGTGTGTGTGTGTGTGTGTGTGTGTGTGTGTGTGTGTGTGTGTGTGTGTGTGTGTGTGTGTGTGTGTGTGTGTGTGTGTGTGTGTGTGGCGCAGTGGAAGTGGAAGCGTTGTTAATAGGTGTTAGTAACGGAGGATTCCGTGGCACAGCGCGTCGGTACGATTCCACCGCCCGGGGACTTGTGTTTGATCTCTGGCAAAGGCTTTAAGGGCTGGAAAGAACACACACACACACACACACACACACACACACACACACACACACACAATTGCACGCGCACACACACACAGACACGCATGCACGATTGCATGCAAGTGCACACTCTGCACACACACAAACTCAAACACACTGATTCAGATGCTGTGCACTCCCTAGTGGCACTATATGTTTTTACCACAACCACTAGACATACTGCATGTACATATATACAATCCCATTAAGACCCGAGGCTGATGTCTTCAAATCAGTTTTCTGAAACATTTATTCAGATGGTGCTCAAAACCTGTTGGTGTCAAGGACCCCCAAAATGATATATCTTTGGCCGTGGACCCAAAATATTTCGTTCCACAGATCCCCAGAAGCAAAGATTTTGAAAAAAGAATACAATACAACAATATAGGCTATATTCATGTTTTCTTCTAAAACAGCAGATCTACAAGCTCATAGCATGGCACCATGTGCGCTATGATCTTGTATATCTGCTATCTTTGAATAGCCAAAGAAATGACGCAGATGCGGGTTAACTAAACACACACACAAATATACATGCACACACATTTGTATTACTTGTATTACTGTATATTGGGCTACTATTTGTGAGCACATCAACATTTTTAGGACGATGATTTTAAGAATGCCATTTTTACCTTTTTTTGGGGCATTTCAACCATAAGCCTGAAGCCAATCTGACAGTGGTGTCGTGTGACACCAACCTGAATCATTTACTAACTGTAAATGTTAAATACTTATCAAAGGGACTGGTTGTCCAGGATTAGGACCCGCCGCAGTGGTGTCCGGTAAGAACTTAACCGAGATGTCAACCCTCATGCTTATGCTCGCTTATGAGATATCTGGGTTGTAAGGCCAGATATCCCGACTTGTATGGAAGGCTATGGGTCCCTCTCCGTGAGAGCTGGCTAATGAACGGATGATTTATGTCAGAGTCGAGCTCCTGCTCGCATCTAAACACGGGAAGCGATAATCACCCTTAGTGCATACTGATGTCAGCAGCTAGATGTCTTTGTTGATAGATGCTAAATGTTTTGGTTTCATATATGGGGCTTTCTCCATATATGGACATGAAGGTGAGTGAGGCTCTTTGTAACAGTAAACATATCATTAAAACCTCTTTCAACCATGCATACGACAATCATTTCTCTTATGAGGACCAGGAAAATGGTCCCTCACACTGTCTATTGACTCTATTCCATGCAGGGTTGCCGTGATGCCAGAATAATTTGATAACATTTGGAATTCATCAATATCACTACATCAATATCACTTCACTATGCTTAGTAAAACAGACCTGATTTGCATTGTACTTGATGAGTTGTTTTTCCATCTACGGCCAACTCTCTTCACCAAAAATAGCCGATCTACAAGCTCACAACGCATCACGCTGTGACGCGTTGTGAGCTTGTAGAACAGCTATTTTTGGTGAACCTTCCTCCCAGAATAGGGATGCTGGGGTTCAAGTGGTTAAACATCAAGTATAACGTTGTTTTCAGTCAGTTCTGATGGAAACATATATTTCTCCGTGACATAGCCTACCATATCACCGGTGGAAAGATGTGCATATTTACATCGCGTAATATGATGTAAGATACACAGTCTAAAAGTTAACAGTGTAATTCAGGGATGCTGTGGATGAGAAAGTTATTTACAAGGGTGCCCCGAGTCAAAAAGGTTTGAAAACCCCTGGTCTATTCCTCATATTCTGGCCTACAAAGCCAAAGTGCAGTGACTATGTTTTTGGACACGCCAAATTAGTTGTGTATGCCAAAGGTCAAATTAGCTAAACAGATATACAATTGGTGTAATATCACTTATATGCCGATATCCCTTTTGGCTGAACAGTTGAAACCCTTTTAAACCTATTTATATTTAGCGTCGTAGTTACTGCACTTTGGCAGTAAATAGAGCATCGCAGTGGGCGTGGTTTACTGGTCAAACTAAAAGATATCCCGTTAATTTTCCTCATAGACTTTCACAAAAATATTTATAACAATTATGTTAAGCCTAGAACCAAGCCATCCAGGATTGCAGTGAATCATGACCATAAAACCTTTGTTTCTATGAATAGAACATTTTGAAAATCGCTAAACAAAGGGTAGTTATTAAATGTAGTCAAATAATTTAATATTATATGTTTTCACATAGGATCAAAGATTTTATGGTCATGATTCACTGCAATCCTGGATGGCTTGGTTCTAGGCTTAACATAATTGTTATAGATATTTTTGTAAAAGTCTATGGGGAAAAAGAATGGGAGATGTTTTAGTGGGACCAGTAAACCACTTCCGCTGCGATGCTCTATACTTGTGGGTAGCTCTGGTCCTCAGAACTATAGTAATACACACACACGCGTGCGTGCACTAAAATACATAATGCCCACAGACATTAATGTATGCATGCATGTGAACATATACCGTACAGACAGCCCTAAGCCCTCGATGTCCCTCAGACATACTGTACATTTAGTCACGTATGGAGACTGAAGCATTTGATCATTGCAGCTGCATGCTAGCGGCTATACGTTTGACTCGTAATGCTCTGACAACTGCACACAACATGCAGCGAAACGTTCCTTTCTGCGTTTTTAAGAAGTTATTTTTGGCCTGCTGTGCTGGAGAGGGCTTTCTCACTCGCGGAGATGAGGGGAAATGCGTCCTCGTTGTGTAAACCAGCGGTCTTCAAACCTTTTCATGCTAAGGACCCCCATTTTGACCACGGACCCCCCCCCCCCCATCTGAAAATATTGTGTGGCAGGGACCCCAGAATAGGATAAAAAAAATGTAAAATTATTCCAATCTTTAAATTTTTTTTGTCCTACTTCGTGCCATGCTGTGAGCTTGTACATCTGCTATTTTTGAATAGCCGCCGTATAAATGGATAAAGTGGTTAAAGTGATTAACAAATGAACAAGTATTGCTGAGGACCACCCTGGAACCCCCCCCCCCCCCCCCCCAAGGACCCCTGGGGATCCCCGCCCCCTAAACGACGGAGCAGTTATTACAGGGCTGTTTTAGTTGGCCGCTCTGTTTTCAAACACTCTTAACCAGGATTATTGACATTCAAGAGCTCGACGAAAGCATTTCACCAGCGCTGGGGCCTTTTACTCAGGGCATTAACTCAACACCGCCTGCCCTCCAGGCTTTGTGGTAGAACGGCTGACAGAGTGGCAAACTAAACTGAAGAGAGTGTTGGTTTGAGGGTGGTATAACGTGGCTGCCGCTCTCTCACTGGGCTCCAGAACAGCCCCTTGTGTGCTTTCCCACAGTTCCATGCAGCTGCTAACACAATATCCTGTCAACTCTGTTTCCCCAAATATTGTGAGCCGAAACATTCGCTGTGGATGTGGGCCATATAGAGTTATAATATATCTAGGGGACGGACTGCCCTGCCCCCAGCTATTCATTTTAATTAAAGTTACTCACAAGCGTTACTTTGAAGTACCCGGATGAACGCTCCATTTACGCACTTTTCTTTATTTGAGCACCAAATTTGGTGCCCAAATGCGGAAGACTTGAGCACCAAGCAGGCATACTATGGGTTTCAAACTGTAGTGTAGAAGCATGCTCAGTGGCGTTTTAAATGCGTAAAATCGCTTATTTGTATCACTCGCATCGTATGTGTAATTTACAACAACATCATACTATCCACAGTGTTTGTACTTTTAAGTCTTCCCAAATAGTGTTCTCCTGTGATTGTATCAAAAACCCCCTTGGAGGTATCGTAGTCCACTATGCGGCTCATTTGGAACACAAACAGTATGATGTCATCATGAGCGACACATACTGTATGTACTTTTTTCCCTCCAGAGCGATACAATTAAGCGATTTAGAATTGTGCCCCACTGCGCCCGATTTGAGATGCGGTGGTCTGAAAGAAAAATAAACTCGTCCTGGGATACGATTACATCAGATTAAGGTAATTGAAACACTAGTCTGGAATTCTCCTTTAATTCTCCTTTAAAAGCCACAGACACACTTTGTAGCGGACCCAACTGGACTGTATGAGGTTGGAGACCTCTATACTGTTTTTTTTATTTTTTTATTTATTTGGTACTCAACGTAAAAATGTGAAACTAAGCCAAAAATACATACATAAATCGTGACGTGTTTCCATTCCGACACGTCCCCATTCTGAACACCAGGTTAGCATTCACCAGCGTTAGTTTTACTGGAGGTTAGGATTAAGGTTAGGTTTAGGTGGTCGGAATAGTGGTTAGTGGTGCCGTTTCCTTCAAGCCTTCCTTCTAAACTGAGGCAGTCGCTCAGTGTTTTTAACCCCAAGCACAGCTTAGCTGGGTCCCAATCAAACACATTCCCAGCTGCTGGCGCAATGGCTCCATATTAGGGACTTCCTGTCTCCACATTCATGAACACTGTGAAAATATACATTAAAAAACAAAAGCATGAATCACAGGTTCCGTTACACACTTAACCACTTCAAACCTTGTGTCCCTATTTTGGGAATGTCATAGGCAAATATGACCAAGTATTACACACATGCATGTGGGTGCGCACACACACATGCGTGCACGCACACACGCACACCTCAGTGTTATACCAGTGTGGTCTCACCCTCATCTCATCTGTCATGTTGCCACACACACACACACACACACACACACACACACACACACACACACACACACACACACACACACACACACACACACACTATGGAGCTCCTTCAATGCCTTTAATCTCACCGAATCGAATCTCACACGCGTACCATTACGCGTGAACGCGTGACCAAGTACGCGTTCACACGTGCACGCGTGAACGCGTACACGCGTACACGCGTAACCACTTTAAGTCAATGGGAAACTACATGACGCAACCACAAGTTCAGTCACGCTCGCGGGTATGAGGTACGCGTACGTGAGAGTTTTGGCACTCATGGAGCGTTTGATTATGGCTCCCTGCGTAGCACAGCTCACATGAGCATGTCATGTATATTTCCCTTTGACTTACCATTGTAAGTCACGTGACGCGTCACGTGACGCGACCAGATCAGATGCGACCAGATCAGATGCTCCAACAATGCCAGCTCTCCAATGAAAACTACGTGTGAACCTGTAAAGGTACACGTTTTCGTGTAAAGGTTACATGCTAAATTTAACTTTAATGCGAAAACGTGTACCTTTACAGGTTCACACGTAGTTTTCATTGGAGAGCTGGCATTGTTGGAGCATCTGATCTGGTGGCATCTGATCTGGTCGTGTCACGTGACGCGTCACGTGACTTACAATGATAAGTCAATGGGAAATATACATGACATGCTCATGTGAGCTGTGCTACGCAGGGAGCCATAATCAAACGCTCCATGAGTGCCAAAACTCTCACGTACGTGTACCTCATACCCGCGAGCGTGACTGAACTTGTGGTTGCGTCATGTAGTTTCCCATTGACTTAAAGTGGTTACGCGTGCACGCGTGCACGTGTGAACGCGTACTTGGTCACGCGTTCACACGTTCACGCGTAATGGTACGCGTGTGAGATTCGATTCGGTGAGATTAAAGGCATTGAAGGAGCTCCATACACACACACACACACACACACACACACACCCCCTGTGCCAGGCGTGCCATCTGCCCACAGATCAGCGGCGTGTTGGAGGGGTTAATTGCACCGCGATCGTCTAATCAGTCTGATCCCATCTTCAGACGGATTGTTCTTCCTCTCTGGCAGCGATTAGCGGGGCCTGCTTCCTGTGTCCCCAACGTCAACGTCTCCTGTTTGTGTCCAGGTCCGTTCGCTGGCCAGCGGCATGCCATTAAGACAAGCATCCAGCTCATTACCGGGACGACGTGCGATAAGATACCCCACTCTCTAGATCAGGGGCCTTCAACGTTTTCCAGGCCAAGGACAGGGCCGTGCGGAGACCACTGCAGGGGCAGGTGCTCAAAGCTCATAAAAGGGCACATTGAGTGCCGATTTTGTGTTTGTGTGTGGGGTGTGTGTGTGTGGGTGGGGTCCTTCGGGCCATATCACACCAGAAATGTAGTACGTAATGGAAGCAAGATGTTTCCCCTATCTCTACCTCCATAAACCACAAACAGCCTAACATGTTAACTGTATGATGAGGGCAAACTAAAGCCAGTAGCCAGTCTACTTAATTATCATCACATGGAAATAGGGGAATGATTGTTTTCCCCTATTTACAATGAATGGAAATGGAGCCTGACTCTGTATAAACCAAAGCTAACATCAGAGGCAAAGGTCATTAACCGGACACAATCCCATCTTAACGGACACATGATTTAACAGAGCCCATTAGATGACGCCGAGCACATCTGGAACTGAACGCAGATGGATTGATAGCAACTAAGTACATTTACTCAAGAATTGTACAATTTGAGGTGCTTTTACTTTAGCCTACTTGAGTATTTGCTTCCTTTTTTACAGGCAAATATTGTACTTTTTTTGTCCACAACAATTATTTGACATTTAATTGGATCTTTATTTAGAAATTCACATTAGCCAACTGGAAAAAAAGGGCTCCTCAGACTCCGAGCAAAGGTCTCTGCCAGGCCGGGTTGCCTACCAAGGGACACAAGCTTTGGCTGGGAGTAATAGCTGTGGTGTAATGTTGTTACCTGGCATTGAACAGCTTGCTGTTGATGTTAAATATCTGAAAACACAAATTAACATGAATCCAAAATACACTGATGATCGTGCTGTCCAAACGATAAAACTACATGGAATCTATGAGAAGGTTGTGGGGGTCCCTGCTCCATCTCTCTCTCAACTAAGGGGTCCTTGGCCTGAAAACATTGAAGACCCCTGAGGTAGATTATGTGAATAACCCTTACTACTGTGTTACACGCTGTATTGTATGACTTGAGAATATTGTTCAGTATAGTCTTAACGCAAGCTCCTACAGTTTTCATCGCCTCTAAATAATAATACCTCGACAATTGCCACGTGGACACATTTTTCATCCCGGTGTCTCTATTCTGGGCATGTCACAGGCAAATGATCACCAAGTGTAAAAAATAGGCCATTCATTTATGAAGAAAACATGAATAGATGAAATACGGAAATATACATACAATAAATAATACAGCAACGAAGGTTTTTGGCCAGCCAGCAAAGATATGCTCTTGCTTTTATGTACGAGTCATTGAATTATCCATTCTGATTTGTTGGGGTCATGACCTCGCGCGTGCGCACACACATGCACGCGTGTGCACGCATACTTGCACTCACATTCTCTGAGGCTGGCATCTCAGATCCCCTGAGATGTCCCCCCCTCTGTCTAAGGTTTACTGTCCCTCATGCTTTGTTAGTGAGGACACTGTCTGTCTGTCTGTCTGTCTGTCTGTCTGTCTGTCTGTCTGTCTGTCTCTTGGACAGCTTTGATGATGTTGCTGCCGGGTCTCCTCACTCTCAGCCAATCAAAGCACTCGCTGGGTGCCAGGGCTCTTGGTTGCAGGGTTTTGGCAGCAAAGCTCAGAGTGGTGTTTTTTTTTTTACTTATAAGTCTCTGTCGGGCAGAAACCTCCTATCTCCACAACTGTTACTTTTCACGGTTCAAATTCAAAAACGGCAAAAGTAGCAGATCTACAAGCTCGAAACGGATCTGCTACATTCGAGGCTTTGTGTGTGAGGCTGCAGTATGATCAAGTAGGGCGTTCATTTACGAGAAAAAAAAAACACAGTTTAAATATGTAGTATGAAAATATAAACAAAGACAAAAATAAAAACATGTAAAAGGCCTGTATTCAGAACTTTACTGGAGTGAACGTTTTTTTGTTAACCCATTAAAACTAGGAAAGCATCTGTGTCATCATTACAAACGTTAGCGTTGTTCAAAAATGACAGACGTACAAGCTCACAGCGCATCACTTTGTGCTTTAGCTATGTTTAAACATTTCGCAGACTCTGCCACAGGTCTTAATGGGTCTAGCACGGTACTAAAGTAAATGTACTCTATAGTTACTTTCCACCACTCACTGGTGGCTGCTGCAGTGGCTGCTTGCTCTCGGCCAATCAAAGCTGCTCGCTGGGTGCCATGACGGCCTCATGAATCTATAGCAGTGTTTTTCACCCTAGCTGACAAGAAAGAACAAAAGGAAAAAAAAAGTGCCCAGGAACCAATCCCAGTGTCCTTATTCAGCCATTCATGCCTGGCTGCAGTGTGGACCCCCTGATTATCACCACGGAGACAGAAACACACACACACACACACACACACACACACACACACACACACACACACACACACACACACACACACACACACACACACACACACACACACACACACAATGAAATATCGCCACAGTCGGGCAGAAACCTTGCGTGTCCGTGTTTCAATTTATATGTTTTTTTCCCCAGCACTTAAAGGAATACTTTGGTCGCATTCGTGAGCCAACCATTCAATAGTTGTCGTGTGTACTGTGGTAGTAGACCAATGCAAAACTATATCAAATAAGGATATACACTTCGAAACACCGCTGACAATGTAGTATTCACTGAGAGGCCTACTAATGAGAATGTTTTAAATATAGTTGTGCATCTTAACACAAGCACAACTATTATTTAAAGGTAGGGTAAGTGATTTCATTTAATTCAAATAATAACAAAATGGGTCTATGTTCTGTTCTGATCGTACTAGTTACTATAGAGTGTTTGTTCCATATTTGGACTTCAGCCTTATCTCCTGTGAGGATAGAAAAACAGTTTCAAAAACTCTTGGGTGACAGGTTTTCCTCCAATCAGGATAGAGTGGAACCTTCCTCCAATCATGGTCAAGTGGGGGTGGGCCTTATGCACCAAGGCCCCCCCACTTGATCATGATTGGAGGAAGGCCCCCGCCTGTCACCTACATGAAAACTGAAGTGAAAGCACTTACCTGTAAAACATGCTCTTTGAACCTGGATCCTGTCCTATTAAAGTAGGACTGTCATCTAAAGGGGTACTGTCAAAGTAATCTTAAAATATTAGTTAATATGTTTATGATGTCATTGTGAGAATGCGCAATTATATAATCAAATCAAATTAATTGACTGTACTTAGACTACTTACTGTACTGGTCTGGTCAGCTGTTGTTGGGGGGCGAGGGGCAGATTACACGGTGACATGAGTTCAGTCTATTTCAGACCGTTTTCAGAGAGACCACATGACCTATACTGTATCATACTATTATAATTTTGGGGCGTGTCAGCGGGCCTTTGACTGAAATGGTCAAATATTGGATTATTGGCTCAGGAATGTGACAAAAACTAAAACTTTCCATTAATTCAGGGCTTTATGGGCTGAGCAATTGATAGGAATAGTTACGAGGTTACCACCCGACAGCGACGATATAGCAGCCAGCACAACATGACTGGATCTGTTTACGTGGCAAGATAGGAGAGAGACACATACAGAGAGACAGAGAGGGAGAGGGGAGTTTGGAAAGGGAAAAGGAGAAGAAGATGAAACATTGTGAGGATGTGGAATGCAGCCATTTTTGGCCTGTGTGTGCAGGGAGAGAGAGAGAGAGCTCTAATTGGAATGTGTTGAGCGATCATAATTTCCCTCAAAGCTGTCGGGACGGGGACCTTTTCATGTTTATATTATGCATATGCATGGACCGAGGCAATCAGTCCCAAAACCGGATACCAAAAATCCACATAGGCTCCCATTATGAGGTATTTTCCAGAGCCAGCACGCGTGTTTGACCTCTGATGTTAAAGCTATACGCTATGTAACCTTCCTGTTCTGCCCCGGATTTGAACTCTCCTGCGCACAAGCTGATTTATTTATTTATTTTTACCTTTGAGCTAATAAATGCCTGCCTGCATGCTTGCTCCAAAAATGTCAACGTCAAACACCAGAAACAGGGTCGTGTCAAAAGTTGTGTCCACACTAGACGACACACTGGATCTAAATCAGGGGTCTTTTCAACGTTTTCAGGCAAAGGACCCCTTAGTTGAGCAAGAGATGAAGCAGGGACCCCCACAACATTTTCCTAGATTCCATATAGTTTCACTGTTTGACAGCACTCATCGGTATATTTTGGATTCATGTCAATTTGTGTTTTTAGATATTTAACCACTTGAACCGTCAATACTTAATAAACTTGACCTTACACTCTGTACTTAGTCTGCTCTTTTCCCCCTCCACACCAAACTTCTTGCCGAAAATAGCGGATCTACAAGCTCACTGCGAGGCGTTGTGAGCTTGTAGATTTGCTAATTTTGTCTTAAGTTCTCGGGCTCTCAGGTTCAAGTGGTTAATATAAAAAAGAGAAAAAAGCTTCTATCACACAAAGATTTGGGGTCCCGGACCCCCTGTTGAAGACCCCTGATCTAAATGTCTCAATAGAAGAGCAGGGAGATCAAATACAACCACCCCAATCTATCCATGAACAGTGTTTGTGGCACATTTGGTGCAGATTGAATCAACCGTGCGTCTCGCAGCTTGTAGGTCAGCTATTTCTGCTATTTGTATGACCTTATCTGACTTTGAAGTCTAAATCTACCCATGAAGGTGGATTCTGCTTTTCAATGGGAATGGAGTGGCGTCTTGCCATTTGCGGGTTTCTGCAAAAATATACGCTCCATTCTCCATGAAAATTTGAAAGGCAAAACGGGGAAAGAAACCTGTGGAAAACATGCATTTTCAGGAAAAGAGCAGTAAAGACTTGAAATGGCACATTATGTAAAATACTCATAAACAGGAACCTAACTAATGTTTAATAGAAAAGATGACGTGTAACCAAAGAAAACATTCATCCACACAACACTGATGATAAAAGTCTGCAAATGTATCTATAAAATCTGTGAGCAAGTTTAATCTGCGACATCATTTTATTACAATATGGCCTGACAAACATAAAGACCCCTGCCTCAGTGAAAGCACTAGGACTCCAAACGTCTCGACACACACACACACACGCACACGCACACACGCACGCACGCACGCACACACACACACACACACACTCCAATAATATGATGCCAGAGTCATTGCTGTTCCTCACAGTAATGTGCCGGGAAGACCAAGGCGAAAGAAGAAGCCTCGTGATCCGAAATAATGAAACGGTTCTGTGGCGCGTTTCCCTTATCAGCCAAATGAAGAGTCATATTATCTTCAAAAGGAGGGGAGGGTAAACCCAAACTCCCCCCTCCCTCCCTCGAGCTGCAGCGGCAGAGCTGCAATATACCCGCCAAGAGACCCTGGTAATTTTCTCTGGCATCTTATTATTCTGTTCTCTGCCATGTAATATGCAAATTCAAACGAGGTCATGCAGAAGTCATATTGGAGGGGAAGAGGGGTGGGGGATCCCTCATTCAAGTTAATTTGAGAAGCGGTTGGAATTGTTTTTCCTTTTTTGCCATTTCAGTAGACGAGGTTCCGAAGTTAACTAGTTGGGGCTCTGTGGTGCTTTGCAGAGGACCTAACTGGACCGTTTGATCTCTCTTTGGTTTATTGTTAAGCCCATGGCTACTGCGTTAACACCAATCCCATGGCTATATAGGTTTGAGAACTGGAACTGGACGAACTTGAGGAACTTGATCCAACATTGAGGAACCAGATTTGGTTCCATCACGTTTGGAAATCCGTTTTCTGAACATTTTTATATTTTTCACACTATCAGAGCTGGTATAAGGACTTCACGTCTTCTATAATCACAAATACCGGTGGTTCTTTGTAACTCTGAGAGCGTTTCAGATCGGCAAGGGTCCATTTGGAATAGGGCTGTCACAATTATTACATAATCGTCTAATCGTGATTATTTGACATTATCGCAATTATTTTGTCATAATCGTCATAATCGTGAATGTTGAAAAATGTCAGAATTAGTGGAAATAGCAGATCTACAAGCTCACAACGCGTCGCATCGCGACGCGTTGTGAGCTTGTAGATCGGCTATTTCCACTATCAATGTTATTTTTTAAGTAGTAAGTTGTCAAATATGTCAGTAATGTATTTGTATATTTAGGTTCTGTGTCATATCTACCATATGCAACTTCAAAGCCTAAAAGCCAAACAGAAATGTAATTATCAACGACAAATACACAATTAAATCGTTAATCGCCAATTATTTGAGTGACAATTAATCGTCATGTAAAATGTCATATCGTGACAGCCCTAATTTGGAAACCCAAATCCATAGATTTTTTTTTATAAAACCCACAGCCACAGTTAACCACTTTCAACCTGGTGTGGTGTCCCTATTATTAAATCTAACCAGTGAAAAGTATTACAGTAAAAGCTTCTGACCATTATAATAACCTTTGGAACACAGCTTCTGTTTTTCCATTCCCTCAAAAGTCGTTTTCCACCCGACAGCGTTGAACTAATATGTTGTGATGCAACGATGAGAAATGTTTCTTTAGCGCATGTTTGCAGTCCTTGATCTCTGCCCCCCCACCCCCTCTGGAAAACCAAATACACATTCCCGAAAAACACACAACCCTAAAAAAATACACAACCCCAGATACCGCAAGCCCAGAAAACGCCGTCCTGAGATCCGCAGCGATCTCTTATAGCTGCTGTAAATATTGACACAGGACTCTTCCAGCACTGGGGGCCGATGATCGCCCCTTAACCACTTCAATTATTATACGTTTGTTTCTTTTAAACGGCGAGAAACAGCCCGATCTACAAGCTCTACAACGGGTCGCTCTGCATCACGTTATACTATAGCTTGTAGACCAGGCTATTTCCTGCTAGTCATGGTTCAACGAAGTAAATAAAGGGGCTTAAGTGAGTTAATGCCGAACAAATGTGGGGTCCCCCCCCCTGGTCCCTGGGGGTTGACGGCAGGGCTGTCCCAGATTCACAGCCAGTTCACATCAGCAGCACGGAACAAGCAGTGGGAAAAGAGCAGTGGTAGAATGTAACTAAGTACTCAAGTAGTGTACTTTGCAGGAGCACTTTACTCATTTTCAGGTATTTGCTCCTCACAAATGCTTATTTAAAAGATAGAGGTTTGGGCTGCATAGAGTTTGGGTTGCTACGCGGCCCACACACCGATGTCGCACCGCAACCCCTGCAACCGAGCGATGTCAGACGACCTTTTGCCCCCGGGCTACTATTTGGAAATATACAGTAGTTATGTTGAAGATTTAGGTTATTATACAAAACTATGTACAACCACATTAACCACTTAAACTCACTTTTATATTTTGGCTATTTGACAATAGCCGATCTACAAACTCACAACGTGAGTGAATGTGGCCGCATTTTACTTGTAGCCTAACAGAGTGTTTCCAAATGTTGATATCTTGCTTGAGTAAAAAAATAAAGAGTACCTGTTCCACTACTGCTGTTGTAGTTTTGCAGTCCAAACAGTGATGGGAGGGGTCGTGACCTCTCTGTTAGGGTGAACATTGGGACCACATGGTGGGTGTTTTCACAGAGCTGCTGGGACCCCCGGGGCGGGCAGCGGTGGAATGCATGCATGTCCCCTTCCCCACCTATCTCTACATCCTATCTGTAGCTCTGTGACATGGCTCGTACACCCAATGATCTGACTAATTAGGATTGCTGTTGGTTAGACTCTGGGAGTGGGTCTGGTTTCTTAGCTCCATGAACCCTATGCGTCCCTATTTTGGGCATGTCATAATAGCTGAAGATTCTGCAAAAAAATAGGCAAACATTTGCAGAAAATATCAGATGTACAAGCTTCCCAGCTTCCTCGTGTCCCCATCGCGACTGACACAGTCTTGGGTCGGCAACCCAGTCTGGTGGAGACCTGCAGAGTTGTTCACTGTTTTAATTGATTTTATAAGGATTTCATTGCTTATGGTAATGAAAGTAGTCCATTAATTTACAGCAGAATCAATATGTGGTTACTGCATTGTCTATTTCTCGCTTTTTTCAAAAACTGGTTAGCTGTAATGGACACTGTTTGTTTACAAGGCTCAAGGCTGCAATGTTTGATATAAAAAGCTATGCAGATTGACATAAACCAGGTGCTCTGAGCCTTTGATTAGACTGCAGTCATGTTATTGAGTTCAGCGGTCATTATTCAAAAATAACAGACTGATGAATTCAGCGATTGACAAATCAGAGTCAAGCATTCAACCATGCCGTCTAAGGCCCCATATACTGTACACGAAGACGATACACTGGGTCGTTTCCAAAACGTTTACTGTACAGACGGAATTGTCTCAAGAAATGCAAGTCTCTACATGAAACCACTGGCCGTCTCCAGAAGGCACCAGAACCACTGTAGTATATATGCCAGGCCTCTGAGTGGTGCTGTAAAGCTGCCACAAAGCACCAAAAAGAGAGAAGAAGAGAGCAATGTTGTTATTTTTTTGCCTTTCTTTATATCATGTCCACTTGTTGCTGACGGAGGTAGTGTGGGAGGGAGGAGTACAGTTTGCTGTAAAAGCCCTATTGTACTCAGTAGCACAAACGCAACATTTTTGATGTTGTTGGGAGGGGCGGGGGGCTCGCCGCATAGGGAGAGGTTGTGCTGCAACATCATAGTTTCGGAAATTATGCGTATTCGGCTGTACATACAGAGACGCGACGGCGCCGTCTTCAGATTGATTTGCTCTGGGATTCAAAGATGTGCGTCTTTGGGCACCCAAGATGCCGGCTCCGTGTAGCAGAAAGGTCTAAACGATTAAGAACTAGTGCGGAATCACCCAAATATGTTTTTGTATGGACGCCGCCTAATAAATATGTATTATCAGGAGCCAAAGCCCCAGTTTTCACTTAAGAGTGGCGCCAAAATTAAAGGCCATGGGGGTATCCAAAATCATTACGGACCACCTGCCATTACATTACATTATGACTAGGAGTTATCCTGTGGGCAACGTTGACATTTTGAACTAGAGTAAAAACCCATGGCGGTTACTATAATTATTAAGGTACATGCTCCGGGGAGTATTAATGTGCGCTCGGCGAGTTCCGCGTATTTGATTTTGAGACGTATTGTGTTGAAAATGTAACTCTTATCCCACAGTGTAAATGTGGCACGAGAGGAAAGACCAGCAGGGTCGCCAAAAACCAGCAGGGGACCATCGTCCCAGTGAGCACATGCACACTCAGCAGATCTGATGGCAATATACACCCCATTAGAAGGCAGTGGGGTTACCCAAATCAATAGGGTTCATACTCTGAGGCGCACGAGGGGCTGTGTTACACTGAAAGCATTTGTTTTGTTTGATCTAATGTTAACTCATACAGTGCCCCGGGCCACAAGTGGCCGCTAGAGTGCCAGAAATCTCTCTATAGACCTTCGCTCTAGCTTCCGTCGACACTGTCCCAAGTGCCTTGGGATTTCACTCCAGCCAATGCTATGTGGGACGAGAGGAGGAAGCTAGCTGACACGTAGCCAAAATGCTAACCCCTTTAGAAGCCCGATCTAAAGCTATTTCAGTCGCAAAAAACGTTCTCTTTGGGTCTGGGAACACAATCCGGAGAAAATCCTGTCTAAAGATGTGATTTATTATTGGAGTGGGCGGCGCGATGCGGCCGTTAGCGCGACTACGGCCCGTGTATGGCCGAGTGTTGGCCCGGACCATGGATGGACGTTTAGACCGGGGCTTCGTTGAGGCCTCCGATTAAATAATTCATTTTATTAAATATCCCGGACTACTTCGGGATAGGCACCCCGGAATAAGTCACACCGCCGACAGTATAGATTGAGGTTTTTTTGGGGGGCTCTAAACTTTATTTTAAACCATTTTCAATGGAATAAATCATCGGACCATCTAGCGTCTCTCGTTGGTAAGCGCTGGACGAGCAAGGACCACCCACTTTGCTCCAAGCAGCTCGGGGTAAGTAAAATAGCAAATAAAATATTGTATTGGATTGAAATAAAGCCGAACTTGTTCGGGATAGGCACAAAAAGGGTTAAGATTCTAGTCTTCTATTTTGTATTGTTGTTGAGGTTTTTTTTATTTATTTTTTTTGCATTGTTATATTGTGTATTGTGATGTGATTGACAATTAATTACTGCAAAAAAAGCCATAAAGGTGACCACCTACTGAAAAGACGCAATGCAGCTCTCCTCTTCCTAACACCCAACATCGGGCTGGAGTGTAGGAGAGTGTGTGTCTGACAACCCTGTTGTTTACCACCTGATTGGATTGTTCCCACAACCAAGAGAGAAGTCCATGTTCACGGCTGTTTCGGCTATTTGTGTAAATAATAATGTCACAACATTTGAGCAGCTGATAGGTAGCATTTTGAGCCATCTCCTATTTCTATAGCGTGTACATCCTCTGGACATGACGCTAGTACAGTATTTCACAGGTACTTACCCCCCAATCTAACCTTTGATGCTGAATGCCAAGCAGGGAGGAATTGGTTCCAATTTTTTATAGACTTTGGTATGACCCTGCCCTCCCAGCACTCTAACCACAAGACCACTGCGCTGGCAATGACATCCAAAGCCCCTCCGATGATACTGATACCCTGTCCTTGTTCCGTGGTAGTGGTGTATTGACCTGCACAGCATGTAGCATACCGTAAGGTCACCATGTCTCCCTGTTAGCATGTGACCTGCAGCAGACAGCCATGCCTGTCCCCTGTGAGTCCTGTCTGTCTGTCTCCTCGTGACAATCGATACACCAATCTCTGTCCCATCCTCTTGGGACGTGTGTGTGTGTGTGTGTGTGTGTGTGTGTGTGTGTGTGTGTGTGTGTGTGTGTGTGTGTGTGTGTGTGTGTGTGTGTGTGTGTGTGTGTGTGTGTGTGTGTGTGTGTGTGTGTGTGTGTGTGTGTGTGTGTGTGTGTGTGTGTGTGTGTGTGTGTGCGCGTGTGTGTGCATGTGACTGAGAGAGAGAGAATCCGTATGTATGCTTGATTTTATTTTGAGATTGTGCATCTAGTCTTATAGTCCATAAACGTTTGACTAATATCATGCTCAAATATTGCTGTGATCAGCTATTTTCTAATATGTATAGGGTTAAAGTGGTGACACTGATTTAGAATCTGTGTTAACACTTTTTGTTTTTGCAGAGGACCCGCTGGAACCCCCTCGAGGACCCCCCCCCCATGCAGACCCACACTCTAGGTTTGCCATGTATCACAACCCCCCCCCTTCTCCCTTCCCCCCATAAGGTGTCACTCTCCATGTTTGCACCCGTTTGCACACGTTCAGGGTCAGTGCATCTCTAGTGGACTTCTCTGGAGGATGCAGCCATGCGGTTCGCTGTCCACCTCATCAGCTGCGAGTGTGCATCGCACATGTGTGTGTGTGGCGACGTGTCTAAATCGCGGGGGGAGGTGTAGGGACATGACCTTTTCAATTCATTTCCGACGGGACTAGTCACGTGGTTATCTGGCATCCGGCGTGTCGCGCAGCCAGACTGTTGACTCCCGCGATTTGCAAATGCTCCTGTCATACAGTCTGGGGCAACGGAAGTCTTATGATGAGTATCCAGCATTAGAAGCTTTAAAGCGGAAGTGAAGCCTCTTCCCCACTTCCGTTTCATTCTTGCGCACATTTATCCTAGTATAAATAAAAATCATCTAAGCATTCATAGCCTGCTGCTTATCAGAAATGATATTTTAAAATTTAGTTGTGTGAACGGAAAAGTCAGCTTTCAGTACTCGCCGTTCGGGAGCTGTAGTTCCAGACTCTATATAGCATTCAGAGATTGTAGAATAGTTGTCTGGCTACACAAGACTAGACGCAAGGTCTCCAACAGACAGCGTGGGGGAGAGTGGGGGAGACGGTGGGGATCCGACACTGCATTAATTGTAAATGGGAGTCGTCGGAAACACCCCGCACCTATGGTCCCCCCACGCGGCACATTGAGTGACTCCCTTTGAACATGTATGCAGTGTCGGATACCCCCCCTCCACCCCACACTGCAAAAGTGTCAAAAGTAGCTTAGATCTAGCTGCTACTTGTTACGATATTTTGGGGCTTTTTGCCTTTATTGATTGATAGTACAGAAGGCAGACAGGAAATAGAGAAGAGAGAAGAGAAAGACGGGGAGTGACACGCAGCAAAGGCCGCCAGGATCGGGACTCAAACCCGTAACACGCTGTCAGGCTCAGGCATCAGAGCATATATGATATGCGCCTGGACCACTAGGCCAGCGGGCACCTCTAGCTCTGCTACTTTTGATAGTTATGTGTGACGCTGATCAAGTTTTCAATTGAGAACAATATTTTTTTAATCTTTATCTTTATAGCGCCCGGTCGGATTGCCCTTTAACCACTTTCAACGATTATACGATTGTAACGTATTTATGTTGGGACCCCCCTCTAAATATTTCACATCTCAAGGGGTTTATCCTAATAAAGAAACTTGAATCATCATTGTATCTGTCAACTGTAGGGTGTGTCACTATGACCGCTGAGGCATGTCTTGTCTTCTGTGTGTGTGTGTGTGTGTGTGTGTGTGTGTGTGTGTGTGTGTGTGTGTGTGTGTGTGTGTGTGTGTGTGTGTGTGTGTGTGTGTGTGTGTGTGTGTGTGTGTGTGTGTGTGTGTGTGTGTGTGTGTGTGTGTGTGTGTGTGTGTGGTACATCAATGGAGTCACCATGCTGGCTTGAGGTCGTGGGATATGAGAAGGTCAGCTCTGTTTGGATTTGATCAATGACTACAGAGACTGGATGTCTATTACACACACACACACACACACACACACACACACACACACACACACAGTCGTCTGGGTCAGATAAATGTAAGCTCATTGATCAGACAAGGAAAGGGAAAAACGGAAATAGCGGTTCACCGCTGTCTCACCTGTGAACCTATAGGGACGTACGTGTGTGGGTGTGTGTGTGTGCATGCGTGCACGAGTAAGTCGTGATCAAGGCAGAGATTACAGACATGATGTTTACTGGTTCACACCACTGCTAGAGATCACACACTGATCTGATGCTCATGTCCTTCACAGCAGGGTGGCGCGCACATGCACGCTCACACGCACACACGCACGCACGCACGCACAGTAGGCCTAATTCTTTCCACCTTTGCACCTCTCTTCGCCTTCTATAGCTGATTGTGAGCTTGTAGATCTGCTATTTCTTAATTACTCTGAGGAACCCCTAGGGGTCCCGGACCCCCCCTGGTTTAGACAGATGCTAGCTTCATTATTTACTTGGTATCCTATAGTTTCTAATATATACAGAAAGATTATAGACGGCATGTTGTTTTAGACAGATGCTAGTTTCGTTGTTTAGCTGGCATCCTATAGTTTCAAATGTTCAGAATGTTATTTAGCATGTTGTTTAGAGCAGTGGTTCTCAACCTTTTCAGGCTGCGACCCCCAAAATAATTATATTTTAACTGGGGACCCCCCACCCTGACGAGCACAAAGAGTTGAGGCATTACATTTGGTATAACACTGTTCTATTGTGAAAATGGCAGATCTACATGCATTGTGAGCATGTAGATCGGCTATTTTTCACAATTTCTGCCTCTAGTATTTGACAATTTGGCCAATGTTTAATTTGCCATTTTTGAGGCATTAAAAAGTCCTTAAATTGTCACTTTAGAAATATGCTATACAATTAAACTTATGTTGGTTTATTTACTGTTGAGTGAGAAAACAATGTTGTACATTAAGTTAATCATCTGGTGACCCTCCCAAATAATGTGTGGACCCCCTGGGGGTCCCGACCCAGAGGTTGAGAACCACTGGTTTAGAGCTACGGTAGGTTCATTGTTTTTCTGGTATCTTTGAGGCACTCCGTTGTTCTCTCTGCACTCTACTCGTGTGACTATTTACCTTGTTGTGTGTTGACTATTAATAGAGTTGTTTACTCTGCTTATTCTGATGCGCTCTGGATAAGAGCGTCTGCTAAATGCCAACATTGTAAATTGTAGCGTCCCCAATAAATAAGAATGTTTATCTGAGACGCTCTTTCATCCTTCATTTTGAAGTGACGTTTTTTTCCTCCACTTCGGTGGTATTTAAACCTTGTTATATTTATAGCTGTGCACCCATTGCCTAAACAAAAAGACGTCCAGGGGAAGAACACCTTTTTTTTCGTAATTCCAAATTGTATGTCTGCACATTGGAGCATACTTTTTTTGTGTGTGTGTATACTGTATAGCCTACGTGCATGTGTGTATTGGTGTGCAAGGGGGCAGGATTAAGTGTACATTTTGTATGTATACAGTACATCCTTGTGTGTGTGTGTGTGTGCGTGCGTGTGCGTGTGCGTGTGTGTGTGTGTCACAGTACAGCTGGTTGTGTGGAGCTTCATAATTATCAGTCTCATTAGGATCCAGCCTCCCTCTGTGTGTGTGTGTGTGTGTGTGTGGATATTCTCTGTCCAGGGGGACATTTAATCCACTGTCATGCATGTGGGCTGGAAGTGGGGGATCACACATCCCTGCCGGGGTCCTGGGTGGGTCCTTGCGTGTCCCTGGGTGTCTGTGGATTACCTGCCTCTACCGTCAGCTGAGGCCGGGCACGTGCACATAGACATCAAAGCCCTTTTACCCGTCTGTAAAAAGTGCCCTCGTCAGACAATGGATGCAGTTTTTACTATGGTGAAAGCTTCCCTCTCTCTCTTTCTTTCCCCCCGACATGGTCGAGGCAGATGGCCACCCACCCAAGAACCCCATGGGTCTGCTTCACGTTTCTTCCTGTTCATTTGGGGAGTTTTTCCGTTGTCACTGTCACAAGATGTCTTGCTCAAGGTGGGTCGGGTCTCTGCTCTACATGTAAAGTGTCTTGAGACAACTTGTTGTGATTTGATACTTTAATACCAGTAAGACAACACTAAGGGCGAGAAGTGTAAACAACAGAGACCGATACAATACAGTATGTCCATATATGGGCATTTCCCGATTGGACTTAATATTGATGACATGCAGCCAGGGATCTCCATATAAGGGCATAAAAGGGCCAAGGACGGAATTAATTTGCAAATGTGATTCGCGCCACGACAACCATGCTGGTTATCATGAGACTGACACAATATGTCCATATATGGGCATTCCCAGATATGAGCTTAACAATCATGGTGCCAAACTCGTTCAGTAACGAGTTAAGGCCACTAGGTGTCACCATGCCAAAAGGAGTTGTCTCGTCCAGAGACGAGACAACAAAGGGTTAACTGTACGTGCTGCCTCCTGCCCTCTGAATGACCCGAGTCCATACGTCACCCCGTAGCAGAGAGAGAGAGAGAGAGAGGAAAAAAGGCATGCGCTGGTTGCATTGTTTTCCATTCTACTCTGAAACATAAAAAGGGCTTTATCTCTGAATGAGGTAAAAAGAACGCCAGGGAAGCAGAGATCTGATTGTTTTCACGGCGACACTATAGCGCGATGGTCGGCTCCCGTTTGGATTTTAGTTTCGCGAGCTTTTGTAAACAAAGGGATTATCTTCCTCAATCGTCAGTGGACACCCACGTGCACACGCCCGAAGCTTCCGAGGCTCTTCAAAATAAAGCGTGAGTGAACGGCGGCAGCAGCAACAGTTAGAAATGTTATAAACCTGAGCAGCCCATGTGTTAATATTGCTGACATGCATCAGGGACAAAGGGACAAGGACAGAATTAATTTGCAAGTGTGGTTGCTGTGCTAATTGAATTGAATTGAATTGAAAATGCCCCCTTTCCATGCCATACCCGAAAGCAGCATTCAAGAGAATTGCCTTGTCCAAACTCTCCTGAACTTGAATGCAGCATATAAGATGCTGCATTGGCTTGATATTGGCTTGATTACGGTATATTTAGTTCAGTGTGGTGTCACGCACCGAAAATAGCCGACCACCAAGACGCTTTGTGAGCTTGGAGATCGGATACTTTTTTTGATATTTTCGCCCAAAAAAGTGCCATTTCAAAAAGTGTCAGGCCCTGCCTCTCTAATAATTATGCTCTGCACGTCCCTGAGCTGAGGTCCAGACGGACAGCAGGTGTGTGGGTCTGGGTGGACATTTCATTTTACACATGACCTGATCAACTTGAAAGAGAGTTCTCTTAGAGCGTTGGTTCCAATCAGCTTTTCCCCTATGGATCCCTGTGGGAGGAGCCATGCCTTTTGATATCCAGCCTCTCTGCTCATTCATTATCAGGCACGTGCACACACATAGACATCAAAAGGGGCTTGAGCCGCTGCCCTTTTATCTGTCTGTAAAAATGTCCCTCTCCAGACCATGAATGCAGTTTTTTACTATGGTGAAAGAAATGCAAATGCCCCCTTTCAATACCATATTCCTGAAGGCGATATTCAAGAGAATTGCATTGTCCAAACTCTCCTGAAGTTGAATGCAGCATCTTATGTTGAAAGAATTGCCCTCTCTGTGTAGAAATACATGCTGTACGCCGCATCTCCAGAATTCACTTGATTACGCTTAGTTCAGTGTGGTATCAAGCACCAAAAATAGCCGACCTCCAAGCTCACCAAAAGGCCCTTTTAGAACTTTCAGCCCCTGCCTCTCTAACATTCTCTGCACGTCCCTGTCTGGTGGGGATGTGTTTTATCCCTGCTTCTGGTCACACTGCATTAAATACATGCATTTCCTTTTGGGAAATGTAGTCTGATATGCTTGATATTTAAAAACATTTTTACAAATGCAAACCCATGGAAATCATTGTTTCTTTGTTATGCGTGTCTTGCAGGTATGTAAGGATTCACTTTGCATTTTATACTTTGTTTTTGCATGATTCAAAGTGCAATTCTACAGTGATCGCACACAGGACATATTCATGCAGCCAGGTGTAAATGGGACCAGGAATTCACAATAATATTCTTAGCAAATATTAATAATAGCATACTACCCATACTGCACTGCAGCAACACATGCACCCTCACAAAAAGACAGATACGCACAAATTCTCTCACTTATTATCTCTCTCTCACATTCTCTCTTTCACATATACTTAGTTACACACGCACACACACACACACACACACACACACACACACACACACACACACACACACACACACACACACACACACACACACACACACACACACACACACGCTCACAGATGAGATTTGCAGAGATCAACACATCAAACACAAGGGAAATTACAGCAGTATGAGGCCGCCTCAACTGGCAAGTGTCTGCTTGCGTGTCTTTGTGTGTGCACGAGTGTGTATGTGCTTGCGCACACCCATCTGCTTATAAAAACATTACATTCTCCTTGCACGTGCGCGTGGGCGTGTCCGTACGGCCTCCCGTACCACGGATCCCATCCCACACATCCCGGTCCTGCCCGTCCGGACGACGTGCTCATGAATATCTGCGCGTGATAAAACGTCATTAATAAGACCTGTTCCCCCTGCCGTTGATCCACGCTCATTCCTCCCACTAATGCCTCGACTTAACATGCCTACATGCTCACACATCTGTGTCACAGCACAGCCGCACAGCTTCAAGATCTGCCTTTTTTTATCTTCAATCCTTAAATTATTTTCTTCAATTATTTTCTTTTTTTCTTCTTTTTTTCACCCCCTTACATTTCTTTTTTTCTTCAAAACATTTGTCTTCAGATTGAAGAAGTACTAGATCGGTTGTTTGTTTCCGCTGTGCAGCACCGACGTGCGGCTAAGTATAAATCAGTCTTATATGCCGCCGTCCGGGTTTCATTAGCACCAGCGCGCAAGCAGAGCATCACCTGCATGCATGCCGGCTTTGGTTTGTCTCATTCCATCACGCACACACACACACAGACAGAGGGCCATTTAGGGGCTTTCCTCCATCAACAACCCTCTGGTCTGATTGGCTGCTTTTTAATCAGTGATGCTGTGACCTTGTGTAGCAGGAGGCAGATAGATAGATCTTCGAGGAGAGGGAGGAGGAGGAGAAGGAGGAGAGGAAAGAAAAAGTGCATGATTAGAAAATACAATATGGATACGGGACGAGACAACTGGCATCACTCCCCCTTGTTCTCTCACTGCATGGGAGTGTTTTTGTTTTGGTCACGTCGAGAACAGGCAGTAATGGATGAACAACACACACTAAGATCTGAGGCCTACAGATTCTACAAACACCTTAAATCAGTAGTTCTCAAACGTTTTCGAGCCTAAATGGACATGTATTTGGCCACGGACCCCCCATATGAAAATGTTTTGCGCCACGGACACCCAGGGGAAAAAAAGTGTTTCAAACACTTTCAATCTATAGGCAACAGAGTCTTATGCACACCTAATCAAAGCTTAACGATGGGTGTGTAGGCGGGGGTCAACATCATTTCAAACATGCACAAGAAGGCCTACATAGGACCCGCACACCATCTTCAACTTGCCAAAAAAGAACTATTTTTATTTAATGCAACGTTTCGGTCAAAGACCGATGCCTGAAGAAGGTCTTTGACCGAAACGTTGCATTAAATAAAAAGAGTTTTTTTGGCAAGTTGAAGATGGTGTCCTATGTACTTCTTGTGCATGTTTGAAACACTTTCAATCTAAAATGGCATGCTTTCCGTAATGGGTAAAGCCCTATTTGTACTTTGTCTTGGTGAAAATAGTTGATGTACAAGCTTTGAAATTTAACTGTTTGTTTTTTCATCTAAAATGACACGCCCAAAATAGGGATGAAAGTGGTTTAAAAACGACAGAAAAACAGACAGACCCTTTATTAATCTCGTGGGGGGATTTCAAATAGAATTGAGAGGAGGATGCAGAAAAGATTGGGGGGGAGGGGAGGGGGCTTGACAAGGTGTATGATTAGAAACTAAAATTATGAATATGGGACGAAACAAGCTAACATGCCTCCCTCCTTTTCCCTGCCCAGAATATTTTTAGCCAGTAATGACACTGGGGCTAATGGATGCTCACAGATTGGATGAAAGTGGGGGCTGCTTGACTATACTGAGAAGAAGATAATGAGTTGCAGGTGATGGGCTGATTTAGCAGAGGATGTGTGAGGATCTAAACGACAGCCGGCTTCTTTTGTTTGGCCCTCGCCAGCAGTGTGTAAAAGTCCTGTATTGTATTCAAGTAAAAGTAAAAAAGTATCGGTTGTCGAAATGCACTTATACCACCAAACGTTATTCTTTTTCATACAATCATTGTGTACATTGTGAGCTTGTAGATCTGCAATTTACCAATAGCTGAAATATAGAATGGGTTTTCTGTTAATAATAACAAAGTTTACAATAAAGCCTATGTCGGTCAAAAACGGAAAAACTGATCCTTTTCATTATTCGACAGCAAAAGAAGCAGATCCACAAGCTCAAAACACATCGCTTCGCTCTGCGTTTCAAGCTTTCAGATCTGTTTTGATGCTTCTGTGTGACGCTGTAGTATGGTCAAATGGGCATTGATTTACAAAATAACACAAATAAATTATATGGAGATTACAGGTTTCTGCCCGAGAGCAACAAAATACTCAAGTTGTTAAATAATTGTGGTGGAGTATAAAGTATATTTGGCTCTGAGGTGTTGGAGCGTAGAAGTATAATGTATTGAAAATCAGACCTACTCGGGTAAAGTAAAAGTACAGTACGTGAGTAAATGTACTTAGTTACTTGTTACTTGCCACCACTGCAAAATACATGAATGCAGCTCCGGGAAGCCTTTTGTTCTGGCCTCACCAACGACAACCATTCCCCTGATTGATGCCAGCCATTATGTGAAGAAGAATGCTCTTTTCCTTTGAATAACACTAAGGGCCATTACAGTGTGCCGTATATCTTTCTCTACGTGTGCGTGCGCGTGTGTTTGTGCGTGTGTGTGTGTGTGTGTGTGTGTGTGTGTGTGTGTGTGTGTGTGTGTGTGTGTGTGTGTGTGTGTGTGTGTGTGTGTGTGTGTGTGTGTGTGTGTGTGTGTGTGTATTGTGTTTTTTTCTTTGTGTGTGTCAGCCCCTAAGCGAGGTGTCTCATTAGCGAAGCCTTGCTAATTGTCTAGCTTGTTTAGAGGGCCACCCACAATCAGCCATGGCTGTGTGTGTGAGGCGGAGCCTGATGGATCTGTCCTCCCTGTCACTCTCTGCTGTATACGCTTTGAAAGGCCACCTCTTTTACACCAGCCGAGAGGAGAGGGAATAGATAGAGACCTTGTTCACAAGGGTAGTTTTATGTCCTCGTCACCCCCTCCCCCCCCTCTCTCTCTCTCTGATAAGTCCATGGGGGGCAGAGCGAGGGCACAGCAGACATGACTCACTTTGAAGAGTCGACAATAGATGCAAATTACTACCGACCAACAGCTCTGCGAGCGCTTCCTGAAAAGATTAGATTTTATGATGTTTTGCTTTCTCTTTCTCCGCCCTCGTCTTTCTCCAGACACGCATGCACTCACGCACAGAGAGAGATGGAGTGCTCCGAGTTAGCTTTGTATCCACAGCACAAAACCCCTTTCATTGGACAATGTTCAACCTGGCTTCCCTAGTTTGTGCATGCGTGTTGTTTTAGGCTGTTATAGGCATGTTGTTATTCCCATTCTTTAAAGATGGGGTGACATGATTTTTTTGCCCCCTAAGACATGATGATCAGGTATTATGACTAGAAGGAAGATTTCTTTCCAAAACAGTTTACAGAAAGTGTTAAAATTATGTTTTATGTAGCCACACCAACCAGTTCATTAAGTATGCCTGGTTGTCAGGTGGGTGGTGACCCACCTGAAGCCACACCCACAGTGTTGGGTGTGTGGTAAAAGGGGAGGGATTGAGTTTATGATGTCATTAAATCAGTGTTTTTCGATCGGGCCTTTGCACATTACTGTAGCCTATAACCACACCTGGGGGTCTATTAGAGTAATGTTAACTCCATAGACACGTTCAAAACAGAAAATGTACAAAACTATGGCACCACCTCTTTAACGCTTCCCTTTAACGATTCCTACTGTATGTAAACCTCACAGGTTCTTAAAGTGATAGGTATTGGGACCCTTTGGGTTACTTGATGGGGCTCCAAATGGACCCTTAAAAGGTATGTAACTCTGAGAGTGTACAAATGGAACCAAATGGTCCTTGAAATTAAAATGTTTGGGAACCCCTGGTATTTTACTTGCATACAAAACGTAAAGTCCACATAGCAGCTCTGACAGTGAGATGAAACCGCTTCTGGAAACGGTTCCAAATGTGATGGAAACGATTCCAGTTCCTCAATGTTGGATCCGCTTCCTCTGTTTCCTCCGGTTCCGGGTTCCCAACCCTACTCATAATAGCAAAATGGCATTGGCCTCGCCTCCACGTCTTATGTTAAACACTTCCTGTGCCAGGGCCCTGTTATCTCGTCCAGGAACGAGTTAACTGGTTACCATGGTTACCAGGTAAACTGGCTGCTGGTGAGCAAAAACACTACATTATAGCTTGAACCAATCAAATAAATAGATACCGTAATAGAAAATAAAGTGTTTGGGGGGCGGGACATGGCTGTGAAACCTCGCTCAAATAGAGACTCTGCGAGTGAATATTGGAGGGATGGACGACGCGTTGTCGCTCGTGGTACGTCAGGACGGTCTTGTTGAAACAAACGTATTGTAATGAGATTTCATCCTTCGTTCGCTCCGGTCGCTGGCAGTGCGGTTGTGCTGTAACACCTGGAGGCAATTAATCCATTTCGGCCTGAACACAAATCTGTGTCATTTTAGATTTGAACCACTTTAACCATTATTTTATTCTTTAACTACCGGTATAAAAAAATCGTGAACATTTGTGCACGTTTTTGAATATTTTCGACCCGATTCTATAAATGTCTTCTAAATCCTTCTTCTAAAACAGTGGTTCTCAAACTTTTTCACGCGAAGGACCCTCAAAATTACATGTCTTTGTGTCTCAAAATATGTTGTTCCAGGGACCCAGAAGCAAATATTTGAGTTACAAATGTTCGCTTAAAAAATATATATATTCAAAGACTTGACGCCACGCTGTGAGCTTGCATATCTGCTATTTTTCAAAAGTTAAAGCATTACATAATTCTAGGCCTACATGTGACGAACATAATAGGGCCCTCAGACCTTTACTGATCCTGCGGGGGGAAATGAACCACTCCAAGCCCAATTCATCTACAAGCCTATCTACAGTACAAGCTTAAAACCCAACATGACGCGTTGTGTAAGCTTGTATTTCAGCTATTTTCAGCAAAGATATATTTATATGTGTGAGCGAAAACAGATGCGATACAAGTAGTAGAGAGCCCTGGGGGACTCCAGGTTGCTTATGGGGTTCAAGTGGTTAAACGCTCACAGTGATAGGAGTGGCAGGAGTGCAGCGGCGAACCAGCTGAGAGGAGAGAGGTTGCGTGTCAAAATGTCCTCTATAAATACCCCCCCCCCCCATGTTCCTGACGGCATCCAATACTCATTTCTACTGCCAACTGGAGCAGAGAGGAGAGAAAGCACATGCTTTGTCCTTGTGTGTGTGTGTGTGTCTGTGCGTGCATGTGCGTGTGTTCTGCTGGCATTCGACAAACGGTTGAGTGTGCCCGTGCCGCGTGCTTGATATGGTTGTGTGAACATGCGAGGATGTGTGTGTGTGTGTGTGTGTGCGTGTGTAATGTCGTGTATATTAGCCTATATGCACACAATTGTGTGTATGTATGTCTCTGTGCATGCATGCGTGCAGGAGTTTCCGTGTGTGTGTGTGTGTGTGTGTGTGTGTGTGTGTGTGTGTGTGTGTGTGTGTGTGTGTGTGTGTGTGTGTGTGTGTGTGTGTGTGTGTGTGTGTGTGTGTGTGTGTGTGTGTGTGTGTGTGTGTGTGTGTGTGTGTGTGTGTGTGTGTGTGTGTGTGTGTGTGTGTGTGTACACGTGCGCGGAGCTGTCTCCTCTCTTAACACCTGAGCCGTGCTGAAGGGCATCAGAGGACAGGAGATGGAAGCAGTAACTGATGACTACTGCTCTGGGTTGTCTTATAAACATGACAGAGAGAGAGAGAGAGAGAGACAGACAGACAGACAGACAGACAGAGTACACAGAGAGAGAGAGAAGCAATGCACCAACAAATAGCAGTTTTCGGCATATTAACACTTGCCATTATTTTTGTAATTATTTGGATACAGTGTGCCGCCATTCATGCGCTTTATTTTGAAGTGCCCCAAAAACTATGATCGTGTCCACGTTGTGGAAATTCACGGTGTTGTGTGAGCCAGGTGTTAACTTTCACACGGAAACGAAAAATCCTAACCGCAGCCGACCTTCGCGGCCATGTGTCTCCGTAAAAAAAAAAGGTGGTAAAGACGTTTCTTTGCAGCAGCAATGAATAGGAGCCTATGGAGAGTTGCATCATGGTACTGTATATGAAGTTTTTTTCACTCTCCAGCCGCCGCCGCCGCAGCACCGGTTTACCTGGTTACCATGGTAACCAGCTAACATGTGATAACGGGGCCGTGGCGTTGCACCACGGTAATTCCTATCACGTTCCTGGACGTAATTGGCATCGGAAGTGTTGCGATTCAAAAGGGCGCACCATCAGAGCTAACCTCTTATGCTTCTTATGTACCTTCTCATTTCTTTAGGCTATTCGTTTTTTGTTATGCCCAGCGCCGCACGTTGGTGCCCTCTTGAGTTTTCCACCTCTCCTGAAGTTGAGTTTGACTGTGAGATTGACTCCTCCCAGGTCCCTCAGCTGTATGTTATTCTCCCCAATGACTTTTGAGTATTTATTGAACCCTGTTGGTGTGTTTCGCTGTTGGTTCATCATTGTATGTTCATGTTGGCTGCCCTTGCCTCCTCCACACGCTCCTTGGGGTTTATTCTTTTTGTAAGTGATTCCACTGACTGTTTCCTGCGTTCTCGTTGTCATTTGCCCTGCATGTGCGGTGTACTTCTGTTCTGTTCCTTTGATACCTGTGTTCCGTCTCTGCATTCTGATTCCACCTTAACTGTGGAGAGGCCGGTGGCCTAACATTTTTAATTTTAATATAATATTTAACGGTAAGGTCTTCGCGAAGGTACTGGAGAGGAGGGTCCGGTCGATAGTTGAACCTCGGATCGAGGAGGAGCAATGTGGTTTTCGTCCTGGCCGTGGAACCATGGACCATCTCTTTACCCTCTCTGGGGTGCTAGAGGGGGCATGGGAGTTTGCCCAACCAGTCCACATGTGTTTTGTGGATTTGGAAAAGGCTTACGACCGTGTCCCCCGAGGTATCCTGTGGGGGGTGCTCCAGGAGTATGGGGTTGATGGCGCGTTGCTAAGGGCCATTCAATCCCTGTACCGAAGGAGTGTGAGTCTGGTCCGTGTAGCCGGCAGTAAGTCGGACCTGTTTCCGGTGGGAGTTGGACTCCGCCAAGGCTGCCCTTTGTCACCGGTTCTGTTCATAATTTTTATGGACAGAATTTCTAGGCGCAGCCGGGGGGCGGAGGGTGTCGAGTTCGGTGGCGGGAGGATCTCATCCCTGCTTTTTGCGGATGATATGATCCTCTTTGCTGCTTCGAGCAACGACCTCCAACTCTCCCTGGGGCGGTTCGCCGCCGAGTGTGAAGCGGCCGGGATGAGGATCAGCACCTCCAAGTCCGAGGCTATGGTTCTCAGCCGGAAAAGGGTGGAGTGCCCACTCCAGGTCGGGGAGGTGGCCCTGCTTCAAGTGGAGGAGTTCAAGTACCTCGGGATCTTGTTCACGAGTGATGGAAGGAGGGAGCGGGAGATTGACAGGCGGATCGGGGCAGCGTCCGCAGTAATGCGGACGCTGCACCGGTCCGTTGTGGTGAAAAGAGAGCTGAGCCGCAAGGCAAAGCTCTCGATTTACCGGTCATTCTACGTCCCAATCCTCACCTATGGTCATGAGCTTTGGGTAATGACCGAAAGAATGAGGTCGCGAGTACAAGCGGCCGAAATGAGTTTCCTCCGCAGGGTGTCTGGGCTAAGCCTTAGAGATAGGGTGAGGAACTCAGACATCCGGGAGGGACTCGGAGTAGAGCCGCTGCTCCTACACGTCGAGAGGAGCCAGTTGAGGTGGGTCGGGCATCTGGTTAGGATGCCTCCCGGACGCTTCCCTGGGGAAGTGTTTCGGGCACGTCCAACCGGGAGGAGACCTCGGGGTCGACCCAGAACACGCTGGAGAGATTATATCTCTCAGCTGGCCTGGGAACGCCTCGGGATCCCCCCGGAGGAGCTGGTGGAAGTGGCTGGGGAGAGGACTGTCTGGGCTTCCCTGCTGAGGATACTGCCCCCGCGACCCGGACCCTGACCGGAAAAGCGGAAGAAGACGATACGATAATATTTAACATAACACTTCTCCAGCACAGGAGTTATACAGTACGTAGCAGTGTTGCATTCTATCCCTGTTTTGTGTGTGTGTGTGTGTGTGTGTGTGTGTGTGTGTGTGTGTGTGTGTGTGTGTGCGTGTGTGTGCGTGTGCGTGTCTGTGCGTGTGTGTTTGTGTGTGTGTGTGTGTGTGTGTGTGTGTGTGTGTGTGTGTGTGCGCGCGTGTGTCTGTCTGTCTGTGTGTGTCTGTGTGCGTGTGTGTGCGTACGTCCTCAATGTGTTCTCTCTCTCAGCAGGGGGTCAGACAACTTGTAGAGGTCAGCTGTATCCTCTGTCCACTATGGACGGGGAATAACGCAACACTCTTTACACCAGTGTGCGCTTCTCAGACCTTTTCATCTCAAGGACACTTTGCTTTTCGATGGCTCAGGGTAGAAGACGGGTTAGGCAAATGTCAAAGGGATTGGTATTTAAAGGACAACCTTTGTTTTTTACAACCAGGGTTCATATGTTATATTATAATTAGAGAAAAGAAAAGACGAGTGTTAAAATGTTTTTATTTACTGCTTTCTATTGTTTTAGCGATAGTAGTAGTATTTGGCTATTGAAAAAGTATTTTGATTTCAGTGGGTTGTGCATGCGTACAAGCTTGTGGCTAAACATGTCTTTTTAGACACAATAAATTCTTTGTTACTATTTACACCGGCAGCACCCATGAGTCACATCTGCCCATGAAAGATTGCGGTGCATCTTGGGAATGGGCTTATTGTGTCTAAAAAAACATATTTAGCCACTTGCAAATCAAAATCGTTAAAATCATTAAAACGATAGAAATAAGTAAATGAAAACATGATAACTCTCTAATGACTATCTGAAATATGTACCCTTGTTGAGTTGTTGTAAAAAAAAAAATAATAATAAAAAAAATCCTTTAAGTTAGTCAAAGGGACACAATACCCCCACACCTGTTGAACCACTTCTCTAAAGTCCCCCACAGCCACAACGCCAGAGGAAGCAACCACGATCTGGTATCCCCCAAATTTAGCACTAACATGGGGAAAAATATATATATTCTAACATGGGGAAAAATATATATATTCTACTCTGCTCTGATAGCATCCATCAAAGCCGTGGTTCTCAACCTGTGGGTTGGGACCCAGGGTCCTGACCCAGTAAACAAACCAACATAGTATAAGTGTATATAGTGTATCTGCACTTTTCTAAAGTGACACTTTAAGGACCCATATTATCAAATATTAAAGGCAGAAATTATGAAAATAGCCGATCTACAAATTGCGATGTACAAATTGCAGTCATGATTTGCAAACGTGTTATACAAAATGTAATACCTCAACTCTTAGTGCTCCTCAGTGTGGGGGGTCCCCAGTTAAAATATGATTCTTTTGGGGGTAGTGGCCTGAAAAGGTTGAGAACCACTTTATTAAAGGATGTGAATCACTGGTTTCTTTCAAAACTGTCCTGAAAAAGCGACGGTAAACGAAACGTGGAGATAGATACTGTAGCAATACCCTTGAAATGAGGGACACTGCCACCGATTTTCCTTCTTCCTTCTTCTCCTCTGTAAATAGCTAGTATTTGTATTTGTTGATGTGTGTATTAATGTGTTAATATTCTATGCTATAATATTTGAAGGGACTTTGTTATGATATGATGGCCTTAATGCCAGGGTGTACACACACACACACACACACACACACACACACACACACACACACACACACACACACACACACACACACACACACACACACACACACACAGGGTACAGTCTGTCAGTGCTGTAATCTAACAGTAATCAGGATGTCGCTGTACATAAACCAACAAGACGTCCATGACACATGACACATTAATTTCCACACTTATCAAACCGTTCAGAAGCCTCTTACAATGTTCAGTTATTGCCATTGGCGTCTATAAAAGACTGGTGGGAGCTGTCCGTGGTGGAAGAAATACTTGTATGTCTTACTAAGTAAGCGTAGCCTACCTATATCAAGATGTAAAAAGACAAGTGTCATGTACTATAGGGTTACATGGCAAAAGAAGGGAGTCCACACATGATCAAACATTTTAAAGTGGAGGTGCCATAGTTTTGTACTTTTTCTGTTTTGTATGCGTCTATGGAGTTAACATTACTCTAATAGACCACCGGGTGGGGTTATAATGTGCAAATTTGCCTAACCTGTGTATTTTTGGTTTCTTCCTGAAAGCTGAAAGCCGCTGAGTCGAAAGGCCTGATCGAAAAACACAGATTTAATGATCCTAGAGATCCGGCTCATTTCAAAGAGCCATAAATCCCATCTCTAAACTAGAGAGACTGAGAAGTTTCCAGGAGAGGTACTTACAGTATACCTTCCTCCACACCCATAACCCAGGTGTATCAAGTTGGCCTGACGGCCTGCCAACCACCACTGTGAGCCAGAAGGCCAGCAGGGCCGTCACACAAGGAAAAAGACCTGTATCCAATTTACAATTACAATGGAGGCATTTAGAAGATGCTCTTAATCCATAGCGATTTACAGCAAGGACAGCACAAGGTGATACATCAAGTGCATAGAAACAGTCATCTAGAATCATAGGTAAAGCAAGAACCTATCCTCAGTCTAACAGTAGAATAACCTCAACAAATAATAATCTATACATTGAAGCCATACACAGATGCCAGGTCAACAATAACATGCTATCTAAATTACGTTTGAGCCTTTGCATAAGCCTACAAGATCGTTGAGGCTCCAGAACTCATCTTGAATAAAAGTACAAAATGTATCAAAATATACCTACAGTACCAAAGTAAAAGTACTACAATTTGTGTTCGCTGTGGCGTTTAATGCTGGTTTTGTGATGATAATTCTACAAAAGATAATAAGCTCACAACGCCTCACATTGTAACACGTTGTAAACAAATTGCTGTTGCCTGTTTTGTGATAATAATCCAATTCTACGAAAGAACCTGTCACTGTTGAAAGTTGTCAAATATTTTTCGTTGATTAAAAACTACAATATTTGCCTCGGAGACGTCGTGAAGTAGAAGTATGTAGTATATATGTTACAGTCAGTTTGGGTAACTCAGTCAGATCGTGGTAAGAGCGCTTGTTTTGTCGTTCACCACACACCAATCACCACCAGATGGCGACAACAGCCATTCACTAGTGTAGGCGCTGACGTCACTCGTTTGCGACTCTCTTTCTTTATTTACTAGCCTAGCTCGGCAGTGTTTAGCCATTAGCTTACTATGCCTTACTCTAACCCTAACCCTAACCTTAACCTCAGTAAAACTATGCCTAACCCTAACCCTAACCCTAACCTCCATGGGGTGAGGCGCTATCATTCCTGCCGACGCTACGTTGTTGTGGCTCAAAGCGACCGCTTGTTCCGCCCCGCGCCGCACGACGAGTGCTCCGTTTCTCGATCTGACTGTTTCTCTATCTAACCGTGACATATATATATATATATATATATATATATATATATATATGGAGAGAGAGAGAGAGAGAGAGAGAGAGAGAGAGAGAAACTGAAAAACTTGAGTAAAGTAAAATTAGCTCAAAAATTGTACGAAATCACAGTACTTAAACACGCTTTGTTTACTCCCCTCCACTGGATAACAAACATTGCTACATAACCTTGCATTTTATATACTCTCCCTCCTTCAATTTAACAAGGCGACTCTCTCATTCTCCACTGTGTTATCACACCCTGCCGGGCCGGGGACAGTGCTGTTTAACACAGCTGATCTCTCTGTGACCTGTTTGTTTTCTAGGGGCCTCGTCTCTCTCTCTCTCTCTTTCTCTCTCTCTCTCTCTCTCTCTCTCTCTCTCTCTCTCTCTCTCTCTGTCTGTTTCTCTCTCTCTCTCTTATGTCTATGCTGTCAACCTCGGCGTGTCAAAACAGCTGCTCCTCTCTCTCTCTCTCTCTCTCTCTCTCTCTCTCTCTCTCTCTCTCTCTCTCTCTCTCTCTCTCTCCCTCTCTCTCGTGGCGACGTAGACAAAGCGGCTCGGGCTTATTTAGAAAGTCAGATGGGGTTTATTGTGGAGTTTGGAGGACTCTTCGTATCGGTGGAGGCAATTAGCAGCGGCTTTTGTTATTGCAGCAAACAAAGAGCCTCATCATTTTAATTTAATGAGCCCGCAGTCTGGCACACAGCACCATACTATCTCTGTAGGAATTTAATAACTTCCCTCCATGTCTCTCTCTCTCTCTTTCTCTCTCTCTCTCTCTCTCTCTGTCTCTCTCTCTCGCACGCTCAGAAGAATGCCTGTAGATTCCAGACATGCTGTTGTTTCAGTGTTGGGTAGCGTCCGAGGATATTACAAGAAAACAGCGACAGACAAGACTCATTAGGAGATGTCCACATGTCCTAATGATAGACAGACCAGACTCATTAGGAAATGTCCACATGTCCTAATGATAGACAGACAAGACTCACCAGTAAGACGCCTAAGGGCGAAAAGCAGGATGGAATTCGCACAGGACGGAATTCATTTGCAAGTGTGATTCGAGTTACGGTTGTTTGTTTAAGTTGGGCAAAATGTGGACAAAATATTTTCCTAAATATGGATATGACTGAGTCCGTTGGAGTGTTCTTGAAGATCTGTGGATGGTGCTACTAGGAGTGTGCGTTCCTTTTATACCCTTCCTCTGAGCTGGTCTAGTCAGAATGTGTCAGCCATAGCCAATCCATATATGAAGATCCAGGTGATGTAGAGTTGATGATGTCAGTGTTGGTCAGCTCCATATATGGAGATCCATGTGATCATATATGGACAGGTGATGTCACAACAGGTCAGCCATAGACATTGAGGTCAGGTTGAGGCGCTACGGACGTACTGGCAGGATGTGCCGGTTTTCATAGTTAACTGCGACCTACGGACGCAATAAGGACATGTCCACGTGGACAGTCACAGGCCTGGCTCATTAGGCATGTCTGGTTTATATCACACTGTTGGTTGGGGCTGGTATGTGGACTTCACGTCTGCTATACAATTACAACACCAGTGGTTCTAATTTCAAGGCGCACCGTGACTCTGAGAGTGTACCATTTGGAACTGGGTATGCCAAAGCCCCTCTCGCCCCCTTGAAGTAGCGCAAATTACATACTAATGTTTATGCTTCTGTCTTATAGACTGGTCTGGTTCTCAACCTGTGGGTCGGGACCCCCACAGGGGGTCCTCAGATGATTAACTTAGGGTGCGTTCGGAAATGCGCACTCAACGCACTGGTGTGCCATGTTTTCGTCCGTTTATTCGGTGCACACCGGGTGTGCTCATCAGTGCACGCACTGAGCGACTCTTCTCAGAAGATGGGGTTTGGCGGTGTGGTGCGTCAGTGCGGTGTTTTGATTGGTTGGTTTTCATGGCGGTGTCTCACGCTTCTCAGCTGTGAACAATGGTGTCGGAAATGATAACAAAATGCATCATTTACTGCTTTATTGGTACTCGTAAACTAACAGCAGGTAGGCCAATATCATGAATTAATTACCTATCAATAGCAACGTTACGTTAGCAACTGCTGCATTTCAGAAAGTTTTCCGACTGGAAAAGCGCACAGCTTCCTCTTAACTGGTCGTTCGGAATCAGCAGGTGACGCACACAGAGCCTATGACATGCAGAATATAGCGACCTATAGGCTAGGGTGCATGTGTGTATAACCACTTTCAGTCAAGATGTGTCGTGTCTGCAACGCTCATGCTATTTCATTCACCCTGCTGGGGTTTAAGTGGTTTAAGTGGTTTAGGTTTCTCGGTCTGGGGACCGCAGACACACACACACACACACACACACACACACACACACACACACACACACACACACACACACACACACACACACACACACGCACACACACACACACAGGTGTCGCACCAAATTCTGGGCCCTGGGTACAAGGATTCACTGTGGGGGGGGTTAACCCATTTAGACTGGGAACGAATTATCACACATTATTTTGTGCTTTAACTATAGAAAAATAGCAGATATACCAGCTCACAGCGCTGTGCCACGCTGCGAGCTTGTAGATCTGCTATTTTTGAAAAATCATGAAGATTTGTGTCTTTGAAAAACCTATGTTTCTATGTCAGTGGTGCTCAAACTTTTTCACGTGAAGGAAGGACCCCCAAAATGATATGTATTTGGTCACGGACCCCAATCTCAAAATATTTAGTTCCAGGGACCCTCCAGAAGCAAAATTTGAGTTCCAAATGTTCGCTTAAAAAATACACATATTCAAAGATTTGCACACAGTTTCACAACTTTTCAAATAGATCTACAAGCTCGCAGTGCCGCGCTGTGAGCTTGTAGATGTGCTATTTGTCAATAGCTAAAGTATAAAATAATGAAGGCCCCTTCACCTTGGGCCCTAGTAACTCAGTCCCACTTTTCCCCCCTTGTGACGCCCCTGCACACACGCATTCGTTAAGGCCAAGAGAGGGGCTTGATTACCAGCAGGTTTCAGTGTGTTTTCATGGCCCAGAGGCCGCAGAAAGCCCAGTTTGCATTCAGACTGTGAGCCGGCATTGTGCTCCTTAAAGGGCCGTTAGATTGGGGTTAAGCATCTGAATGGGGTGTGGTCCACCCAGAACCCCGGGGCTACCCGCGCAGGGCCAGCAGGCTAGCATAATTAGCATTAGCATAATCGCCGCGCACCACAGAAGGTATAGTGAGCCACGGGTCAGGGGAGCGAGGAGGGCAGCCCCGGCCTCTCCTCTTTACAACTATACGCCGTCCAACTTCCCAGCATCCGACCAGAACTTAATTCAGCCTGTGGTAAACCCGTTGGGAATGGGAGGAGGGTCGAAAGAATGAACAGATCGAGAAAGAGGCATGTGGACAGGGTGAGAATCAGAGAAGGATGGGGAGGGGGAGAGAGGAGAGATCGGCTGTACATTTTTGCAGGCAAGGTTTGTTACTTTGGCATTCAAAAAAGACAATCCTTTGTGAGTTGATATTTGAAGTATATGTCGATGGCATTGCTTTTGTACACTGTGTTTGAGTGTTTCTATGTTGTGGTAATGATACTTTTACTTGGGTACAAAATTGGAGTACTTCTTCCACCACTTAGAAGAACGCAAGCTTGATACAGAAATGGACCTGCGTGACAACGTACAAAGTCTCTTTTCTCCTGGGGATGGGTCTTATTTTGAGGTTAATGGAAGAACAGAAGAAGAACATACAATTTTTTTTTCTATCTCTTTTTCTTTTGGCTTTTGTTTTTAATTTAGCTTTTTTTTTTGTCCGTTTCCTGTATTTTAAAAACATTCGAATGAAATATATATTAGAAAGAAAAACACACACAGTTCAATACAGGCCAATTATATGACCCAGGGGAGGGCCAGAAGAATGTGATGCACAATGGAGACAAACGTCAACATGTATTTTTGTATTTCATTACAAAACGTCACAGCCCAAAGAAAACAAAGCTTGTACTTTTCAAAATGGCTCAAGAATCTTGAAACTTGACGATGTTGAAATTCCACTGTGTATTGCAAGTGATGATTTCTGCCCTTGCATTATGAAACATTTTCCTTGTTGTCATTGTACACGAACAGAGCAACAGATGTTATGCAGGCACGAATCTAATCTAAATCTAAATCTAAAAGTTTGATTTAACCAGTGGTTCTCATGTCGTCCAGCCTGATGTCATCAGTATAGTTGAGTACAAAGTACAATATTTGACTCTTGGACTCATGGACTCTTTGACTCATGGACTTAATCAAGTCAAGTAAAAAAAGTAATTCAAAGTTGTACTTAAGTACAAGTACTTGAGTAAATGTACTATCAACCACTGCTGGCACCTGGTCTCCCACGCCCCCTTGTATTAGTTAAAAGTGTCACAATCAAAATGTGTAATCTGTGGCGTGTTCCAGGGGCCCCAGCTCAGCTCTGGGGCCCCCGAGTCATTCAGCATGGCGACAATAAGACAAAAAGGACACGTCTCGTTCCCTCCAATGTGTCGTTTATTCTCTAATTGTCTTTCACTATAATAACACAATGCAGCCGTGTCCTCACGCTGTTATCGCAGATTAGCCCAATGGAATAGTAGTTCACACACCAGTTGAATGATGTCAGACTATCCTCAGAACCTGAAACAACCTTATTGGAGGCAGATATTATGTTTTTGCTCCTGTTTGTGTGTCTTTGGAATTGGAATGGCGTGTGAGGGGAGCCTCTAGGAAGTGCAACCCCCCCCAAAAGTGCTTTCACTTCTGCCCATATGCTGTACGACACTATGCCGTAGAAACACTTTCCCCCCAGCTTCCTCATGTAGCTTTTCGTACAATGTCAGAGTTAAATTGTACTGTGTGTGTACAATGAAAACTTCTCTTCAAACTCCCAGACACAGAACGTATGCGTCCCCCCCCAGGACAAACCAACTTGGCTCAAAGTACAGGAGAGCCAAGAGTGTTGCATCATTCAGCCCACTGTGCAACGTGCTGAAATATTGAACTCCAAAGTTCCATTTTAATATCACACAATGTGTGTGTGTGTGTGTGTGTGTGTGTGTGTGTGTGTGTGTGTGTGTGTGTGTGTGTGTGTGTGTGTGTGTGTGTGTGTGTGTGTGTGTGTGTGTGTGTGTGTGTGTGTGTGTGTGTGTGTGTGCGCTTGCGCTTGCGCAAGTGTGAATGCTGCTACAAGCCAGTCTGCTCTGTGCGTGCCTGCATATTTGTATTGTGTATTGTATTGCATTGCTATACTTCTGAGGGCCAAAATGTCCAACAGTCCCAGCAAGTATAGACATTTGATTCACAAGAGAAAAGGATGTTCTATGGTTAAGAGGTATTTTGAGAAATATGGTATTTAGACGTTCCGTTTAGGGCGGGGGTCAGCAACTGTTTTCGCTAGTTTAGTTCATTTTTTAAATGATAAATATAAAACAAAGTTTTGAACATACAAGGCTTTTATAATTTTTTGCGGCTCCAGACAGATTTGTTTTGGGTTTTTTTGGTCCAATATGGCTCTTTCAACATTTTGGGTTGCCGACCCCTGGTTTAGGGCTTACATGGCCCATTACACACGAGGGAGTGAATACACAATGCGAAAATGCGATCACGTTGATTATTTCACGTCAAACTTTGATTATGGTGATGCCTCCATGCATTCCCACAGGTTGATGTTATTCACACTGAAAAATCAATCTTGTTTCATGAAAAACTATTTACCCCACAGTATCACCTCGTTCTAATCGCGCTCAGTGTTGTCCATGTACTCATAACACATAAGCCACACATGACCTACTTGTGACTGTGAGCAAGCAGAGCACGCCACGAGGTGTGCGCTGCTGGCCTCATGTCTCGGTGACGTCATCACCAACCAACAAGTGAGACCTGATACAAGGCGCAAGTTGGCACCTCGACAGAGTGCAGTCCAGTGGCATGACGTCACTGAAAACGCTGCTCCCTCATTGGTTAAAGGCCCAGCCACATCCCTCATGGTGCCATGGCATTGGTCTGAAGGTTCATTAGTCCGAATTTGTTAAGAATACTATGCCTAACTCTAACCTCAGTAACCCTAACTAAATTCGGACTAATGAACCTTCGGACTTATGTGCAGTCCCCTCCCTCATCACCCTACTTGCGCACTCTGCTGGTGCAAGTAATTCATGTGACGAAATAAACCTTTGGGGTTCTTAGTTCAGCGCTGGTGTCACGCACCAAAAATCTACAAGCTCACTTTATGAGCTTGAGTATTTGGGGCTTCAGGGTTAGGGTAAAAAAAAAAGAAGAAAAAAAACACATTCATAAAATCACCAATGTCCTCGCAAATATAGTACTAAAGTGCTTGTGTGTGTGTGTTCGGGGGAATAGGGGGGTCAGCCAGCTACGGATTAGCATCGCTTTAAATGTGTGCTATGGATCTCCCCGCATGCCCAGAGCCCACCTCAATGGGTCCCTGACACCAGGGGCCCATGGCCCATAAACGCACCCCCCCGTGAAGGTCCTCTAACCCCAGACAAACCCTGTGCCACCCCAGTGCCCCGCTCCGCTCCCTGGCCATTCAGTGCTGTTTGTGTGGGTGTCCTGCCAAGGACCTTTCCAAGAGCCTGTGTGTGTGTGTGTGTGTGTGTGTGTGTGTGTGTGTGTGTGTGTGTGTGTGTGTGTGTGTGTGTGTGTGTGTGTGTGTGTGTGTGTGTGTGTGTGTGTGTGTGTGTGTGTGTGTGTGTGTGTGTGTGTGTGTGTGTGTGTCAGCCAGCAGGTCCTCCATACAGATCAGTTGAACTCTACCTAACCTGATCATCACACCTCCAGTGATGTTACTAGGTTTTCAATGTAATGGGTCCCGGGACCCACAGGTGGTCATTCAAATGGGTCCCAGAAAAGTTTTATGAGTCCTCAATATAAAGTTTACGCGCGCAAAATGGCGTTGGACGTCGGTGGAATCAAAACATTGACGTTTCTATCGCCTGTTTAAGACTTTCTACGTGGATTTTATTTGTGTTAACGTAGGGTAAAGTAGGATGCTTTTACCCATGAACAATGGTGGTGTCTGTGGACATTTTCTTTTCTTTTACCGCAACGCGGCAAATTATTTTAACATGGACTCTGGAGGCGCATCCCCGGGACCCCAGGACCATGACATGAATGAGTCCCTGGGTGACTTGAATGAGTTTTTGATGCGGGATGCGCACGTAATGACATCACTGCACCTCTTCTCCCATTCAACTCAAACACCCATGTTAAAAGTACAAAATGCTCTCTCACAAGTAAAAGGCCTTTCATTCACAATTTGACTAAATGTGTCTGAATCTCACCCAGAGCCAGTCATTTCGCATGGTACCACTTTAGACCACAGCTGAAATAACTTTTTTTTTTTTTTCTTTAAAATGTGATAAAGCCACAAAAGTATTTCATAAATATCAGGCTACATTTCACTTAAACGCCAGAGCTTAACTCTGCATGTAAATAAGACTTTTTTTAATTAATGTGAGAGATTGGGACATAATTATGTTGGTCCTCCCAGAATACAGCTAACATGCTAGTTTTCACCACCCTGTGTTAGCCATTTGTAGCCAAATGCGGTAATATCGGCGCTCCATTACCTAGCGTTGCAAATCACAGTATTTATCCCGTTAATGTAGTGCCACGTATGTTCCAAATGAACCACGTTACGTTGTTATAATGATTTAATCTATTATTTATTTATTTATTATTCAGCCGTTGACTGTTCTTCTTCTCGACTTTTGGGGGAAAAATGATCAGTTTCCTGCCTGGACCGGATGCGAGCAGTCCTTTGTTGTCCCTGCTTAGCATTGACTTAGCATTGAGAACAGTGTCCTGATCGTAAAACTATCTAGTTTTAACGTTCAGAACGTTTTCTTTTTGGACAATAAAAACATTGACAGCCAGGGGGGAAAAATCCATGAAGGACACGGAATGCAATCGTTCACTCGCCGTTGGAAAATTGATTTATTAGACTATTCTGGATGAGTGGCTAACGGCTAACGCTAACGTTAGCTAGCGCTAGCTGCAGGCTAACGCAGGCATGTTATACACAATTACACATGGAATAAAACGGCGACCCAACTCTATTTTTGCTCTTCTACAAGCTCACAACGCGAGGAGGTTAAGTCTGTCAGAACCGTCAGATTATCCTTCTGACTGAAGTTACACAAACACTGATTATGCTACATTTAGCACAGTTAGCCCGACCAATTTAGATAGGGCACGAGTTAGTGTTGCGCACGTAATAAATTCACTTCAACCTCGTGTTGAGCAGTTAAACCTATTTGCTACGTACGTCTACAAAAACGTTCATATTTCAAAGATAAAGTGCTTACTGAAGTCTCACAGATGTCACAGTATGGTACGCTCAAGCAGAATTACCCGTATCTTTCGTATTGTTTAATAAACAGCATTTTAATCCGATCAGACGCCATTTTCTGTTGTTTTTCAGCCATGCGACCCCATCGGTTGCGAGGTGTACTGCACTTAGATACATTAATACCTTTTTAAGGAAACGACGACCGATCGGATTAAAATGCTCCTCGTTAAATAATACGATCATTACGGGACATTCTGCTGGAGCGTACCCTATGGTGACATCCGTGAGCCTTCACTAAGCAATTTATCTTTGTAATCTGACCGTTTGTGTAGACGTACGTAGCAAATTGGTTAAACTGCTCAACAGCAGATTGTGTTGAATTCACGGTTGGCGCAGCGTAGCGTCTTTACATTTAGCCCAATAATGCTAATCTACAAAGCAATAACTAAAGTTTAAAACATACATAAACCACTTTAGCCCTATGTTATACCAAGGCTATTTGAAAATAGCCGATCTACAAGCTCACAACGCATTGCGGTGCGACGCGTTGTGAGCTTGTAGATCTGCTATTTTCAAACATTTTGTACTTTTACTTTTGGTACTTTAAGTACATTTGGATACCAATACTTTTGTACTTTTACTCAAGTACATTTTTAATTCTGGACTTTTACTTGTAACAGAGTGATTCTACATTGCAGAATTGATACTTTTACTTAATTACTAATGTAGGTACTTTTTCCACCACTGTGTAAACGTTTGTGTTCTCATGCCAATAAAGCTTCTTTGAATTGAAGATTGAATTGAAGATTGCTCCCCATGTGGCGGAGTCAGGTCATTGCAGGTTAGAAATGTATTTAAAACTTGAATATCTCAAAAGTCCTATTTCAGCATGGCATCATTCTATAAGCCATATCTTCAAAACTGTTGGGTCAATCTCCACAACCAATATATCATTTTGTAGCTATGATCCCCAGCTTTCAAATGAAATGAAAAAATGAAAATGAAAAAAATTGCAATGACTGGCTCTCAGTGAGATTGGGACACAAATGAGTGAAAGAAAACAAAAGTATTGGCATCAAAATATACTTAAAGTAAGTAGGGTATATTTTATGTATAACATTGGGAAAATCTTCAAGGTAACTTGTACCATTGTTTCCTGTTGAGATTGGCACATTTCCTGGGGCAAGCTGCCCAGATCACACATGTCACACATGTTTTCTTATTGCAGTTCACATCATGGGGTGGTGACTGCTTGCCTCCTGTGAATTGTTTTATTTTTATTTGTGTTTATTTTCTGTTTATTTCGTTGCTGAGTGAGGTCAGCAGACAAAGTGACGTGAGTGGAGTTGAAAAGAACCTTGGTGAAATCTGCCAATCTCCACAGGAAACATCGGTAGATCTAAATCTACAAGGTAACTTGCAGCTTAATGTTTTCAAATAACCGTAGTGGAGTGAAAAGTATGTGCTATAGTGGAGTGCAAGTGTAAAGTATAACGAAAAACAGACACATTCAAAGTAAACTAAAAGTACCTCAAAAACATGCTCAAGGGCAATATTTGAGTAAATAGTTCCTTCTCCAGCTGTGAGAGCCAGCCAGCCAGGTCGCCCCATGCCTTTCCAGAGCTGCTGAACTCTGTCTAACCTGCTGATTATTCACTATACCAGCACACAAAGACCAATCAGACCTCTCCTCCCATTCACTGTGCTCACACAAAGACCAATCAGACCTCTCCTCCCATTCATTCACTACCAGCGCCACACAAAGACCCATCTTGACCAACCGTTTTGTAGGTCAGCCTCACAGGGGCTTTGCGGGCGCGCGCGCGCACACACACACACACACGCACATGCACATGCACACACACACACACACACACACACACACACACACACACACACACACACACACACACACACACACACACACACACACTCTCTGAACAACCGGTGTAGAGATCCTCCTCCTATTGAGTTGGCCTGAGTAACCCTCCCTCTCCCCACCCCCCCTTGCATGGAGCTCCGGAGGCATCCAGTTTATGAAGCTGTCACTGCGCATCTAAATCTGTTCCCTATTGGCATCGCATAGACTTTCGCACCGAGAGAAAGCTTTTGTGTGCGGACAGCAAAGGTATTCAGAGGGTTCTAAAATACACACACACACACACACACACACACACACACACACACACACACACACACACACACACACACACACACAGCGACAGAATGAGATGCAAATCCGACAATTCACTTGGCGACAGGAGTGCGTGTTTGTGTCTTTGCGTGCATTTCGATGTGAGCATGGTTGCGCACTTGCATGAGCATGTGTATGTGTGTGCGGGTGCCGGTCCAATGTGTGTGCATGTGCGTGCGTGCTTGTGCATGAGGGTTTGTGTTTGCTTACTATTGCTTTACTTGTGAGGGCCACATGTCTCCACAACTCTAGTAGAATTTTAGAAATAGACACATTTATATTATATATTAATACTTTTCTGTCACACATTTTTGTGTAAACTCAATAAAAATTTTGAATATAAAAAAAAAGAAATAGACAAATTGTTGTTTTATGAAAAAAGAAAAACTAATATTTTAGGAGCTAAAGGCCTACAAATTGGAATAGATTAAGGTTATGGTTTGGATTAGGGTTAAACAATTAGAGGTCATGTTTACGGGTTAGGGTCAGAGTTAAGGAATCATACCTAAGTAGTGTCGCACACTGAAGATAGCCAATCTGTAAGCTCACAACGTGTCACACACGTGAGCGATGTGCGGCTTGTTGATCTACTTTTTTGGGCTTCGGGGGTAGGGTTCATAATGGCAATACATTTGTAAAGATCACATTCATAAAATTGCCATCCTAATGTTGATGTCCTCACAACTATAGTTGTGTGTGTGTGTGTGTGTGTGTGTGTGTGTGTGTGTGTGTGTGTGTGTGTGTGTGTGTGTGTGTGTGTGTGTGTGTGTGTGTGTGTGTGTGTGTGTGTGTGTGTGTGTGTGTGTGTGTGTGTGTGTGTGTGTGTGTGCGCCCGCGGTAACACAGTTGTCGGTGTGAGGGCATTGTGGGCCGGTGGCAGGGAGAGAAATTGGCGAGGAAGTCGTCCACAATGAGCCCTGTTTAACCAGGCGACAATGAGGGATGCTGAGGCAGGCAAAGAAGACGCTCCGCAAGCCAGGAGGATGAGCCATACAGAGAGAGAGAGAGAGAGAGAGACAGAGAGAGAGAGAGGGAGACTGACCCCAGTGTTGCCAGGTTGTGTGGGAGAGATAAGCAACCAGGTCTATGAAAACAAGCCACATGAGAGACTTTTTAAGAAGCGACTTTTAAGCCAAGTGAGCACTTTAAACCTACTGTATATGGGCACGGGCTGTTTGAAAACCTGATTTGAGTGAACTGGTAGATTTGAAGATCTACAAAGAACGTGTCGCGATGCGACACGCTGCGAGCTTGTAGATCTGGCATTTTAAACAACACAAATCTTCTATGGGGACGTTTGAGAACCTCTGGTTTAAACAACTAACAAGCAACTACACTTTAGAAACAAGCCCCGGGAGCGTGTTGTCATTTTGACATAACATCTGTTCAACGTCCCATCTTTTCGACGAGGGTGAATGTTAACCTGGTGAAATGCTAACCTGCCGACGCTGGTGAATGATAACCAGGTGAATGTTAACCACACTATGCCTAAACCTAACCCAAACCCTAACCTCAGTAAAACTATGCCTAAACCTAACTATAAAACCTAACTCTAACCCTAACCCTTAGTCGAAATCATGGTCCAAAAAAACCTAAACCCACAACCAATTACAACCGACTTTACAGAAAGAAAAAGCCCAAAGTCGCTTATAATAAGCTGACTTGGCAACACTGACTGACTCAGAGAAAGAGAGAGACGGAGAGACAGGGAGAGACAGAGAGAGGAGACAAGAGAATGTCTGAGCTGGATCTAAGACCCCCAGCTTCCTTTCTCTCCTTGAAACAATAGTCCACTCTCACTGCAGTGGATTTGCATGGCTAATGGGGCTAATGTGGGGTTTGGGGAGCTACCGCTTGTTGTTTGTGTGAGGCGGGCTTTGGATGGCGGACTGCGGAGTCTCACAGTCCAGGATCCCATGGACCACCAAGACATGCAGCTTTGCAATTTCACATTTTCTTGTTAAAAGATGATTTAAGATGAGGTTATGGCCTCTTGATCCCCATCTTATTTTTGGTGCCACGATACTGGCACGCAACTAATGTATAAATCGGGCTTTAGAGGCGCTTGGGTGGTGTACTAGTACTAGACCCAGGGGGTCCCCAAATTATTTTGGGGGGTCCCCAGATGTTTAGCTTCATGTGAAACACTGTTATTTTACTCAACAGTAAACAAACCAACATAAAGTTTAGGTGTATAGCATATTTCTAAAGTGACAATTTGAGGACTTTTTAATACCTCTGTGAAAATAGCCGATCTACAGGCTCACAATGTAGGTCTGCTATTTTCACTATAGAACCGTGATATACAAAATGTAATGCCTCAACTCTCAGTGCTCATCAGGGTGGGGGGGGTCCCAGTTAAAATATGATTCTTTGTGGGGTCGCGGCCTGAAAAGGTTAAGGACCACTGCACTATTTGTCACTCGCACGCACTCCTACGGGCTGGGGGGCGGAGTTGGACGAAGGCTCTACATAGGTATAACGATGCTGCATCGATGCATCAGTTGTAATTTCTATTGTTTCAACTGTATCGATATGCAAACAGAAAAACATGGTATCGTTTGACTTTGTATATCATATCAAATCGGTTTGCAATGCAAATAATGTATTGCACCGTTACTAAGTAGGCCTACTTGTGCTTTGTATTCAGCCATTTTAAAAAGAGAAAAAGGGGTTTAATTACTTTTCATCGCTACACTTGGTCTATCGATAAATGTTTGTAATCTCTGTGTTCATGTCAAGGTGCGAGTTTGTCCATGTGTTCAAATACAATGTCCATGTATTTGCCAGATAATTAGTGTGTTTACTTGGCCTAATTATGCGAAGGAGGAGATAGATTTAATTAGTTTTAATTAAAACAAATAAATACAATAAAAAACAGAGTGATGGATTTCATAATTTCTGGCAGCTCAAAGTTTGAATGATGGAGTAGAGTGTCATAATAATACTTTGTCATAATGAAACGTTTAGCCAAGATTAGCCACAGACACAGCAGACACACAATGACACCCACTGACACCCACTGATGCACTCACACACGCACACACACACACACACACACACACACACACACACACACACACACACACACTCACACTCACACTCACACTCACACTCACACTCACACTCACACACACACACACAGCCCTATCTGTCTGTCTTTTCTCGCAGCAGGAGATGACAAACAGCCTCTTATATGAACCGTCATGGGACCTAATAGTTGATCCTGGGTGTGTTTTGACTGTGCAGACTGGCCGGGTTCATGTAAGCGCTGAAATACGAGCGATGAATTAACAAGTGCCGCTGTTTTGTTATTATTTTTACCCCGGAATTAATCGTATGGAAATTGGAGCTAAGAATAAGTTATATGTATATTTCCCATGGTGCCCCTGCCGGCCTGTGAAATGGCTTGCACATGTATCCCCCCTGCCCTCTCACGTCTTTCTGCTCCTCTCTCCATTAGCTCCCACTCCGTTCTCACAGTGCATGGAAGGGAACCAAGTATGTACTCACTTACTACACTTTAAGTACAATTTTGAGGTGCTTTTACTTGCTTGGAGTTTGTAACATTTTCACTGTTTTATACTTCTGCTCCAATACATCTCAGAGGCAAAATATTTTAATTCTTGACTCCATTATTTGGTAGTTTTCGTTACTAGTATTATATTATATTATAGTGTAATTTTGATTAACATGTGACAACCACAGTAGTCAACCACAGTAGTCATTTGCATATTCGAAAATAGCCGATGCAACGCATGGTGCGCTCGTAGATCAGCAATCTTCGAAAGAGTTTGACACATTTTGAAAGTTCTTAGCACTTGTCGCTTTGAAACTTTAAGTATGTTTTGATGCCAGTACTTTTACTCAAGTCCAATTTTGAACACAGGCCTTTCACTTGAAAGAGTAGCCTACTTCTACATTGTGCTATTACTTTTACTTTTGGTAAAAAAATAAAACCTGAGTACTTTCTTCCGAGCACTAGGTTTCTCAGGAGGCTCTGTGCGCTGCAGCGTGCTAAATTCACTCTTAGGCTAAACAAACAGTATTGCCTTACGGCTTGTGAATCTGCTCAAACTGGGGTCTGGCAGTAATTTTCAGCCAGAGGATTGAGGAAACGGCCGACTTATACGCCCGTTACAGGCGGTATTATCACGTAAAAATGGGTATAATTACAGTGTGCTTACACTACTGGTTAAGTAAACCCGCTGCGGGGATCGAATTGCGTGAGACAGGCGGCCCCGTGTGTGCACCGCTCAATGCCCGCTTCAGTCGGCCCGCCGAGGGAGACTTGACAAACCGCTGCTGTCAGGCAAGAACCTTGTAACTCCGTTTTTTGAATTTTTTGTTTTGTTGACCCTCTTTTTACTAAAGGGTCGCGTAAACATAGTGAAAATGTTTGATCAAAGCATTTTCACACAACACGTTGCGCTACCATTTTCACTATTTCGATTGGTTTGATGGACCGGTATGTCTGTCTATGGGTTTAATAAATAGGCCTAATTAAGGGTAGGTTGTTTAAAATAAGTTTTTAACTAGCTCTGTATTCTGATAATCAGTACTCATTCTTATAGACTAGAGTGTTTGTTCAGTAACAGGTGTCTCTGTGTCTCTTTAGCTCTTTTGTAAGCAGGAAATGCAGGATACTGTATCCAATCAGTATAGGGAACTCACACAGGATACAGATTGAACGAGTGATATTGGAAGTGATGACACAAAGAAACGAGCAGACGAAATATATGAAATTGAAATAAATATACTCTCTCCTGATTAGCTGAAATTGGCAACCCACCTGAAAATGTATTTTCTGTTTGAGAGACAGGACGACTCCTGTTACTGAACAAACACTCTATAGCAATGATTACTATCAGGATGTAGAGCTACAGTATAACCTTTTAACAGAACACACATTTACATTTACCCTAACTTTAACAGTGAAAGGTATTACAAAGAGCTTGTGACTAAATAATAACTACATTGGATTCATTTTGAACACAGGATAATTTTTCCAGTTCCAGAAATGTAACAGTTTTGGACATACAAGGTTTCCACCCGACAGCGACAAAATGTCTTGTAATGTTGATTCCCTCTGAGAAATGTCTGGTTCTGCAAATTGGGAAGTGTTCGTTAGAGGCTGGAGATAATCGCACCTTTCTGTTCCACTGGTAAAGTGTGTCCGTGCGCGCCGTGTGCACGTAGGTGTTGGGTGTCAGGGTTTGGTCCGTAAACAACAGGGGTGGACAAAGTACTCAAGTACGTCAGGTACTCCTGGTCATCACTACACTACAAGTGAAAGTTGTTCAGTCATGTGTTCTTGAGTTCAAGTACTGGAGTCATTTAAAAATACTTAAGTATTCAAAAGTGTATTAAAAATACTTGAGATTTCAAAAGAAGTACATTTTCCTTTTAATGTCAATTCATCAATGTATTGAATTCACTGGGGAAGAACATTGGGCTTGTTTCTAAAGTGTAGTTATTACTAAACTTTAGAAAGAAGCCCAAACAAGCAACTACACTTTAGAAAGACGCACCTGCAACTAACTACCAACATTTACAAGCGACATTATAAAAAACAAGCCCAAAGTCGCTTGCGATAAGCAACATTTTGGCAACACTGGTTTCTACCTAGTTTTAGCAAGGAAAGCAGGAAACTGGCTCTCACTGTGTTGAGCCAAGCATTCAGAGACTGACTGGTGTGTCTACATTGAAACCAATCAAATTAGAAGCAACCCATAAAAACTTCAGCCTCACCACCCACCCTGATAGGGTGCTGATAGCTTAATTTATGTACCACATTTCCACCACGATAAAATAAAATAAAAACAGCAAAGCTGTTTCAGGTTAAGAGCGTAGTTTTGCAAAGCACACAGCCTTCTGCGAGAACAATATAACTGTAATTGGCGATTGTTTAAGTCCTTTTGAGAGACGTCCTGCCACCATGATTCACTCCACAGGGCTAATGTAATGGAAGCAATGTATTGTCACTGTCAGGCAGAAACCTTGTATCTCCACGATTCAACTTTTCAACGGTTTTCTTGTTTGAATTAACAACACCCTACTTTGTCGTACTAAAGTGTAAAAAGTAGCGAAAATATCCAATCTACAAGAATGCAGTTGCTGTGGGCGGCTGCTGTCAGCAGGGAGTGTTGGACAGGAGGAATAGGACGAAGGCTCTGTGTCCTCCCGGTGGGGGCTCCTCACTGGCAGGTGAGCCAGTAGGATACAACAACAGTGACAACACAGAAATGTGTGTAGGGAGGAAAGATGGCCATAAAGACTAAGGCCGGCTTTACACTGCCACTGAAATCTAGCCTGAATCAGATCTGAGTCACTTCAAAAGTGGAATCCGATTTTTTTAAAATAGTCTAAATCCAAACATGTCACATTCAGGTCACATGAGATCCGATTTTGAAAAACCACCTCCAGAGGTAGTTTCAAATCCGATCCATATCGGATCTGAGGACATCTGACATAGTCTGAAAGCAGCAACCACATCAATCCCATAGACTTATATGCAGGTCACATTCAAGTCACATCAAACTGGCCCAAGCGTCACTTGCAGCGAGAGCAGCGCGACCCAAGCGCGGCTGTAAATTACATCATTACAGAGCGCGAGTATTTACTATTTGATTACAGCGTACTGAGCACATTAGAAAAACAAAAGAGAAGAGAGAAAACACGTGAGCTAAACAGTGAAAACGAGAGAGAAGAGCGAAACACAAGAGTAAAGAAAAGAAGAGAGAAAAACAATATTAACGTGTGTTTACTATGGACTATTATGTCGCATTTCCTGAACGTAATCAGAACGTAATCAACCAGCGTCGACGTAGTGACGTAACGTCATGACGCCTACGTCGTTACCACGGTAACCAAAGCACACATGTCCCCGCAGGGCAGCTTTGAGCTGACGCTGTCTGAACGCACAGATCAGATCTGTGTCACTTGCAAATGCAGTGTGAAAACTCGGGCCAAAAGATCAGATCTGACAACAAATCGGATTTGGGCTAGATTTGACTGCAGTGTAAAGCCGGCCTTAATTGGGGGTGAAAAGGGGTAAAAGATTATTGCCTACTCTATTTATTTATTTATTTTTGAAGTAAAAAAAGAAACGTGGACCTCTACAGGGACTTTCTACAGTTCACAGACAAGGTCAGAGAGAGAAGGATGAGGGCACTGTGTGTCAGGCACCTTGGATTCCTGGGAACTGGTGGCAAGCAAACTGACACTGTGGGAGCCAACATGCTTCTCTACATTCTCTACATATACATGATCCTGAGGTAAGACATAAGGTGCAATAAGTACCTGAGGTAAGACATAAGGTGCAATAAGTACCTGAGGTAAGACATAAAGGTGTATGTGCATACTATAGCAGCCGATCTATACTTTACATGATCGTTAGTTGAAGTGCGAGAAAAAATCACATCGCATTGAAACATTTGAATATTTAACGTTAAAGTGTTTTCTTTCTGTGGGTTTTATCCATATTGAATCAATGGAAAGTATCAACAAGAGCTTGTGACTAAATGATAACTACTTTGGATCCATTGGAACTCTTTTTCTTTCCCCCTTGAAAAGTAATCGTTTTGGACATACCAGGTTTCCACCTGTATTGGAAGTGCAAAGCTAAACAGAGGCGAACCGCCCTGAGCTGCAAACTGCCACACACATTATAGGCTGGAGCCCGTCCAACGCAATCTTTCAATTACACAGAGTGAGTCTCCAGGATGGAGGGCCGGGTAGACGGAGGTAGTCGATGAGACAATTAAAGTAATCTATAGATTTAATTAGACGAACACATCAAGTGGGAGGAGTTAGACAGGCCGACCGGACCGGGTGGGTGTGTGTGACGGACAATGAGCCCGGACGCGCTGATCACTTTAAAAAGCTGCTTCGTACGTTCAGAGTGTGTGTGTGTGTGTGTGTGTGTGTGTGTGTGTGTGTGTGTGTGTGTGTGTGTGTGTGTGTGTGTGTGTGTGTGTGTGTGTGTGTGTGTGTGTGTGTGTGTGTGTGTGTGTGTGTGTGTGTGTGTGTGTGTGTGTGTGTGTGTGAGAGTGCATGCGTGCGTACATTCATACTACTTGCTGATGATGCTAATCTGAAACATTCTTATGACGGAGACTCACATTTTCCTTTTTATTGAGTAACATGCACAATTAGAATTTAAGTGACAGAAGAGTGACTTTTGAATCATGAATGTTGAATATAATATATAAAAATATATAAATACATTTGAAAGATTTGTTTTTTTGGGGCTTTTATGATTTTATTGATAAGACAGTAGACTGACAGGAAATGGGGAGAGAGATGGGGAGTGACATGCAGCAAAGGTTGTCGGGACTCGAACCAGCAACATGCTGTCAGGTGTCTATATGGGTATGCGCCTGGATCGCTAGGCCAGCGGGCACCCCGTATAAATACATTTTAACAGTGTATAGTACTCAACTATTGTACTTCCAAACTATTTGGGGCATGTCATCAGAGGCAAAACATTTCTAAACATAAAAAAGACAAATCTAAAATATACTATGGTGCGATGCGAGTTTTTATATCTGCTCTTTTCACCCCAGACACAAGTAATATGAATTAATAATCCGTCACATCCATTCTCCATGTGTGCATCGCACACTCGCACGCATGTGTGCACACACACACACACGCACGCACACGCACACACACCCGTTCCGCCTCACTCTCCACCGCAAGTCACTTAAAAATAAAAATAAAATGTGTCATTATTTATGTCACAAAAACAACTGCAGTATAAATAAAGCGAGCATAAAACAGAAAACAAATCATGTTGCGTTGATATTAAATTCATGCCAGGAGCAGAGCCTAGTACACACACAGACACTAATGTATTCTGATAGCTCTGTAGTCGCACGCCAGACCAGAATGGCTGAGACTCACCACATATTCTGAAATCCTTTTTAACCACTTGTGAACCCCAACTGCCCCCCTATTCTGGAGGGGAACATATTGGCAGAAATAGCAGATCTACAAGCTCACAACACTAGAGCTTGTTTTTTGGCTTTGTGTGTATGTCCGTCCATCCGTATATCCTGCAGAGCTTGGTATTGACCTTATTCACACCACGGCCATCTTGGATCACATGACCACATGGGGTGGCAACACAGCCAATCAGAAGCTGTTGGGTAAGGCAAGACCCGCCCACGGAAGCTTCTGATTGGCTGCGTTGCCACCCCATGTGGTCATGTGATCCAAGATGGCCGCGGTGTGAATATGGTTGCGGGATGCTTTATGAAACTGGGCTGCACTTTGTCGAGGTTACGTCTTTGTCGAGGTGCCAACCTCATGGCCAACTATGGCTGGTAATTCGTGTCACTTTCCAAAGAAAACGGCAATTGCGACCAGCAGAGCGCGCAAGTAGGATGATGATAGCTGTCTGTATGTGGGTATGTGGTTGGTGGTGACGTCACCAAGAACACTGCTCCCTCATTGGCTAAAGGCCCAGCTTTTGTACTGTAAGCCACATACCCACATACAGACAGCACTCATCACCGACTTGCGCGCTCTGCTGGTGCAAGTAATTAACTCATAAAAGGCACCGCTCACTTCACAATTCATGCCTAGGGTGAAAAAAATATTTATAGGGGTGCCCTTAGCCAAAAGGTTTTGGGAACCCCTGGCTTACTGTATCGTGATTGATTCCCAAAAATAAGGATCAAAGTGAGTCCCTTATCAATTCAATAAGGCAGTGGTTCTCAAAGTGGGGGCCAGGGACCCTCAGGGTTCCTTGAGGGGGACCAAATAGACCCTTACAGGTCTGTAACTCGGACAGTGTAATACATTTGTTAGACTCTCAGAGTTATGGGGGGTCCTTGAAATAAAACAAAGTTTTAGAAACACTGCAGTAAGGGAAACGTATTTTAGTTTCCAAATAAAGTGACGATTCCTCATCTCAAGGGACGTTTGGCAACCCGAGGTATACATCCAGCATGGCTCCCAGTGGGCCAGGCAGGCAGGAGGACTCCGCAGGGACATGGGACATGGTGGCACTGCCATCTCTGCCACCCACCTGCCACCCGGAGAACCGAGAGAACAAAATGTTTTGAAAGTCATGTGCAGTGGTGTAAAGTAACTAAGTAGATTTACTCTACTTAAGTACAATTTTGAGGTGTTTGTACTTTATTTGAGTATTTCCAATACTTTTACTTATACTCCACTACATCTCAGATCCAAATACTTTACTTTTACTCCACTACATTTATTTGAAAACTTGAGTTACTAGTTACTTTGCAGGTATAAATCTAAATATTATAAAACATACATTAACCACTTTACCACCCTATTTTATACATGGGCTAATTGAAAATAGCCAATCTACAAGCTCACAACGTGTCGTATCGCAATGCATTGTGAGCTTGTAGATCAGCTATTTTTGGTGTATGATAGATTTGGTGTCAAGGGGAAAAGAAGTGGTCTTAAGTACAGAGTCAACTCATGTCCAGATCCAGCTGGACTCACACATGAAAATCTTAAACAGTTTGGAAATCTGGTAGTATCACACACTAGTCTATTGAGGATAATCCTACAAAATGCTCTTATCAAATTATCTTAAACACACACACTACAAGATTCTATTCAGATTGTCGGGGTTGCCCGAACGCAGCACCTCGAGTCATTTCATCTCACGTGATCACGTGTGGAAGCAGCAGCTGTCGCTGACTAAAGTAATTATTCTTCCGGCTACTTCCTATCGCGGTCACCAGTGGTGGAAAAAGTACTCACATTTTGTTCATTTTGTAAAAGTATCAATACTGCAATGTAGTAACTCCGTTACAAGTAAAAGTCTGGAATTAAAAATGTACTTGAGTAAAAGAACGAAAGTATTGGCATCAAAATGTACTTAAAGTACCAAAAGTAAAAGTACGCGATTTTATATTTTCAAATAGCCAAGGTATAAAGTAGGGCTAAAGTGCATTAATGTATGTTTAATAATATAATAATTTATATCTGCAAACTGACTAGTAACTAAAGTTTTCAAATAATTGTAGTGGAGTAAAAGTACAATATTTGGATCCGAGATGTAGTGGAGTAGAAGTAAATTTAAAAGTACTAAAAACGGGAAATACTCAAGTAAAGTACAAATACCTCAAAACTGTACTTAAGTACAGTACTTAAGTAAAGTTACTATACACCACTGGCAGTCGCCACAGCTGATCATCTGTTTCCATCTGCTTCTGTTCTCTGTGTCTTATTCCTCTGTCACTCCAGCCAACTGCATGTCGTCTCTCACTGTATCCTAATGATACATGATGAATTCATGATGAATTAAGTATTTACTAAATGCTTAACTAATGTTTAATTGTATAAGTTATATACGGGATAATTATGTCCGTCGTTCGCTCTCGAACTAGGCTGGGGTCGAGATCGAGAGCGAACCCTCCTGATACTTGGGGGGGTTGTTTCCGACCCAGAATCACCCGGATTATAGAGCAGCGTGAGTCCAGTTTATAAGCCCAGAGTAGTGGTTAAATACTACAGTAACAACAACTGTCGAAACTGTCTTGCGTTGTATATGCTTTATAATATATTATAATATATTCTATAGTAGACATGGACTCCTTTGCTGCATGTTGTCCAGATGCACAGAGAGCCGCTCCACCGGGGGTCAGGGTAAGGTCACAGTGGTCTGCACTTAGCATTCATGCTGTCTGTGTGTGTGCGTGTGCGTGTGTGCGTGCGTGCGTGTGTGAATGTATGCTGTATCATCGTCTCTGTCGGGTGGAAACCTAGTCCAAAACTCTTACTTCAAGATTCAAATTCAAAAGTAGCAAAAAAGCTCGACACGCATTGCTTCGTCCTGCGTTTTGAGCTGTGTTCCAAGCTTGCACTTTTGATGCTTTTCTGTGACACTGTAGGACCAGTAAGACGCCCTAAGGGTGAGAAGCGCACATCTGTGCTCAATGGGCATGCACATGGGTGCTTTGGCATGTAGGCTATACCCTTCTGCTGAGCTGGTCGAGTCATCACTGTGATGTCAGAACAGCTCAGCTATATCCATATATGGAGTCTGTGAGGTCAGATGTAGAGGTATTGACCAGCTCCATATATGGAGATCTAGGTGATGATCCAGTCGTCTCCATGTATGGACATCCAGGATTTGATGAGGTCGGTGTTGTGATCTTCATAATGGAGATCCAGGTGAAGATAGACAGCAGTCTTATTTGCTAATTAATTCTGTCTTGGCCAAATATGGAGTGTCTATATATGGGCATTGCCAAATATGGGCTTAATATATAGTAAACAATGATCAAGTAGGGCGCTCAGAAAAGAATAACGTCACTGTCGGGCAGAAACCTGTATCTCCAAACATGTAGCTCCAAGTTTCAAATTTCTATGTTTCTCTCGTAAATTAAAGCCCTACATCATACAAAAGTGTCGCACAAATGTATTGAAAATAGCAGATCTACAAAATGAACGGTTTTGGACATACTGTACAAGGTTTCTACCCGACATATGGAGATAAGAGGTTTCTGCTATAAAGTGTTGTACTGCTGCTGCTATCTGGCAGACAGCTTGCCTCCTGATCCTATATTCATATATCCTATATCCTAAACATATCTTATATCCCATACCCCTATGCCTTAGCTTTGTGCTCTCCCAGCTCATTGCCATGCAGGCTGTGGAAGGTAAACAGCCTTTTTAAGGCAGCTTAATGTGCGCTGCATGGCCTCAGCTATCCTCTTGGCCCGGGGGGCAGTAAGGGGAGGGGGGGGGGCTTTTCAATGTGAGAACTGTTACACACCCTCTTTTTATGTTAATGCTCTCCTCTGGGCCTGCTCAATAGAAACCACATGTCTGGCCAGCAGACAGACACACACAGACAGACACAGACAGACACACACAGACAGACACAGACAGTCACAGACAGACAGACACAGACAGACAGTGTTGTTGTTTTTTTGCAACACACTATAGTACTCACCCAACTTTATTCTTTATAGAATAACTTTTAGCCAATGAGGAAGCAGCGTTCTCGGTGACAGCACCACCAGCATAGACAACACACTATAGATCTTGCCTAGCTTTATAGAATAACCCCAAAAGTCCATTGAATTTAGCTATAGGCAACAGTGCGCAACACACTAGTTCTTGCCCAACTTTGTAGAGTAACCCCAAAACCCCCAAAGTCCTTTGGGTTCAAAGTAGAGCCCGACCGATACCATTTTTTCCGACCGATACCGATATCCGATGTTGGAGAGTGCTAGAGCACCGATACCGATACCGATGTTTTGTAAAAATCATTTTTTATTCATTTAAGATCATTTAATTGACTGCTCGCCACTCGGATAAATGGTCAGATTATTGCTTTTTTTGTGCTTTTCATGTCAAACTTTGAGTTTGGTCGCAGTTATCAATTTCTATTGCTTGTTGGATAATAATACTCTTTTAATTTGGGGGTTCTGCTGTGTTTTGTCTCGTTTATGAATTAATATGTGTCTTTTATCCACTCTGCTGGATAATTCTGGTATTGCCCACACATAGGCCTATATAACTCAGGGTTTCATGCTCTATCCGCAGACACGTTACAGACAATTTATATATCGGATATCGGTGGAATAATTCACCGATACCGATACCGATTGCTCCAAAACGACCGATATATCGAATTGACCGATATATCGGTCGGGCTCTAGTTCAAAGGAGGAGTGGTGCAAGCTTGACATCACATAATAGCCATCACGTGACATAACATATAGCTTATTCCCCCCCCCCAAATTAATATTAGTCACCCCCTATCTGAAAATATTACATGCCAGTGACACGATGCGACAATCTGTGAGCTCGTAGATTGGCTGTTGTTCAAATAGTCAATGCATTTTGGGGTTAAAGTGTTAAAAGCGGTGGCTTCTTTTGGGCTTGTTTTTTGTAGACCTGTCTGCTCGTTTCTCTCACAGAACCTGGCAACACTGCAGACAGACAGACAGACAGACAGACAGACAGACAGACAGACAGACAGACAGCGCTGGGTCAAGCTCTTGACAGCCCCGTCTTTCATACCAGTGCTGTCTGAAACCTTTACTTTGGATTTTTTCGCTACATTCATCTGCTTCTCCATGTTTTTTTGCGTGTGGGGGTTTCCGAGATTGAGCATTTACAAAGTCGCAAGCATCTGTTGCTTTTAAGATTTGAATTGACGCAGATATTTTTTGACAAACACACAATGACACAAACATTTTGCGGGCTGTTCGTGGAATTAAAGATGCCCCACAAGTTTGCAACATCTCACACATAATCCCTGAAAACAAGACATTTTTCGCTTTGTGTTTTGTGTGAAAGCAGAATAAAACTCAAAGCAGAAGCTTGCCACAACTTGCCACAGTGCACACAGGTCACTGTGTGGGCTGCTGTCTATTATAAAAAGCTTGTATTCAGCCTGTTTAAACATAGATTAGACAGACAGACATGTGCAGACAGACAAGTGTCATGGCATCGACGGCAGAGAGTGAAACACAGGTACAAGTAAAAGTCGAGAGATATGAAAGAATAACAATTCATAAAAATTAACAATGGGTCGGGTTGTGAACTTGTCGACTGGCTATTGTCAAATAGTGCATGTATAGTGTTCAAAAGGTCAAACTGGTATCTTCTTTTGGTCTGGTTTTCGTAGCCCTGGCCACCTGTTTCCCTCACAAGATCTGGCAATACTGTTTATCCTTTCATTTTCCAAAATTCTGCTAAATGTTAAGCTACTGTAATTGTACCTGTCAACACCCTAAACCTAACTCTTCCTTTCATTGTTGTACATAGTATTTATCTTTTCCACTTTCCATTGAGCCAACATGCACAATATCTGACAGCACCCTGACACTGTTTGACCAGAATGGAACAGAGCCTTAATTAGTATCACTGGTAACACCGAAGAAAAGTAGATGTGGCCTAATTTCTTTCAAATATGGCTGCACAAGTCATAACAACATTTTGTTGCTCGTTCTTGTAAAGGCTATACATTCAGAGACCAATAAAACCGTCTCGGTTCTTCTTCAAGGAACTCATCTTCATTTCGCTCAGGAACCCTCGGCTGGAACTCCCTTCAAGGACCCCTATAGAGGTCCCCGGAGCCCACTTTTGAGAGCCGGTGTCATAATCAGTGCAGTGTTATTCAAGCTAACATCATGGAAAGCTGTTAAGCATTGCGCTGTGCTGCTTGCTGCTGTTACGGTCCCGTCCATAAGCACATTCACAGGCATGTGAGGCCCATTTCCCTGCTCTTAGCCTGTTGACCCTAACATCAGGCTGAGGGCCAAATACAGTACATCTGAGCACATGGCTGCACACATTGTCACTATCCAGTGGAAACCTTGTATGTCCAAAATCATTACTTTTCAGGAAATCTGTCTTTGACTTTTTACAGGGTCCAGTTTCGAGTTGCAGCCACCTACTGTATGTAAGTGTTCTTTCAAAGGGGTTTTGAAGGAGAGTAGGGATTTACACTCCTTTGAGGCTGTTAGTAGGGCATTCCACATTTTTGTGGCATAGCAGGAGAACAAATTTAACCCTTTGTTTGAGCCGAATCTGGGTTGAACGTGATTAGTGGAGCTACCTCAGTGTTCTTACTGATCAGTGGGGAGATCCTCTACAA